>NW_006780945.1:4938510-4943802 GCF_000442215.2 Lipotes vexillifer
CCCCGCCGGCTCCCTCCTGCTGCAGCAGGGGCCCCAGTAAAGCCTGGCCTAAATTTCTTATCTGGCCTCTGATCAATTTCTATTGATTGGGTCGGTAACTGCTCCTAGAAAAAAAATCAATGTGTTTTCTTTACTCTCCTGCTACAATTCACTTCAGACTCCAGATATGTGGGTTTTCCACACACCAAGCAATTCCCCAATGCCAGCTGGGTGTCCTACAATTCAATTTTGACACTATCCATCTGGAGTTAGTGTCAGATCCCACAAGTTAAATGCTCAGTCCTCCAAGACTGAGATTACTGTCAGAGTTGGAATCATTTTCACCTGTCATTAATTTTTGTTTCCTCCACATTTACATGGTTGTGCACCAAAGACATGTAGCTCAGTATCCGTTGATGATCTGCTTGCCTATTCCTGTTTCATGGTTACCAAATCAGACTTTGAAAATATAGCATTTAACTCCATAAAGATTATTTGATTTAATTCACTGGAAGTAAAATTTTGGCTTTTTTGGTCTGTATTTTCAGGAAGGAAAGGTGAATTCCTAGGAGAATTAGAAAGAGAATATTATTCCCTTCCTGAATGCAATTCAAAGAGCTTGCTGAATCATTGCAGTAATATTAGAACCTGTGAAAACCCCACTGGCCATCAGAAGGTGTTGAAGGGATAGGAAAGGAGTAATGGACTTGAAAGGTTCCTTCCCATCTGGTGATTCCCCCAATGACCAACCTAAAAGAAGACCAAGAAGAGAAAAGGCTCAAGTAATATTATGAGAGTAGAATTTTCCATCCATGTTCAGGAAACCAATGAGACGAAAGGCACACAGCAGTAGCCACATGGCTAGGAGACTTTGAAAAACATCCTACTTCCTCTGCTATTTCCTCACAATATTCATGCCCATCTCTTAATTTGTTTTTGTAAGGAAATAATCAAAGATACAGATTTTTTTTTAAACAAAAAACACTGACCTCTCTCTTTTTACACATTTTAAAAAACTCTCTTCTGATAAAATTATTTCAATTCTTTCTCTTCCTTCATCAGATAAAGATATCAATCTGGACAATAACGTGGAAATTGGTTTACTTTCCCATAGGGCAACATATTGAAGGAAGTTTTTGCCAGCCTCATGGCATGATTAGGAGATTTTTATTCATGTGGTTATGAGGTACAAGGCTACTTTACACCAACTATGCTTTCCTATGCCTATCTTAGGCTATATATATATATATATATATATATTTAGAAAACTATGAATTCTATACTTTCAGTTCCTTCTCTCTGATCACTTTTTTTTCCTTTTTGTGTTAACTGTTACTTTCACCACGGTAAATGCTGAAACTTGAAAAGCAATGTAATCTGTATCATAAATTTATCTATTGGGTGCTTTTATTCTTTCAGTGATTTAGAAAATCTCTGCAAACATACCTACTTATTGATTAGAAACTATTATAGGATACAGCTACATGGGAAAGTTCCCCTCCTCAATAAAGTCTTCAAATTTAAGATAAAATCCTATGTAAGGTTTGGTGGGCATTGAGAATATTAGACTAGTACATGCAATAGCAATCCATGCAGTTTTAGACAGGAAAAATAAAAGTCTACAGATTTCACATAGAGATCAAATTTTACCTTAAGTAGGAAAAAAACAGAAGTTTCACATTTTGTATATTCATTTCCAAGTGCTGATCTCGAAGAATAATAACAATTTGATGTTTTGTTTATATGTCTCCTATCACAATGGGGATTTTCATTTGTTTGCTCTGTTTCCCCCCAAATATAGTTTCGTTGCAATGCTATATATTGATCCGTCATTTTCTCTAGTTGTTGTTGTTTTTTTTTTTTTAATATCTGATGAGAAATCTGCAGTCTTTCAAATGGTTGCTTCCCTAAATGTAATAATTTTTCATTTTCATTTCCCCCTCTCTGGCTGCAGTCAAAACTTTTTGTTATTTTTATCAGTTTGATTATGATGTGTCAGGGTGTAGATTTCTTTTTTTTTTAGTTAATTCTGTTTGTGATTCACTGACCCTCTTGATTCTGAAAATTTACATCTTTTACCAAATTTGTGAAGTTTTCAGCCATTATTTCTTCAATTACTTTTGTACCACATTCTTTCACTTCTCTTTCTAGCACTCTGATGTCATGACTCTTAGACTTTTGGAATTATCCCACACATATCTGAAGCTCTGTTCATTTTTTCCAACGTTTTTTTCTCTGTTGTTCAGAATGGATATTTTCTATTGATCTGTCTGCACTGGATCTTTCCACTGTCATCTCCATTTGCTACTGATTTTTTAAATTTTTAGTTTTTTTTCTTTAATCAATGCTTTTATTTTTAGGCTCCAAATTTTTTATTTGGTTCTTTTTTTTATAACTTTTATATCCCTGCTGAGACTTTTCATTCATTTCCAGAGCATTTTATCTTACTTCCTAGAGCCTTGTTATGCTAGTTGCTATAAATTATTTGTCTGATAACTCCAACATCGGTGTTATCTGTTTATTCCCCTGCAAGTCATTGATATTTTCCTGGTTCTTCACAATAATATAATTGTGGATTGTATCTTTAACTTTTTAAATATTATGGTATGAGGTTCTGGAATTTTAAAAATCCTACAGATTGTTTTCACAGACAATCAGCTCATTAAAGTTCATAACACAAGTAATAATCTATCTTTCAATATCCATTCAAACTGTACAGTACTATTCTGATATTTTCCATATGTTTACTAACCAGAGGGAAATCTGAATCTTTTTGGTATTGTCCTACAGTTTCCTAAGACTTTGTTAATGCTTTCCTCTGTTAATAATTTTTCTCTTTTTTCATATTAAATAATATTTGTCAATCTATTCAGGTTCATTTACTCTTTACTCTGTTATCTCCATTCTGCCATTGAGCCCATAAAGTGCATATTTTATTTTGATTATGTTGATTTGATTTGCAACACCAAATAATTTAGATGCAGAACTCCACTCTACTCCCTACTTGCCCACTTTTCATCCTCACCCCCAAGCCAGAGCAAGAAGTGGGAGTGGGAATGGGGTGTGGTGTTGCTAAGAGACCCTCGGGAACAACGTGGTTATAGAAAAGTCTAGGTAGAGTGAGAATCAGTGATGGTTTGTAGCTAACAAACACCTTTGAATGAAACAACATAAGATGATGATAAAATCAAAGTTACTGAAGGTGGTCAAGTTAAGAGATTCAGAAAGATCCTTCTGTGAAAATGACTACTAAGCAGAGACCTGAAGGATGAAGACAAGCCGTATTCTCTAGTATTCTGTAAAGCCATCAAACTAATTCTTTGTACTAAATCTTGATCTATGAGTTCTTCTGGGATTTGGCATCATAAAGAATCAGAGTGATCATTAAATCTCTACCTTTACTTTTTAAAAAATCCATGGATTAAAAAATAGGTGATTAATTTGTTAAGATCTTAAAGGTGAACGATTGTGTGGGTATATGTTTGCGGTGGTGGGGGAGCAGGATAGTGGTGGGCCATGAAATCTATTAGTAAATAGTAACTTACACCCCAAGGCTATTCTTTTCTTTTTCTGCTGCTGCTGCTCTGAAATATGAAAACAAATTAACAATTGCTCATTGTTCAGAAAGGATTTACTTGTCAGTATTGTGTTTATTTACAATACTCTGTATATTCTTATGAAACAGTATGTTGTATACTTACTCATGTGATACATATGTAAGAATTCATGTTGTAAGTCTCCTCTATGAAAAAGAAAGCATAGTCTGTACTAAAATAGCTACACATAATTACACACACACACACACACACACACACACACACACACACACACACATACTTATTATTACCAAGATCGAGTTAGTTCTTAGGTAAATCTATATTTAACTTTTCCAGCAGGCCTCCACTATAATAAAACTGTCAAGCCATTTTTCCTTAACAATTACTGACTCCAACTATAAATCCCTAAACTGGTCAATAACCTATAACACAGCACCTCTCGAAATGGAATGTGGGATATTTATGTTCCCCTTGAGAACAGCCTGTATATAAAGTCCCCAAGGGCATGCAGCCGACCAGGACCACCTTTCTTGAGAAATAACAGGAGCACAATGGTACAGGCTTCTTCCTTCTGTCCTCCCCTCCCCCACCTGTAGTGTAGGAGACCACTTTTCTCCGAAGGCTTGAATCACACCCAGCTTAACATATTAGGTGCTAGCTTAGCACACGCAGCGCTAAACCACACCACAGCTCATTAACCTTTAGACTATAAAAAAGCAACAACAAAAAAAAAACCTTGCAAAAATGTCAGCTTAACTTTCCATTTCAATAACAGGGTCCAGGGTAAACAAAGAAGAAAAATAGAAAACCTCAGATTGTGTGGTCATTATTAAGAATCCTTTATTTCATAATTATTTAGTTAAATTCATAAAGTAAAGCATACTAAGAAAATTAGTTTCTAATTGTATATTTTATTTCAAATGCATTAGGCCCATGTTTTTCGAAAATATTTTAGATTGACATATTCAGTGTAAGGTTAAATAAATAATTCTTTTACAATATACTGAAACTTTTTCCCAAGGAAACTAAGTACTCATAAGACATTTTTCTTCCACTCTACTCCTATAGAATTCAACAAATGTTTATTAAGCACATATTATGTCTTAGGCGTAGATCAAGATCCCTGGAGATACGGCAGAGACTAAAACAGATTCAAGATGCTGTTTTTCTGGAGGTTCCCTGCATTTTAGTATTTTGCATCATTCTCTGCTGTACGCTCAGAGGTGTGTGTATCTTTTCCTTCAGGATGAAGATAAATCCCAGAATGAATGACTTCCATTCTGGCTTGTTCGGCTTAAAAGTCCTCTAAAATAAAAAAGAAGCTTTGTACATGAACAGTTACAGTAATAATATATTGTCCAAGAAGCATGAAGATAAGCAGGTAAGATTCAAGTATTCAAATGCTTTTTGCTTATCCTCGCTGGTGTGCCGTGCCAGCCCCATGTGCAGATCACAGACAGGAAGATACAGGTCCTCCAGCAAAATGAAAGCCTTGAAGGCCTTAACTAAGAGCACAAAGCCTTAACCTCCAGGACAGGAAGTTTCCTGGTGGCTCCAATTTGCCAGGCATTTTAAGATATCTGGAAATATAAAAAGCTGTCAGAAAACTTATGGCTTATCACACTGACTTAGACTATCTGTGTGTGTATATATAGTATATATGTAATAATGCATTATGTGTTATTAATATATAAAATGTAATAATGTAATAATACATTATATATATATATATATATATATATATATATATATATAT
>NW_006780945.1:4943990-4948397 GCF_000442215.2 Lipotes vexillifer
ATATATATATATATATATATATATATATATATATGGAGAGAGAGAGAGAGAGCAGTTACTACCTATGCACTTATCAGGCATGGTGTTTACTGTTAAGGTTACACAGAAAAAAAAATTGCCTCCAAAGGAAAAAAAATTGCCTGGAGTAATTCTCAATACAGTTGGGAAAGTGATCATTAGAAGGATAGGATTCCATATGTGTTATTATGACAGACTTAGACACGTGGTTAGGTAAGGGAAATTTTCCCAGAAAATATGGCACTCGGTGTGAATCTTTTTCAAAGATCCAGTTGGTCAGAATTCTTTTCCCCTTGGCACCTACCATGAGTCAGACTCCAGGCTAAATGTTGGGGACTCAGTGATGACCAAGATCGAAATGGTCCCTGATCAAAGAAGCCTGAAGTCTCATGAGGAAGTGAGACACTGTCAATTCTAGAAAACCATGTACCTGGTTCACCTGTGCTGGGGGGAGGTTTTGACCAAGTGAAGCATGGGGTAGGGGGCATCCCGGCGGAAAGGACAACTTCAGCAAAGCATAGGGAAAGGACAGACCTGACAAGGTTGGGCAGACTAAATAGTTTGGTGTTGAGGTGGAAATGCAAAAAGGCAAGGAATGGAGACATGTCCTATATTCTTGAGAATTATTCTGTTACAAGTGCAAGAGGACCAGACTGGGGGTCAGAAGAGCTTGGTTCTGGTTCCAGGGGAAGAGTCTTGGGAAAGTCACTGCAGCCTTAGGAGTTCAGGCATTAAAGGAGGGTATTGGAAGAGATTCGTTGTTTTTAAATCAGCGTGGCCCATGCAGGGCTCCAAGAGTATCCCCCATCCTGCCGTCCTGCCTCACCGGGAGTTTCTTCAAGCTTTTACCAGATGCTACAAAAATGATGCAAATAATATTTATTGCCAAATTCAATATGGTTTCAAAAATAAAATAAAATAATGAATGTGAAAATCGATTCAAATTTTTATCAAGAACACTTTTGTTGAGAAATGATCATAGAAATTACACAGCAAAAGATCCAGACTTCTGCAGAGAAATTTAAATCCAGTTTATGGAGAAAGGTAAAAGCACGATGAACTAAAACATTTCAAAACACACAAATATTTGCTTTGTTCTTGACTACTCAATGTCTGTTAACATAAAAATGTACTTAGAATTTTCTGCCAGGGTAGAGGAAAGAAAGAGCATGTCCTTACAAAACTTTATTATTCTTTTAGAATATATAATTTCTGGAATTGAGAGACAAAAAAAATAAGACTTGAAAAGATAAAGTATCTATGAAAAGGAAGATGAAATGTCATAACTGTGTCAGTTCTCCTAAAAATAAGCTGTGTATTAGATGCAATTTTATTTGAAACTCAATGGAATTGTTTTGCAACTTCATATATTTTTACTAAATTGCATGTGGAAAAATAAGTAATTTTAAGAATCAAAGATTATTCTAAGTGGATAAATGATACATGTGTACATATGTTTAAGAAATGAAAACGGAAAAGAAAACAAAAATGACCATTGCCAAATATTTATCAATTCTGAACTTTCAGACTGCCTTCAAAAACATGTATGCAAGCAATATGGCAAAAGGAGATTATGTTTGTTTTAAAAATAAAACTTTGGTTAAAAAAAAAGAAAGGGTTAAAATCCTGGGAGAAAATCAAATAAGAGGTTGTGAGAAACATTACATAAGTAGTAAATCTTGTCTCATTATTTTAAATAAAGGTAAATGGCACTAATAATGGTATATGATATTTTACCCTTATTAAAGTGGCAACTTAAGCAAATTCCAAACAAGCAAGGTTATACCTCTATGATATAGTCCTATGTTATTTGAGGAGTGCAAATTGGTATAGCCTTTTGGAAAGTAATTTGGCGGAGTATGCAGTGAGGATAACAGTAACGATCCTTGTGATTTGGTGAACATTCTAGGAATGAATTCTGATTAACTACTCTAAAAGAAAAAAGAGTTATCGGCATGAAGGCATTGATTACAACGTTACTTGGAAATAAAGGAGAATCAACCTAGTTTACAAAGGTAGGGTGATGCAAAGGTAAGGTGATGTAATTAAATTACAGTGCTTTTACTTAATGAATTTTTATGTGCGTGCTAACAGAAAAATAATTGGAAGCTTTAGCAACGTGGAAATGCATACACTGTTAAATGAAAAGCAGAATAAAAACTACACATAAGCTATGAGTGAAGCGATGTTATAAGTGTGCATGTGGGGTCTGGGTGTGTGTCTATCTGGGTGTTCTCTGTCTCACACACAGATACACAGAAAACTCTATGTAGACACTATGACTGAAACATTGTATACAATAGTGCGTGTATGTATTCTTATATTCACATGGACACAAGACATAATCAATTTTAAAATATAGCAATTATATTAGGGTTGCTGGTTCAATGTCTACTTTCTTCCTTCATAAACTACTTGGTTTAGGATTCCACCTACTGCTTGGAAAGACGTTCTGTCCCCAACTCAAGTTCACAGGTCCTGAAAAATCTAAGAATCCATGATAATCATCATGATACTCTCATTCTCGCTCCATTTCAGTGGTTTAAGACTGAGCACGTGGCCCAGTCCTGGCCAAGGAGGCTTCAGGTTTTCAGGGGGAATTTTTAGGGGGCTTCTGAGATAGGCTTTCTTAATGTAAAGGTGACACCTGTGTAGAGGGTCCATGTATTCGTGAAGGTATGTAGCCAGACTAGGTGGCTGTAAAAGACCCCTCAAAGGATCACGGCTTAAAAACAGAGCCGTGTATTCCTTCCCTATACATCTGCTTTTGCTCACATCCCTGCTGGACAGGACCTGGTCACTTAGCCACTCTCGGTTGCACAGAAGGCTGGGAAGTGAGGTTGTGTGGGTGAGGTCTTCAACCTTCTGTTTCCACAGAGAAGGAAATGGAGATGAACAGTGAAAGCAGCAGGCTCTTCCTCGATCACCCTTGACCCCTGGGAGCTGTCGTGCCAGTCGTAGCGCTAGGAGTGGTGGAGGTTATCTAGCAGGCTCCCCAGGCTAAAGGAACTAGTTGTAGGATGGAGCTGGAAACCAGAAGACTGAGACGCTGAAGAACATGGGGTCTTGGTGACATAACTGGGCTTCTGACACCTGGCAGGCCTGGGGATGGACTACTTCATTTACATCTTAGTTATGGAAGATGTTTCCTATTTTTTAAAGGGTCAGGTTGAGTTGGGGCATCTTAACTGATTCAAACACAAAATTTTTTTTTCCTACCGTAAAGTGATATAACTTTACAAAAGTTGTTTTCAATTTTCTCTACAGTTCTTTGCATCACATAATAGCTCATGTGGCTAAGTGTTCACTTTATTCTGCATTTATCACTTCAGGAGACTTTTAGAGCTCGCCTACTTGAACGAATTGATTTTCTCTTTTGACTTTCTTTTTCTTTTTTGCTATTGAACTCCAAAAAGCTTGGTTATAAAATCTAATTACGCTCACCGCAAAGCAAACACCCACTGGGAGAACAATTACCTTTTTAATATTTAGAAATTTAGAATTAAAATACAACGGTTTTAATTTTTAGGGGAAGTTAAAAAATAGAAGGTGTAATACATGTGAGTAGAAAGCCACTAAAAGGTTTATCCATTGTCCCAAGCAAAATCTGCCTCTTTGTTGAAATGTAGAAATGTTTGATTCTAGATATGAACAGAAAATGTGTAAGATAAGCCTAAAAAAACTCTTGTCCTAACAGAAATCAAGGAAGCTATCCCAAACTATGGGGTTTTTGTAAAAAGGATTCGGAACTCAAACTGAAGGGGCCCCCAGAAACATAGGTAGGACACTTTAACAGAACAATAACCGTAATTAATACAAACATTTCAGATACGTTTGTTTCCAAGAGTTTATAGTGATACTAAAAAATATAAGTCATCTTTGAGGAAAGCTAGAGAAATGATGCATTATTTTGAAAACTGGTAAATGAGGAGAAAGTCTTAAGCATTTATCCTGACTTGGGGCAACTGAATAGCTGACAGATTTTTTAATCGAAGTAATCCACTCATTTAAAAAAAATTAAACCAGGAAATCAAATCAGTCACTTGCTACTGCCTTCAATAACTTTGAGATCTCTGTATAGAATATAGTTAAAGTGCCTTCACGTGCAAGAAATGAAACCAACACTGGCTTTCTTAAGCACAGAGGCATCAGGTAGATTAGAGGCTGAACAATTGATGGGAAGTTAGAGAAACAGACTTGGAAAATGGACCAGACAGAAGCTGTGTCAGGCATTCAAGAAGCAGGAAGCCATACAGCTGTCTTTTAGGAGACACATTCTGGCCAGAATGCCATGGCCACGGGACGCTGACACTCTGCTGCTTCTGCATGTGAATTTTAACCTCTTCCAACTTGTCTTACTTGCTCAATATTCAAATCCTGGACAAGAGC
>NW_006780945.1:4948430-4991460 GCF_000442215.2 Lipotes vexillifer
GGCTTAGTTAAAACCTGAGGTCATGGGCTCACATGTTGCTCCCAGGGGATGGCTGGGCAGAGGGAGTTTCCGGTCCTTGCCGATTCTGTAGAAAGCGGAGGGCAATGCCGGATACCAGTACCAAAAAGTTACTGTGTGTTTACTGTGCAATTTAGTAATGAAATACCTATATGTGTTTATATAAATAATATGTATAATAATATTAATATACTTCATATATTTGTAGATCAAAAGGCAGTAAGTGCTATAATAGAGACAGCAGGAGAAATAGAAGAATTGTACACCTACTATGGGCAAAGTCGGCCGTATGCCTCCTCATTTAATCCTTAAATCTCAAAAATCTTCGTGGAAGACACTCTCCTTTCAGATAACTCATAATTCAGGGAAATAAGTGTGGGCACTCACCTGAAATTAGTGAGGCCAGTGTTTAAAGTCTGTCTTAATGATCACTAAACTCAGCTACGATGAGAATCCAGGAAGAAGAAACTATGTGTAATCAATAGATTGGCTTAGCAGATGACATTGGCTTTAGACCTGGAGGGTAGGGTAAGTTTTGATAGTCACTATTAGGGAACAAGAACCCCAGAAAAGGGGAAGAGCAGAAGCAAGACTAGAGAGAGGAGTCCAGTTTGGCAACATTGGGACAGGACGTCGGGAAGGCGAGTCAAGGTCAAATCTTAGAATACTTGGAAGATCAGCCTAAGAAAGGAATTTGGTCTTAAAGTCTGGCCACACTTAGAACTCATTAGATATTTTTGACCAGGGTGAGTAATAGTGTCAGAACTGTATACTTCAGGAAAATTAAGTTGACAAAATTTTATTAAATTGTGTGTTGATATATGCTATTCTTTTTTTTAATAGCTCTTTATTGGCGTATGATTGCTTCACAATACTGTGCTAGTTTCTGTTGTACAACAAAATAAATCAGCCGTATGCATACACATGTCCCCACATCCCCTCCCTTCCGAGCCTCCCTCCCACCCTCCCTACCCCACCCCTCTAGGTCACCGCAAAGCACTGAGCTGATCTCCCTGTGCTATGCAGCAGCTTCCCACTAGCTATCTAGTTTACATTTGGAAGTGTATGTATGTTGATGCTACTCTCACTTCGCCCCAGCTTCCCCCTCCCACCCCCCATGTCCTCAAGTCCATTCTCTATGTGTATGTCTTTATTCCTGCCCTGCCACCAGGTTCATCAGTACCAACTTTTTTTTTTTTTTTTTTTAGTTTCCATATATATGCGTTATATACTATTATTAAAAGAATGTGGCCATGCTTTTCATTCTTTACATAAGGAGCCAAAACAGTGTTCTTTATTTTTCGTATTCAAATAATCCTTGGGTGAAACTATTGCTGTGGATAATTTCCATATAGGTATCCACCTTTAAACTTGTATTAAGATAAAAATATTACATATCTAGCAATAGTTGCTTTTTTGAACAGGTCATATTTTATTTAAATTCAAGTTGGTGCTGGAACACATAAAAATCTGAAAAGGTGTTTTGAGCTCAGTGTGCATCCCAGTAACTTCATGAAGAGAATCAGAAATGAAACCTAGGAACAGCAAACGACTTTAACAATATCAAATTATAAATTTATGTCAAAGCCAATAAAAGTCACGTTTAGCTCTCCTGACTCCTGAGTCCAAAATCAGCCTTCCACATTCCACTACACAATTGCTGTCTTCTCTCCCGCTGCTCTGGAACAAAAACAGTCTCAAGAAAACTTCTGTAGGCAGTTGAGCATCCTGTGTGTAAGAAATGTTTATAATTTAAGAAGAGTCCTTCAGATTTCTCTGGCATTTTACTTTTGTAAAAGTTGACAAGGCCACCATCTTAAAAACATCCAGGCTGAGCTGCCACCAAAAGCCATGTCTTGAAGCCTGACTTCTAGAGTGCAAAATAGTCAACAAATCAGCAGCTCACCATTTAGAAATCTAATCCCAATGACAGATGGAAAATCATGTGAAATTAGATGATTGTAATATTCCCATATAGAAAGAGCAAAGGAAGATTTATTTTAGAACCATCCAGTTTCTCTCTAAAAAATACTCAAACTAAGTGCCAAGAGAGCATTTTAGGGCTTCCAATAGGAATCATCTATAAGTCATCATTATTTACTACACTTACTCCACTTTGATTTTTCTCTAAAAACCAAAGGAAAAAATCTAACCTTGCGTATTTTTCTTACTTTAGCTAAATGCACTGCATAGCTTTTTGGAAAGGGTTAAATAATTTCCTCCTCTTCTGCACATTTCTTTTTCTTTTTGTGTGTGAGGGTCCCCACTAACCATAGCTCTGTCCAAAAGGAAATTAAAATGAAATACATCAGGCATGCTGGGACTTCACACTTCAGAGACTTACAGAGCAATATGGCCTGGTTAAATTGATTGTCACTTTAACTGCTCACAGCTACTCTTCAGGAAGGGGGCTTACGGTTTTACTGTTCTTAACGGGACCACGTCCCTTTTCCAATGGCTTAATTTAGGTTGTGCTGAAATTCCTATTAAAATCAGAGTCATTAATATTTCATTAAAAATACCCATGATGTCAGAAGCGGCCGTTCCAGGCCTTCCAAGTTACAAAGAAAACTCTCCTTTCCCCCTAGGGTTCTGCTAACATCCTGATATCCAAACCTACATTTACATTTTTCCATCAACCTGAACAAAAAACAAAAATGAGAGAAGAAATATATCAAGTGACTGCCATACTCTTGTGCCTCCTTTGTTTTGACGTCTCAGATTATACCACTAACCCTGGATGGTAAGATCATAAAACCTGACTTCAAGGATGTAAAATTATCATCAAATCAGCAGGCTGACCACTTAGATATCTCAGTTTTGCACCCAAAATTAAAACTTTTGACAAATGGATATGGGATCTCCCCGTGTCAAGTGCAACGGAAAGATTTTAATAAAAGTCCTGTAGCCAGAGCCACCTTCGAATCACAGACCTGCCAAATGAATCCATGTATAAAATTTCAATCATGAATAAAACTCATTATCATGCATCAGGCAATTAATTGTAGATATTTATTTTTCTTCACTCTTTGATTTAGAGAAAACTTCTTGTTACAGAGTCTGGTTGGAAGCTTTGAATTTTAGTATTCGCTTGTAGAGAGAAAATGATTGCCAAAGTAGTCATATGAAATGTGACAGAACTCTCACTCAACGGACTCAAAATTCATTTGACTACAGTTGTCCCTAGGTATCCACAGGGATTGATTCCAGGACCCCCAAGGATACCAAAGTCCAAGGATGCCCAAGTTCCCTACATAAAATGGCATAGTATTTGTATATAACTTATGCACATCCTCTTGTATAATTTAAATCATCCCTAGATTATTTATAACACATAATTCAATGTCAGTGCTATGTAAATAATTGTAAATACAATGAAAATGTTATTTAAATAGTTGCCTGTGCCGAGCAAATTCAAGTTTTGCTTTTTGGAACTTTCTGGAATTTTTTAAAAATATAAAAACCCAGCTTTGAAATCAGTAATCCAAAATTCTTAGCAATTTGTTACTGTTGTTCTTCAAAACAATTTAAATGTAAACACACACACAAACACATACATTTTAAAAATAGTAGTAGTAAAGAAGTATTCTGTTGTATGAATTTAACAATAATTTTATTTAATCAACCTACTTTTGTTAGACATTGTATTGCTTCTAATACATTAACAGTATAAATAAAACTTTGATAAGCTATTTTGATCTACATTTTTGTCCATAGTTAACTATATTTTATTACCTTTCGACTATAAGTTCCTAAAAGAAGGACTGCTGGGTTAAATAATGTATGTTTTATTTTTAACCTTGCATAAGCACTCTTAAAGTGACCTCCTAAAAGATCTGAACAATTAACATATATTTTCTTGATAGGGTCTTCATTATTCAAATATTACAGGCTGAAGGTAAATTATTCACATTGCTGTCTGTTTACTATTTCTTTTTGCCATTTCTTATTTATATCTAAAAATGTTAAAATTTAGGATTTTTGCAAGATGGGATTTATTTTTGATAATTTTTCCAGAAATTATATTGACATATAACTTCTCCCAGATGAATTGAAATTGCATATTTCTCATTTGTAAAATCTTAACATTTACCAATAGGTCTATTTGCAGACTCTTTTCTCTTTCATTCATCTCTCTTTCCCAGAGCCAGTGGCAAAGTAGTTGACTTAACGTAGCATTATGATATATTTAGGAGCCTGAAATTTCCTTAAAAATTTTTTTTAGTGTTTTTTCTTGCTTCTAAAAAAGTGAGTCATATAGGTAGATAAGTATATGAATAACAGATATGTAAAGCATGTATACGAAGGACAAATCCATTGAAACTTGAAAAAAATACTGCTTTTGCCAGATTGGTACGCTTCGATTGTCTGTACCAGTAAAACTGTTGGAGATAGGTATTTTTATTTGAGGAAATCGAGGTTGAGGAAAGTTATGATTGTCTTTGACCATAAAACTAGTAAAAAAAAGTAGAAGCAAGTTCGAAACCCAAATCTGGCTACCATGTCCACCATGTCTTTCTCAGCACAGCAAGTGTCGGCTTCTGGATACACATATCCAGAAAGAAAAAGCATTTTGGTTCAGACTCATTTAGAAAAATAGAATAAAGAGCATATTTACAAAAACAAAAGTGATCATGTGGACCAGCTGAATCCCTGAGGAAAAAGAAAAAAAACAGGAGAAGCTAGCCCACACGCTTTTCTGGTCCAAGCAATGACTCAAAAGTATGATAACTATCTGCAGTTATTTAAATTATATAAACACTATGAAGGAATAGGAAACAAATCATGTTAAAATAGAGGAAATTAAGGTGATAAAAAATAAAACAAGAATTGTGGTCTGAGCAGAAGGAGTGAAACATCCCGACGATATGTTCTCTTGGTTTCTCTGTTTCATAAATACAAATTATATACAACTACCGTCTCCTAATTTTTAGATTTTTTTTTTTAACAAATGGATATGTGGGATTATCTAAACTTGCCCAAATGATGAACAGCTCTTCATTTCTAAAATGGCAGGGCAATAATCCATAAAGACAGCGTCATCCTGGGTTGTCCTTAAATTGAATAAAAGAGGAAATACTCATAAGTTCACAAGAGATAGTATACCAATAAACTCCCCATTTGACCTCCAGGCCAAAGACATACAGATAAATTCAGATTCAGCAAGGGCAGGATTAGCACAAGACATAATTGAATCAAAGCAAAGATACCAGGTCCAGACTTCTCTGTCTGATTTATGGCAATATCAGTTATTGCACCTTAGCCAGAGTCCTAAATGAATAGAACAACTGCTTAACTATATTTTGTATTGTAGCAAGATCAAAGGGGGTATAATGAGGACAGGATCACATTCAGTGACTTTCCAGCTTAGAAAGAACTCATTAGATTTTCTGATAAAGAAAGAGGAATAAAGAAAGAGAATAGAAAAGAAGAGGAAAAGAAAGGCATAAAATACGTAACATATTTTAAAACACTATTTGGCTAAAATGATTTAGAACACATGAAAATCATACTAAATGTGAATCTTAGAATCTTTTGTTTTTTGTTTCAGCTTTACTGAGGTATAATTGACATAAAATTGTAGGATATTTAAAGTGTACATCTTCGCGGTTTTTTTTTTTTTTGGCTGCGTTGGGTCTTCGTTGCTGCACGCAGGCTTTCTCTGCTTGCAGCGAGCGGGGGCTCCTCTTTGTTGCGGTGCGCGGGCTTCTCATCGCGGTGGCTTCTCTTGTTGCCGAGCACGGGCTCTAGGCGTGTGGGCTTCAGTAGTTGTGGCACGTGGGCTCAGTAGCTGTAGCGCACGGGCTTAGTTACTCCGCAGCATGTGGGATCTTCCCGGACCAGGGCTCGAACCCCTGTTCCCTGCATTGGCCAACAGATTCTTAACCACTGCGCCACCAGGGAAGTCCCCATCTTGGTGTTTTGATATACGTATACGCTGTGAAAGGATCCTCTCCATCTAGTTAACTAAACCTTCATTACCTCACATATTTATCTTTCTCTTATTTTTTTGATGAGAACATTTAAGTTCTACTCTCTTAACAAAATACAGTGTTACCAACATTAGTCACCATGTTTTATGTTAGATCCTCAGACCTTATTCATCATATAGCTGAAAGTTTGTATCCTTTTACCAACTTCTCCCAAGTCCCTGGCAATGACTTACTACTCTCTACATGAGTTTGACTCGCTTTTTTTTTTTTTTTGATTCTGCAGAATATTCATTTTAATACTTTTTGAGTAAAATGCTGCTTTCACCAGGTACCTGTATTTCACAAGTACAGTGATGTCTTCTTTCGAGTGGTAAAAGCAAAAATATAGATTCCTCCAGGGGTAGATAAAGTTTTTCTTTAAAGGGTCATATGATATTTTAGGATTTGCTGGCCAGACAATCCCAATCCAGGGACTCAAATTTGCTGTTCCACTTTGAAAGTAGCCATAGACAGCACGTGAAAAAAAGAAAAAATGGGTATGGCTCTGTTTCAATAAAGCTTTATTTACAAAAAGATCCAGGCTAATTTGGGCTGCAGACAATGGTTTGCAAATCCAGGTTTAGGGAATTATCTTTATAATATATTACTTAGAAACTTGGGATCTACAAAACTTTGGGATACAAGGAGGAAAGAAAACAAATATTCGCTGCATACCGACAAAGAGCAATGTACTCAAATTTCACCATTTCAAATTGAAACTCAAAGGAATTGAGTGACTCCGTCTGGCAAAGGGGCCAGGAAATATTTGAAGTAGGATTCTAACATGATTTGTCAAACTCCAAAATCTGTACTTTTGTAAGTTCATCCTGCTATTGTCTTCAAGTCACTGCCACAAATTTCATAAACAAATTAGGAAGCAATTAGGCATGGCTACTTGAAAAATGTGTGCTATAAAATTTCCATACTCCCTCAGACAGGAGCTTGAGGAAATATATGTTTAGGAAATAAGCAGGACCCACAACTCTTCACAGAATTCAGATCACATGTGCCATTTTAAGTGAACATGTTTTTTGGTATAAAAGAATATGCATAAATATTTTTTCTCTGTTATCTGAGGAATTATGTTTCCCAGCTTATTGTTCACGATTGTTTGTTTGTGGTATTGTTTGTTTGTTTGTTTTTTGGTATTTTTTTGAAATACAAATTTTTTTTAATTTTATATATTCAAAAAGATTCATCCTTTCTATTATGATTTATTTTCCCTATGTTTGCATGGAAAGTCTTTTCCCTCATCAAAATTAGATAATATTCACCAATAGTCGATTCTAAAATTTTCACAAATTACCTATTCTTTCATCCATCTGAAACTTATTTTGATATATGATATGAAATCGGCTTCAGACTAATTTTTTCCCATAAGTAAGTTACTAATTGTGACGAATAAACAAAAGATTTGGGAGGCCATCCTTATTTAAAAAGAAAAAAAAAAAAGAAAACTAAGGCTTTGTATATACCGTTTGTAATCTTTTGGGGGAAATTTATTTTCCACCATACTAGTAAACATGCTGCTTCTTCCATAGCATCAATATTTTACTTACTGTATCTCTGTAATATTTAACCATCTTTCCCCTGACCTAAGCTTCCCTAACACTTTTCACCAGTTTATTTTTCAAACTGTGTTGCATTTTTGATTTTCATTGTTTCCTTTAACCTGGACACAGATAACATGCTTCCAGCATAGCAAGTTGAAGGGTGAGTATGAATATGTTAGATGCTTAGTCAGCTGAAGGGAAAACCAAACAGAGATGGGCAGGTGCTCTGGTTGTGTGTGAAGCTGCAGCCATGTTCCTTGCCTGGAGTTGTCCTGAGCGCCTTGCACTGAGGTCCCCTCTTCTGAACAACCCACCGGCCATTCCCACGGGGATTAACCTTCAGCCTTCTTGCTTCAGGGGTTAGGAAGCCTTATGGATTGAAATTTGTCGCTTGGAGTGGCTGAGCAGTTTTTTTCCTTTTATCCCACAACTTTTTGTTTCCTGCTAAACAATTAGAGGTAGGAGATTATACTCTGGTCTCTTGGAGGTTACCATTTTGCCAGAGGGTGGTGGGATTGGGTTGAGAGGTTAATTTTGACTGATTTTTCCAGCCCTAGTAATGTGCTTTTATATTGTTTTTCTACAAAGAGGAAGAGAGACTCAAAGGAGAACATTCTTCTTTTTTTTCAAAATACTGCATATACCTCCACTTCTGGCTGTAGGGAGAGTAGTAAAATTTATGAATATCATCATTATCCCATTATTCTGCTCTTTTTTAAGGGGGGGTGTCATTGTGGATTCCTTGCTATTTTTAATTTTTTCAGTTTGTCCCAGTTTATTCTATAGTTTTCCGTGAAACATAAAAAATAGTAAAAAAAAAAAAATACTTTTTACTCTTTCTGTTTGTCTAAGGGCCCTTAGCTTGTTTCACTGGTGACTGTACATTCCTGGTTATATTTACTTCATAAATCTTATTTTATTATTTTTGGAGAGGAGATTTTATAAATCCAAACTCGTCCCGCATCATAGCAAAGTTCTAATTCATTTGTATTTTTTGTCATCACTAATAAATTTGGCTATCAAGTTTTATTATTTCCATTCTTATGGGGGTTTTGGGGTTTGTTTTTTAATTTTCCATCATAGGTTATAATTTACTTACCTTGAGTTATTTAACAACTCATTTAATCTTATAAATAATAACTTTATTTTGGGGGGAAAACACACTTGAGGCTAATTTCTCTTTACCAGTATCAACCAGATGGTAATCTTTGTTGACCCCCCTCCCTATTTAAGACAAGGAAATTAGCACATGTTCATTTCCTCCTATACACGCCAGCCCCTCACTCTTGGGGATATGATCAGGTATTTAGAACCTGCCTGTGATAATTATTTTATATCATGCATCTCTTCTTATGATAATTAGTTTACGTTTTGTTTGATAATCACATTTATAATGCTTGTCTTTTCATAACCAGTTTAAATGTCTTTTTGTGCTTTTTCTCTTTTATGTTATTATAGAAACTGCCCACTGGTGAGAGCTTTATTTTGATTCAGTTAACTAAACAATGTCTTCAGTGAGTGCTTTTAGGGAAAACATGTGTGTCTTTATCTTTGAATCATACCCGGTTTGGTAACAGAAATCATGAATAATAACCCATTTCCTTCAAAGTTTGCGATCATAACCCCTTTGTATTTCTGTGTCTAAGGCTGAGGAAGAGAAATCTGAGGGCAACCTCATTTCTTCTTCTTTTCTAATAACAAATTTTATTTTATTTATATTGTTAACACTTTTGGTTTCCTTTTTCATCATTTTAGGGTCAGGTGGCATATATTGGTCTATTTCAATTAATTTTTTCCAGTGTATTCCACTTATACATCCTCCAGATTCAGGTCTTTTACTCAAGGAGTTTATATTATTCTATTTTTGATGATTACTCCTGCTCCGTATTTCTCTTCTTCTGGGAACTTCAATCATCTCTGATTCTATCTACCCTTCCGTACTCTTTGTAACACTTACTTAATACATCTCATTTAAGCCATTCTTACGTGGACTTTCTGCTAGGGCAGCCAGACCTAATGTGAACAGATGACGTAGATGTACATTGTCATTACCACTTCAGCAATAGAAAGTGTATGACAGGTTAGTGTTTCCAGCAGTGGCATTTATCTCTGCGTGCTTGGGGAAGCTGCCTCACTGGGGACAGCTATCAATAAGCCCCGTTCTGCTCTGCCTGCCTTCACTCCCAACACAATGAATGTGTCTATGTCTGATACCCTTTCTGGTGCCGCTGTCTGAAATATCACTGACAAGCTCTGCCTGATCAAGAAGAAACTTCATTGTCCCCTGGATTTTCTGCCTGATGTATCTCTTTCACAGATTCTTCCAAATGTTTCTGGTCCACGACACAAAAGGAAACCCTTTTGGATCACTCGCTGTCAACCCCAAGTCTTAATTGGCCCAAAGTCTCAGATTCATTTTTGCTGTGTTTGTTTTGCATGTTAGGAGGATTTTTACCAAGATTTCTGCCGTTTAATTTCTCTTAAGCTGCTTTATTAGAAGGAAGAGTTAATATCTTGCTTTAACCTCATCATAACTTTATAAAAAAAAACACGAGAAATTTTTAGCATGTGGATAGGATCTTGTTTTCAATTTCTCACCATAAAGCAGAGTTTTTCCATATATAATTATATATATATTATATATATATATATATATATATATATATGATTTCTTTGGATGTTTCAATCTAGGTTTTGAAGCTGGCATCATTTAGACATTTTGCTCAAATTACTGACTTACTAAAAACTCTTGACCCTTGATAATATGGAGCAATCATTGTTTTTTTAATTAAGAGTATGTCCCAGACAAGAAGTGTTAGTTATAAATAAATGCATGTTTTTAAAAGGTCTGCCTACTGCATCTTTATTTTTAACTTTCATTACATTTTAATTTCTATTTTAGGTGCTCTGGTACCTGGCTCAGACCCTCCCTCCAGAGTCAAAGACTTTGATGGCTCATTTCTATTACAGGCTGACTACTGACAGCTGTCTCTCCCCAGGCATTGCTCTCCATGGAAGGAAGCTGTACCCTCTCGTCCAGTGTGGTCCATACGCAGTGATTGGCCAGTGTAGGGCCTGGCCCCTTCCCTCCATTTGGGATGTTTTTGAAGGGTAGTTATAGATCAAAAGTTAGTCTGATTGAGATGTTGTATAAATGCAAAAAACACACCAGTCTTATGGAATCTAAAAAAACAAATGGTTCTAATGAAGCTAGGGGCAGGACAGGAATGAAGACACAGATGGGGAGAGAGAAGGGTAAGCTGGGACGAAGTGAGAGAGTGGCATGGACATATATACACTACCAAACGTAAAATGGCTAGCTAGTGGGAAGCAGCCACATAGCACAGGGAGATCAGCTCCGTGCTTTGTGACCACCTAGAGGGGTGGGATAGGGAGGGTGGGAGGGAGACGCAAGAGGGAAGAGATATGGGAACATATGTATATGTATAACATTTACAATGTTGCGTTAGTTTCAGGTGTCCAGCAAAGTGATTCAGTTATCCATGTACATGTATCCATATTCTTTTTCAGATTCTTTTCCCATATAAATTATTACAGGATATTGAGTAGAGTTCCCTGTGCTGTACAGTAGGTCCTTGTTGATTATCTATGTTATATATAGTAGTGTGTGTACGTTAATCCCCATCTCCTAATTTCTCCCTCCCCCCAACCTTTCCCCTTTGGTAAACATCAGTTTGTTTTCAAAGTCTGTAATTTAAAAAATTTTGACTGCATATTAAAATGATAAATTCTAAACATATTGAGTTCTGTTAAATATATTATTACAATTAATTTCAATCAGTTTTTTATTTCTTTTTTTTTTTAAATGTCTACTAAAATCTTTGAAGTCATGCATGTGGCTTCCATCTGTGGCTCACATTTTATTTCCAAAAACAAGGACTATATTAAGGAATTAGCAAAGCAGCTGGTGTGTCCAGGAGAGAATGAGGAAAAGGAAGAAAGTAAGAATTCAGAGCACAGGGCTAATGATGTTCTAGATCAATATGGCCCTGTAGGCTGTTATAAAGATTCTGTTAGCTCCTACTCTGAAATACAGGATACAAACCACTGCAAAGTTTAGAGCAGAGGACATTTATTCTGACAATATTTAAAGGGTCCCTGTGGTTGCTCTTTTGAGCCTGAACAACAATAAAGCAAAGTTAAGAGCAGGAAAGTTATTTCAGAGGGTATTATATTCATCAGGGCAAGAGATAATGGTGACTTAGACCAGGGTAATACAGAGAATAACTTCCAGAAAGCAGAACAAAGAGTTGAAACCTGGGAGCAAAAAGGTAATAAAAGTAGGGAACTCTAGAAGACTTTATTTTTAGAGAATCAATAATAGTAGTAATAATAATAATAAGACAGTTTTCAAACTGAAACTGTCTTCAATTTGAAAATGTCACTAATTAAAATAAAATGGATATGTGTATTTTACATATGAAAGATATTAAGAGAGTAAATCCTAAGCGTTCTCATCACACACAAATCTTTTTTCTGTTTCTTTAATTGTGCATCTCTATGAAATGACAGATGTTCACCAAACTTACTGTGATCATCATTTCATGATGTACGTAAGTCACGTCATTATGCTGTACGCCGTAAACGTATACAGCGCTGTATGACAATTGTATCTCCAGAAACCTGGAAGAAAAAATAAAAAGGATATATTAAGAACTTATGGGAGAAATAAAATAGATCATGTACTAAGCATCTGAAATTTGGCTTCTCAACAGAAACTTTGAATGCTCATAGAATATTGAGAGCTAGTAGTGTGTATCGCAAGCAAAGAAGTAAAGAGGAGCCCAAGGATGATGGTTTTGCACTAGGAGTAGAAAGCATTAGTCCAGACAAGAGAGAAGGATGTGAAACTTTGATGGGGGGAGGTGTCCAAGGTGTGTGTGTTGGGGGACAGGGGATGCAATTAACAGGGTGCTCGGATTTGTGCTTGAATACTGGGAAAAATTAGTGACAGGTGTCCGACAGGTCATTTGGAACATTAAAAACTGGACATAGGTATGAAGAGATTTAAGCAGAAATAAAATTGTTGAGTGCAGGAAATTAAAAATATTATGTAAGCACTGAATTATATCTATTGCATAATGTAAATACTGATAACAGATTGAAGCCCCAAATTGTGATACTATTATATTGATATAATGGGAGAAGGGAAAATACGGGTGAGTATATGCAACAAAGCCAAACTCATCTAGTGTTACAGGAGTTTGATAATGTCTAAAACTGATAAATATGTATGAATACCAATTTATACTAAATATAAATATAGTATTATTTACTAATGGATAGATAGATAGACAGATAGATGAAGGTCAACACCAAAAGAAACAGAGAATATTTGCCTCTCGGGAACAGGACTGGTATGGGGAGATAACTGATTTTTCTTATAAGCATTTAGTACAGTTTACTGTTAGCTTTACGTGATGGATTGGATTATTGTTGACATTTCTTCACTCCTTTATAACAACTACATCCTTATAAAACTGCAGAGCCTTCAGCTATGAAAGAGGAACTTTCCTCACCCTCTGATATGGGGCTTGGACATGTGACCATGTGACTTGCTTTGGCCAATGGAATGGTAGCAAACATGAAACGTACACCAAGGCTTAAAACACATTTTCTTGATTCCACTTGCCCACGTGTGTGCCTCTGAGATCCGCCAAGAGTGGAGTAGGAAGCTATTGGTACAAGGAGAATGAGAAAACCTGTGGGGTCTTCTTGAACCCAACTGGCAACACAGAACCAAACCCAGCCGACCCGCTGTGGAGCCACAGCCACCTCTGAGCAAGGACACACCTGATAGTTGTAAGCCACCGAGAGCTTTGAGGTTGATTGATCAATCAAACATTAACCAATATTCTCCATTTATGGGATGGTGTTAATTTACCATGAGTAAATCAATTTAAAAAAATTCTAAACTGATTAAAATAATAGTAATAACAGAAAAGAACTCAGTGGGGGGAAGTGAGGATTCCATGCAATGGCATTTCTCCTCCTCTCGAAACAAGTCGCATCTCTACCTGCCTACGCCACTGACGACAGTACTAAAATCTATTTCGCTCTTTGCAGGAGTAGCACCAGTGACCCAGCATGAGAGATCTGTCGGTCGGTGCCGTCCACAAGGCTGGAATTACACACGATACAGCGTCCATTGCTTAACTTCGTCATCTTTTTTTCAGAAAGCTACTCCGAATTTCTGACCCTTCGGCTGTGCTTAACCTTCAAGGCTTCCCCAGTCCTTTCACTTGTGCGCGCCTCAGTTTCTCTGTTCCTGAAATACTGTTACCTGCCTTCATGCTGTGTTCCCAGGTTCCACTGCTGAAAGGCAAGTCAGTGCAGTGAGTTTAGAGCAGCATGAGATCACAGAGTTGAAGGGGTCCGGGAAAGATTCATGGGCACAAATCAGAGAGGGATTGAGTGGGTTTTGAAGGGAAGATAAGCTTTGGATGCATAAAGCAGGGGTTTTCTTTCTAGCTTGTGGACTAGAAAATCACTTTTAAGACCCCCCCCAAAGGGAAATCAATGGCTTCCGCCCCCACGGAGAAACTTTCCTGCCTTAACAGGAACAATATAAATAACACTTCTGCTATAAGAAAGGATCAGACTCTTATTAAGACTCATAAATCAACAGTTATTTTATTTTCACAAAGCGACCTCCAGATGTAATTTTTAAGGTGAAAGCATATTTTAAATGGCCTGTGGTGGATATAATTTATATTTCTGCGTATAAATACGGTACTGAGATATCTACTTACGTTTGAATAATTATTGGGGGGAATACACTATTTTGCTATGGATAAAAAGCCAGATATAATGGGTAAAATATGGGGCTTTAAATTGCTATCAATTCATATGAGTATTGTACTAGTGTTGAAAAGCATTAAAGTCAGAGAGACCAGCATCAAATTCTCCCCTCTAGCTCGTATAACTTGTATAATCATGTTTTGTTTGTTTACTTGTTTACCACTATAAGCTTTGTGTCATCACAGGTGCCTAGCATATAGCTTGAGTTCAATATTTGTTTAAAACAATGAGTTAGTGAGTACTCCTGAGATAAGCTGCCTGAAGTCTGGCGGGGTAATTGACTTCCCCAAACTCAGACGATTTGTGGCACACTCAGGGCTAGAAACTAGCCTGCCTTCTCCCAGTTGAATGTTCTTTTCATCAGACTCAGCCATCAATATTAGTTTGTATTTTTGGTGTCAAGTAGTTGAAACCAAATTCAAATTACTAAAGAAAAGATGGGAATTAAATCAATGGACACAGGGATATTATTTCTCAGGGCACTTAAACCCTGGGAAAGGTAAAGCGTGTCTCAGGAACATCTGAGATCAGGGTTTATGTTTTTCCAGACCCCTTTTTCTTCCTTAGTTGCCTACTTTTCTCCTTGTGACAGCTTCATCCTTTCACTTCACTGCAGATTACCTTTCTCCTTATAGGGGAAAATGATCACTTATAATACCTCATCTGATGATACCTGTGATAGTGAATTTTATGTGTCAACCTGCCTGGGCTATGAGATGCTCAGATTTTTTTTTTTTTTAACTCAACTGAAGCCTTCAGGTGGCTTTGTTTTTTATTTTTTCCAGATTTTCTATCTTTCTTGAGGTATAATTTACAATGTTGTGTTAGTTTCAAGTTCAGATATTTGTTTAAACAGCTTTTCTGAGTGTGTCTATGAGGGTGTTCTGGATGAAATTGACATTTGAATCGATAGACTGAATAAAGTACACGGCCCTCCCCGGCGTGGATGGACCTCATCCAAGCCTTCAAAGGCCTGAATAGAACAAAAAAGGCCGAGCAAAGGAGAATTCATTCACTCTCTCTGCTCACTCTTTGGGCTTGTACATCTGTCGGCTCCTGTCTTTGGACTCAAGTTCAGACTGGAACTTTCCCATCAGCTCCCCTAGGTCTACATCTTGCTGATTGAAGATCTTAGGACTTCTCGGCCTCCATAACCATTTGAGTCAACTCCTTCTAATAATTCTCTATCTATCTGTTTTATCCATCTATCTATCTATCGGCCTTTCTATCTATCTATCCTCATGGTGGTGTTTCTCTGAAGAATCAAGACCAATACAATATCTTATCCTTTTGGAACTTTCCTCATCTGGAAGAGAACTGTCTGATGAGTTTCGTTTCTACTGACAAAGAAAGTATCATTGGCAAGGCTTGGGGGAAGGGGGATTGTCCGACCGGGAACCGTCAGCTGCTGCTGAAAGGCAGGACCATATTTACTCATGTGACGCTGCCAGTGATGATGATGAGGGGAGAGGAACGGTCAGTTTCTAGAAAAGGGGACTGGAAGACTCATTTCTACAAATGTTACTATAGTATAACGTTACGTTTTGATTTTCCATATTTTTTGGTGTGTGTGAGTGTGCGTACCCTCTGAGAGTTAATGCCATCTGTGGAATACTCCGAGGAAAGATAGAATCATTTCTGCTTAAATTTTACTCAAGATTTTAGTAGATTTCTTTTACAAAATAAAAATACCCATTCACTTACCACTTAAAAGTAACATTTATTAACTATAACAACAAATCTTCAATTAAATTATGCAAAAATAGCTGTAGGACCAACTTGATATTGAACTAGATGGTTTGGCAGGTTTTTTTCTTCTTGTATATTTCATATTCTTCCTCATCACTAACCTTGAAATTTCCAATTATAAGGAAAGGTTTTCACTTTTAAAATTCTCAAAAATCCACTTCAAAATGAATAAATTGTGGCCTTTACATATTCAAATAACTCAAGAACCATACTTGAATACCTTCTCAGCCTCAGCATCATTCCAGAAAGTTCCCGGAATGACCACGTCTTATAAAATGAAAATACCACACCTCTTCAGGGAAGGAAAAGCAGAAAAATTGTTAAGCCAGCTATTTGACATAATTTAAAAAAAGAAACAAAAACTATTTGCTTAAAGACTATATTTGTTATCTGTTTTTGTTCACATGGCCTAGAAGAATCTAAGTGCCAACGTTAAGCATATTTTCGAAAGACAAAAATCACAGGCCTCTTTCAACACAAATGTATACAGGGTAAAGTACATGCCTTAAAATTGTGGATTCAAATACTTAATTACCAGCCTAATTCCTATAGACTAAAATAATGGAAGTATGGCCTGCACAGTTACTACTGCAAGATTTAGAACATATTTTACTTTACAAATGCTGTAGGGGGTTGTAAAACAGCATCCATATAAATCAATTTCTTTAGAAAGAAAGACTACATTTTATCCAGGCATTTTTAAGCCTTGGAATGCAAAGTGTTGGAGAAAAGTACATCCATTTATACCTATACTTACACATATTCCAGCAGGAAATATGCAGTGTGTCCAGAGTCAATCCCAGCAAATAAAGTTTATATTGATGTTCTGCCAGTCTGATCTTGTGTGGCAAAGTCAATTGAGGGGGAAAGCTGAGTCTCCAGGGCTCATTAGTTTCCAGAAAATTCCCCATTCTCTCTTTCTCTGAGCCTTCTTTAAGGAGTAAATCTCTCAGAGATCCAGCAAAAAATTAGGACATTAAGTGTATTCTGTTCATCAGATGCGGGGGTATAATTCCGGGACTAGTCCTTTAGACCTGTTTCTAATTGACGTGATGGAGAGAAAGTCCTTTAATCTAAGTCTAACAGCCGCCCCTCCCCATTGTGTATGCCTTTGGTTGGAGCACAGGTGTCTCTGATAATTGAATTGAGTTGAGCCTTAAATAAATTTCCAGACCCCAACTTTCATGGGGGTGAGTTTAGGGTCCCTGCGTGTGAGTTTCAGGATGGGGAGTAAGAAGGTTTAGGAAACTGGCCCCAGTTGAAACTCAAAACCATAAAACTCTGTTGAATTAGAATCTCCCCAAACTAAGGCCCAATTTCAGAAGAAGACAAATTGAATTTGTAGTTTAACATATTCAGAAAAAATATACAGACGTAGGTGGCTTCGATGGTAAATTGGACAGAACATTTAAGAGAGAAGTGATACAAACTGTACACAATCTTTCCAAAAAAATAGAAGACGAGAGAGCATTAATTAATACACTTTATGAAACCAGCACGACTCTACTACTCAAACCAAAAAAAGGCATTAAAAGAAAAGAAAATTACAGGTCAGTATCTGATATGGACTGAATTGTGTCTCCTCTAAATTTATACTGAAGCAGTAACCTCCAGTAGGATGGTATTTGGAGATGACACATTTGAGAGGTAATTAGGTCAGGGTCACTAGATTTTGGGAGGGGGTTGTCCAAAAGGATTGATGTCCTTATAAAAGAGGGAGAGTTGCCACAGTTCTCTCTTTCTTAACACGTGCACAAAATAAGTGGTATTGTTTTCAGCCCCTAATATTTGGAGTTATTTGCGACTCAAAAATAGACAACTGGGATAAGGAATAACATGGTGTAATGAATGCAGGGGGCTTCCAAGTAGGAGGCAATGCTTAACCCCCAACTCTGTGTCTGACACCACCCTCTTCCTAACGATGTGGCCATCAGATGTCCCAAAGCCACACCAGGGTGTCCCAAAGCCACACCAGGGTATCCCAAAGATTTTATTTTTGTATAGAGCCATTCTCCTCTTGTATCTGTAAAAGGCAGTTGTTACAGAGAGTTCGTACACCCACTAGCTTTAATGCCACCACGATATTACATCAGTATTATAAGAATGATCTTCCCTGGATCATTTTCATTGTCTTCTGAAATAACTTAAGAAGATCTTTTTACATCATTCTACATACGTCAAATTCTTAAGTCTCCTAAGTGACTGTCAACTGATCTCAGAGGCCAGGTACGCCCCTCCTTAGCTTAGAGTACATAGGATCCAAGTTATGGTCATGCCCAGCCGAGTTACTCAGTAGGCTTGGTGATGGCTCCAAATTCTATTTTCTTTAAATCTATTTATTTAATTTATTTATTTTTGGCTGTGTTGGGTCTTCATTGCTGTGCATGGGCTTTCTCTAGCTGCAGCGAGCGGGCTTCTCATTACAGTGGCTTCTCTTGTTGCAGGGCACGGGGTCTAGGCACGTGGGCTTCAGTAGCTATGGCACGTGGGCTCAGTAGTTGTGGCGCACAGGCTTAGTCCTCTGCAGCGTGTGGGATCTTCCCGGACCAGGGATTGAACTCGTGTCCCCTGCATTCGCAGGTGGATTCTTAACCACTGGACCACCAGGTAAGTCCCTCCAAATTCTTTTTTGTGTGTCCATAGGACACACAAACATGCTTGCAAATGGAACTCCTAGAAAATCCTTGAATTTCCCAGAGTAAGTATGCAAATTTAACTCAATAACTATATTAACTAGGCCATATGGATTTGCACAGAGAAAAATTGTCCATAGCTGAATATTTTACCCCGAAGCCCTAGTCCGCCATCTCACAAATATGTAAACAGGTATAAGAAGAAACATGAGAAAGTGTGAAATGTGAACTGAATGAAAGTCTATCTTTTTCCCAAACCCAAAGGAAAGTTACTTTGTTATTTACTTACTCCTAATTCCTCTTTTTCACCAAAATGTATTTGAAACTGCTAATGGTGAGGATTAAGGTAATGCAAGCCATCTTTTATCGTGATTGTTTTTGGGGCTATAATAAATCAAGTATGTTCATAATAAGTGTGTTTTTAGTTTACCCCAGAATAACAGCCATCAGACTGGTGATATTTAATTCATTAAAAGGAAGAATGTCGAGAACGAGTAACATCAACAAATATGTAACTAGAAAATACATGTGGGAATGGAGGTGGAGACAAGTAGATATAAGATAACCAGGCACTTAAAAAATATACAAGCCTCTGGGGCAGCATTTTTACTGTTCTCCCTTTCTTTGTTGTTTCAAAAATTAAAAAAAAAATACTTTCCCTTTCATATATGCATACTTACGGCTTCAAGCAGGCTGAAAAATCTTCACTGACCTCTCACTTATGCCGTATCAACATTTACAGGGATGCGGGTAGCTCTTACCTAAGACATGTCAAACTGAGGTTGTGTCCATATGACAAAAATGAAGTGAATCTTAACAGAAGAGCTTAAAATACTCATTGGCAAATATTCTTAAAGCTTCCACAAAGCACCTTCGGGTGTAAATTAATTTTTACTAGGATGGATGCTTCTAGACACTTAAAATGATTGTATTGGTTATTCCACATTCCTGGAATCTTAACAAAAATGGCGTGCGTGGAGTGGGGAAGTGATATTTAAGCTTTGGTTTGTCTTTTAAGTATTGAGGACACAGTCTACTAACTGAATTACTGTAGCTGTACATTCCTTTATAACCAGCTTGACACCTCCAGGAAGAATCAGTGAACCTGAAGACAGGTAAACAGAAATGAAAGAAACAGAAATGAAAAGTGAAAAAAATGTGGGGAAAAATCTACAAATCATTCAAGAGCTGTGGGTCAATCCTGAGTGGCCTAACATAGGTGTAATTCAGGATCCAGAAGAGAGAGAAGAGGGGAGAGGTAACATCCCAGAATTATCCGAAAATAACGAACCAAAGGACAGGATGATCAAACTGGATAAAACAGCGAGACCTAACTATATATTGTCCGTGAAAAATCCACTACAAGAATAAAACAGACTGACTAAAGTAAAAGGAATCATACCAGAGTCAAAACAAAGCTGGAATGACTATTCATATCAGATAGACATTGTAAAAGGAACATTGCCGGAAATCATGAAGGACATTACTAAGTGGTCAAGGGTTTGATTTATCAAGGACATAACTTAAATGTATATACACATCAAAATAGGGCTTCAAAATGCATGAAGTAAAAACTGATAGAACGGAAGACAGAGGCAGATTACAATTACAGTTGGAGACTTTAGCACTCCTCTCTCAGAATTTAATAATAAATTAATCAGATAACCTAAAAGGACATAGAAGACCTGAACAGCATTATCATCCAACTTGACCTTAATTGGCATCTAGAGACCATTCCACCCGATACACAGAACGCACATTTAAATGCACAAGGATAATTCACCACGATGGGTTATATTTTTTGCCATTAAACAAACTCGATTGAAAAGTGATACACACTGCTATATATAAAATAGATAATCCACAAGCACCCACTGTATAGCGCAGGGAACTCTACTCAATGTTCTGTCATAACCTGTGTGGGAAAAGAGTCTGAAAAAGAATGGATACATGTACATGGATAACTGAACCACTTTGCTGCACACCTGAAACTAACGCAACACTGTAAATCAACTATACTCCAATATAAGGTAAAAACTTTTTTAAAAAGTGGCGAAATCATACAAATCATGTTTTCTCTCCCCACACAGTCAACCTAAAAATCAATAACAGAAAGATATCTGGGAAATCCCAAATTTGGGGAGTTAAATAATACACACCTAAAGAACTGATAGGTCAAAGAAAAATCAAAAGGCCAACGAAGTTTTAATTGAATGAAAATGAAAATGAACATACGGCGTTTGTGGGACACAGCGGAAACAGGGCTGAATCTGCTCTGTGGTTCACAGGCTGAGCCTTAGCTCCACTGCACTGTGTGACTTTTCCTCTCTGCCCTTTGATTTCTCTGCCACCACATCGGAGGCCCGTGGGCAACTGCTCAGAAATTCTTACACGGAGAGAACTTGGAGGTGCAAGGAAGCTGAGACCCCATAGGGAAACTCATGAGTGTTGGAGGCCACAAATATCAGGTTCCAACCCCCAGGAAATAATACCAAAGCCAGTGCTACACATTTCTTCAGAGGGTGCCCAAGCAGGAGTGATACGCAGTTGCCCTGGAAACCACAAGATCAATAACATGCTTTAGAAATAGTAAGTCAGACAGAGTTAAAGACAAATATATGATATCGCTGATATGTGGAATCTAAAAATAAAATAAAATACAAATGAACTTCTTTACAAAACAGAAACAGACTAACAGACTTAGCGAACGAACTTATGGCAACCGGGTGGAAGGGTGGGGGGGAAGGGATAGTTAGGGAGTCCGGGATTGACGTGTACACACTGCTGTATTTAAAATAAAATGCCTTTCCATGAAAAAAAACCCCCACTAAATTTGAGGAGAGATGAGAACAAAACAATAAATTGGTTTTGTCTTGCAAAATAATAATAATAATAATATGTCCCCTCCTTTTCTCTAACTCCCTTGTTTCCACTCCCACTGATTGGGATCCATTCCCAAAATAAACCTACAGGCAAGCCGTCTCCTCAGGCTCTGTGTTCTTTGGAAGAACTCAGGATAAGCAAAGATTATAAACGTTTTCCTTTTGACAATCCCTTCATATATCGTTGTTCTTTTGCCATTACAAACAATATCATGGTGGACATCGTTATACAATTTTGCTACACATACATATATATGGATGTATTACTGGAACTAGTATATTAGGGTGCTCACATTTAAAATTTTGATAAATAATGCAAATTTTCCTTTTAACAGTTGTAACTATTTATATTCTCACCAAAGTTCCAGAGGTCGCTTGCTATTTATTGTAAATGATCTTTCTTTCCAATACCCGTCTAGATTCCCGGGTAGCAAAGAGTAAGTTCACTATGTCATAATCCCAGTATTAGCGTGGTATCCATTGAAAATATGTTCCTATATTCCTGGCTATGCAGAAATAAATACTATTTCTGCAAAGAGAATAGGAAGGATACAAGATCCAAACATTCTAACCTTTTAGAATTCCATCAAAACAGAGCAGGCTAGTTAGTGAATGTGCACAGTTCAGGTAATTGGCCAAAACATCTACAAACTTTTTTAGTTTCCAATATTCATGTAATTGAAACGCTCATTCAACAATTATGAACATTGCAAGTAATACAGAAAACAAGAAAATTGTTTTGGAATTCTGTACTTTCTTAGGAGGTAGCCTCATTGTTCATCATCCGAATTTTTTTAAAGAATTTATTTATATGGGAACATAGTAGTACAGTGGTAGTATTTTCACAATATACTTGATGGGTGGGTAATTCTGTAAGAAAAATAAAGGCCATAAACATTGAAATTTATGAAGGCTCAATTACTCCAGACTTTTCTATTGCAGAAAAGTAGTTAAAAATCTTAGTTGCTGACTTTCCCCCAGGATAAAATTTTTACTGGAAAGGCGGTTGGACTATGGAAACATTTAGCAGCTGCAGGTATAATACTGTGTCTGTTGTCAGACTCACAATTTCATTGGTTTATTTCTGGAGGATTATTTAGATGGCTGTGGTCTTATATCCAGGCCCCAATGAAAGAAAAAAAAAAAAAAAAGGAAAGAAAGAAACAGGAGCCTATGAGATGTGCCTTCTTACTGCAGAATAGTGATTTGTTATGCATTTGTCTGAGTTAAATATAGTAGTCATCTTGCACAGGCCTATGTTATATTCTGCTCATGAAAAAAAGAAACATTTGTTTGGATAGTTCAAGTATTCTCAATAAAAATCAAAGCTCCCTTCTCCATGCCTACATTTATTTAAGGTAGATTTGCAGTGGTTATGATATAAATTTCACCAATTAATCACTAAGAATTGAAATTTGTTTGACTCATTAAGGCCATCATCATTTACCCAGATTTGTTATTATTTTAACGGTGGTGGTTTTGCATGTGACATTGCTACTGGGGTAGCAATTATTTGGAAGGTGAAGGAGACTGCCTGTTCACTCCCCGGGGTTATTAATCAATTGGTGGGCTGAGGGCAAAAATTAATTAGGGATTACAAAAACCCTCCTTCATGATATTAAATGGCTCATTGAAAACAAATAACCTTACCTGCATTAACTCTGTGAGTTCACAGACTAAAGAAATTGCATTGAATTCATTACAAGTGATTTTCAGTTCCCAAACTGAGACCAATATAATGTTCAAAGGCAGAGTCTACATCTCAAAGGAAGCCCAGGACTTCAACTTATGTTACCATTTCTACTTGTTCCAGACATTTGCTAGATCCCAAGGTCTACTTTGATTTGATTGAAAAGCAATGTTTTCAGCCATTTGCAGCTGCAGTATAAGATTAAAGTTAAGAGAATTGAGTCTGTTTTTTTGTTTGTTTGTTTGTTTGAGCAGAGAAAGGTTTATTGCAGGGCCAAGCAAGGAGAACAGGTGGCCCATGCTCAAAACCCCTGAACTTTCCGAGAATTGGATCTCAACCTATGTTGATTGTTGCAAAATATTTGGTAATTTAAATCTTTGGTAGCAGCTTCCAGGAGGCTTGTTTGAGTTCTGTAACAAGAATTCAGTGTAAGGTTAATGTTTTATTCCTGCATGTGTGTATTTACTATTTGTTTCAAGAGAAAGATAAAGTATGTCATGGACTGATTTGTCCTAATTCTTCTTAGATATTGTAACCTTTGATTGTCTCACAAATTAAAAACAGCAAAGAAGGAATTTATGTCTAACTCCATATCTGTACTATTAATTAGAAAAATGATCACTTTCCCTTGTGCATATTTGTGGAAAATTCAATAAAGCTTTCAGTCAGCCACCCCACTTTCTGTTTTTTTAAAAAATAAATGGTTACACATTCTGTTGATTATTAAAAAGGAACTTATAAAATAGACTGTCATCTTCATTATAGAAAACGCAAAATAATGAAGTAAACTTAAATCATTTATGACTATCATTCAAAGACCACTGCTGTATACAAGGCTGTGTATACACACACACACACACACACACACACACACAAATTTATCTTTTGCAAACTCTCCTGTTGATCTAAAAATTGATTTCACATTATATTAAAAAGGGATTGGCTTGTTTCTCTTATGAGTATGTCATCATCATTCAAATAGTTCAAAAATGATTTAATCATTAACTAATTTCAAAATCCTCCTTTCTACACACTTCTCTCTTTTACTTTCCTGAAGCCAAATAAGCATCTAAGATGATGGATTTTGGTGTTATTCAGACATGGGCCAACATTTATTAACTCTATGACCATCTTCAAGTTCTAAATTTGTTAAGTCTTCTAGCCTCAGTTCTACATTTGTAGAATGGGGATCTCTCCTTCCTAAAAATGCTGTGAGGAATACTGGTAACAGTGTACATAAGCATTTAACACTGTATCTGGAATATAGTAATAACATTCAGTTAGCTGTTATTTTTATCCTGTAATTTTCGACAGATGTCATCCAAATGATTTCTAAGGTTTCAGCATTCAATGATCATAAGCTTCAAGGTCAGAAAAAATATTGTTTTCTTCCTTACAGGTATGTAGATCAGCAGGGGAGTAGCCACAGCTCATGACTGGGCTACACTGATGAACATTAACTTTACTTTTCATGCCTTTGCAAACTCTCCCTGTAGATATTTTCCTTTAACAAAAGTTTCATTTGTCTTCAGTCCGGCCCATGCCTTTGCTGGTAATTCCTGGAGTTGTCCACCTTTCCCAGTCTGATTACGTTCACCACTGAGATCTGTCTCTGCTCATAGCAAAGTACAGTAGTCCCTCTCCATAGAGATGAAATGACATGCCATACATTTTTTAAACTTTTTATTTTATATTGGAGTAGAGTTGATTTACAATGTTGTGTTAGTTTCAGGTGTACAGCAAAGTGAATCAGTTATAAATATACACGTATCTATTCTTTTTCAGATTCTTTTTCCATATAGGTCATTACAGAGAATTGAGTAGAGTTCCCTGTGCTACACAGTAGGTCCTTGTTGATAATCTATTTTGTATATAGTAATGCGTATATGTAATCCCAACCTCCTAATTTATCCCTCCCAACCTTTCCCCTTTGGTAACCTTAAATTTGTTTTCTAAATCATGCCACGCATTTTAAATGAAGGCTGTTTAAAGACCTAGAACCTAAATACACTTACTTACCATCTCTTTAGAGTATAGATGCTCTATTCTATAACTAATGCAGTTGACTATGAGATTTCTATCTCCAAAGAAGTGACGGAAAAATTTCTCATAAAGCTAATGGGATGGCCCCAAGCATTGTCTTTCTGTTATCACCTATGTTTGATTTTAAGGCATTGATGTCACCAATAGGGAGGTAAGTATTTTAAAAATATTCAGCCATTCTTTGTCCTAGTTATTTTACTTCCTGGAAATAATTATGAATATGCACAGATAGATATTTACCTGCTAGAATGTTCAACATAACATTTTTTATGTAATTAAAAGATTCAAACAACCTACATCTCCAATAATAGTGGATAAATTAGGTAATAATTTATAATTTTGTGGAATTTAGTAAATGAATAATGCTATCAGAAAAGATTTTACAAGAAAGTTATGACAAGAGTTGCAAAACACGATGTGTGTTAAAGTCCAGTTTTGTAAAAACAAAAAATAGTATGCATGTAAATATCCAAGAGACCATCATTCTCTTTTAATCTGCATTTTTAATATGAATGTTAATGCTTAATCACAATGCATAACTTTTATAATAGGTAAATACATGAGTGTTGTTTTATTCAATTCACAAAATTTTGTAAATTCAAGTTAATATCACCAAATAAGCTTGGTTTTCTTCACTAGCACGCTGCCTGGACCTTGTCATTGTCAAGGGTAATATTTATACAACCCTTGAGATCTGTCTCTCCATCTTTTGCAAATGTGACAGGAATCAGAGGAGTTCAATATTCTTTTGCTACATGGATAAACAACAATCTAATTCAGCATTGAGAACATTCCTCCTTTGTATGATGAGCAGAGTAACGGCTCCCCTAAAATGCTTATGTCCTAATTCCCAGAACCTGTGAATATGTTACTTACATGGCAAAAGGGACTTTGCACATATGATGAAGTTAAAGGTGTTGAGATGGGAGGATTATTCTGGATTACATGGGTGGGCACAGTGTAATCACCGTGGTCCTCACAAGTTAAGAGGGAGGCAGGAGAGTCAAAGCAAAAGGAGATGTGGTGATGGAAACAGAGGTCAGATTGACTGAAGGAGGCCATGAACCCTGGACTGTAGGCAGAGTCTAGAAGCTTAGAGAATGCAAGGACATGGATTCTCTCCCGGAGCCTTCAGAAGGAAAGCAGCCTTAGCAACTCCCTGAATTTAGAACTTCTGACCTCCAGGACTGTAGGAGAATAAATCAGTGTGGTTTTGATACACTAGGTTTATGACGCTTTGTTATAGCAGCAATAAAAAAGACTTATACACTTCGGAGGACAGAATTTGCTTCTGAATTCCTTGGCAATTCCAGCATAGAACCAAGTCAGACATTCCGAAAGACCTGTCTGATTTCTGTCTCTTAACTCTCCAAGGATGGCTTCAGATATTTCCCAAAAATGTAAGTATTCACCATCTCAGTCATTAAAAAAAAAAAAAGGTCAAGTATCCGACGGTCTAACAAAGAAGCCACGAATACCTCCATTTGCAAACCAGAGCAAGAGAGCCTCTGGACTCCCAGAAGGACTGTGAACAAGAAAGTCCCTGCGGCAGCATCCCTTTCAGCCAGGGTCTGCCTGAGTCTTAGTCAGCTGTGTGCCAGCAGTTTAAAACACCTACCATAAAAGCAGGTGAAAATGTGGTTATAAGCTGTGTGATGACAGTTTCCGTACTTTATGAAGAGAACAGAGCCGCTCACGTGCATCTGATACACCCTGGATGATGTTTGCTTTGTACGTTGCTGCGCTAGAACCTGGCACAATTTCTAAATGTGCCACAATATGCCCAATGATACCTCTTGTTTTTCTCTTTAATAACATAGTTCTAATCACCAAACGAATACATATTCAATGAAGAAATCTTGGAAAAAACACTGAAAACCATGTGGCAAAAATAAATAGCCTATAATCCTGCTAAAATTCTCTATTCTTTCTCTGTCTCCTCTTTTCTTTTTCTATTTACGCATATGCTTACATAAAACAAAAACAATAAAATAAAATAAAATTGTTATCTCTGCTGTGGTGCCACACTGTGTTACCCACTATTCTGAGTTCTATGGTTATCATTTCGTCACTAAGTAGTATCTGCTGGGTCTCTGACTTGGATCAGAATCACCAGAAAACCTTGTTAAAATACACATTACTGGGCCCTTAAATCTAAAGTTTCTGGAGGTCTGGAGAAGGCCCCCTAGAATTTGCATACTAACAAATTCCCAAGTGATGTGGATATTGTTGATCTAGAGACCAGACTTTGAAAATCACGACTTTCTATAGAAGAATATTAGCTGACACTGGAAAATATTTTATATTTATGTTCTCTCTTGCAAGTCCAATTATTATGTATTGATTTATTTACTTTAAAATTATGTCTCCTCAGTACATTTGAAGGATTATAGGATTATACACAGTGTTTAGTAGGTATGGAAGAATGACTCTTGTTCAGAAAATTTAAGAACAAACCATTTTTGCCTCAACTATATGGAGATTTCCGGTATTTGTGACATATAAATAATTAAGATAATTTGGGTCAGAGTCCCAACGAACTTTGCCTGTATAAACTGAAATCCTATATATGATGGTAATTGTTTTTCAAAAAATCCTTTTAAATAAAATTTTCTAATGACATATGTTTCCCAGGTAGTTCTTCAAACAGTTTTTTTTTTTTTAATTGAACTTTTTTTTTTTTCTTTTTTAATGGCTTAACTGAAAGGGCTGGCTGGCAGCCTTGAAATGTAGGAAATCCAAGCTCTGCTGGTTACACAATCCAAATGTAAACAGGCTTTCTTGTCATTTGTTGGCATAGTGTTTGGGACACCGAGTTATTTCACTTTACTGAAATTTTTCTCATGAAAAATGCATGGAACAGCCTTTACTTCTGCCAGACCCTGATGTACTTACCTCACTGGGGGCAGTGAAGATTTGTGTGTAAACATATGGAAAGCCCTCGTATGGCCCGAGTCAACATAGAACAAGAATTATCCTGACTGCCTATGGGGAAAAAGTGTAACACAGATGAACCTGGGACTTGCGTCCACTTTCATCCTCAACTCTTTCCAAAACATTCCTTCTCCCTGTGCTCTTCCCAGTGTGACAAGGAACTCTCTTGTTGGTTGAAACCTGGACAGGAGAAATGGAGCTTTTTATGGTCCTGGGTAGAGCGACCTATTCCCCAAACCCAAAATTTAGAACAAGGTATCCATAAACTAATCTATGAATTGTGAATTTATCAATAAGATATATCTTAGAACGTCATTAATATTAAATCAAGTTTGGTTAGCTGCTTAAAAATAACCACCTTTACTGAATAAAATAATTATTTGAAACTAAAACTAAATCGAGATCCATAGCATAGAGAATACTGTGATGGCAGGTGGTTCTTCTGGAACTTGGCAGCTAGAACGAGTTGGTTAAAGGTAGTGAAAACGTGCAGCCATGGTTTTAGGGCCTCAGCACGGAGGAAAACACGAAGTGCCAACCAAAATGCCAAGTATATAAACGCAAATTTTTGTTTGACTCTAGGTCTCACACTAATCATCTTCTAAACCAGCTGTGCAGTCTGATGCTTCATCTTCAGTGAACATAGACAGGGCTCAAATAGGTTTCTTCCAATTAAGAAGTCTTATCCCACACACATCGAGAGGCCAGATTTGGGTACAGAAAGATGGAGGTCCAAGCTGGAGCAGCTGCTGTCAGCTCCCACGCTTCCCTCCCCACAGCCAGCATCTGTGTCTTTGGCCGAAGGGCTGTCCTCAGTCCGTATCAGTGCTTTTCAAAGTGTGGTGCCCTTAGAGTAGCAGCTTCACTCGGGAACTGGTTAAAAATAATAAAAATTCTTGAGTCCCGCCCCACGCCTACTAAATGAAAAGCTCCGTGTTTCAACCAGCCCTTTGGGAGTTGCTCATTCTGGTGACATTTGAGAGCTGCTGGACCACAGACTCCCACTTTGTGGACAAGGAGACTTTCCATCCCTTAGGAGTTCATGGACCTTCTTGTTCCTCCTAGAAACGTGTGTGTGTGTGTGTGTGTGTGTGTGTGTGTGTGTGTGTGTGTGATTTTGAATAATTTTAAATTTTTGGTTTATTTATTTTTTGAGTCTCTTTGTGGGGCTTTGTTGAACGTCTGGCCTGCCTTCCTTCCCCATCTCACTTCCCTAAGTCCCCACTGGTATTTCCTGGGGAAGACTCTTTAGAAAACATGCATTCTACTAATCTAATGTTATATGTCAATCATACCTCCCCCCGAAACCCAACTTTTATATGAATCTTCTGCTTCTGGGGAATCAACTAAACACACTCACTTATTATAAGCTGCTCTCTCCCTCAAATTAACCAAACTTTGGCCTCTCAGTGTCCTTATATGAGAAATGCAGATAATAAATACCTACCCCGAATGGTTCCATGTATATCAGACAAGATAAAGCAGTTGCTGGGGCATGGTTAGCACTCGCCGAGGTATTCTCACCCCTCCCTCATTTCCCATCTCATGTCCTCTGCTTTCCTTTCATTGGTGCTATTATTAATGCCATTATAATCATCATCACCATCATCATATTTATAAACAGTACTTTGGAATTGAGATCAATAGATACATAATAAATACAGCAGTGTATTTAAAATGGATAACCAACAAGGACCTACTGTATAGCACAGGGAACTCTGCTTAGTATTATGTAACAACCTAAAGGGGAAAAGAATTTGAAAAAGAATTTAAAATATAAAATAAAGGAAACAAACTGGAAAATTAGAAAAAAAAAAAGATCAATAAATACAATTTATACTAGGGATCATTTCATTGTAACCGTAAAGAAACTTTTTCTTGGGTTCAGAAATAAAACCACTGGTATACCTCTGAGAAAGTAAGAAAACAAGTGAATCTGACATCCAGGAGGAAGCCTGGACACATCACTAGCCCATGACGCTCTGTGGAGCATCACCCATCTTACAGAATGCCAGACCTAGGCAAGGTTACCCCGAGACCATGACAAAAGGGTCCAAACAAAGCCACTTCACGCTTCATCATTTGGCTAAAGCACAGATTAAAAAAAAGCCACGCACAAAATACCAAACGGCACCCTCTCTTGGCTAAAATGCTAGACAGCTATTTACCCACTAGAGCTTGAACTTTGTCCTAATCTTCCCTCTATAGGTAAGATTTACTGAGATAATCATAAAATGGTCCTGCTTGATCTAATTTAGAGCAAACTCTTTCTTCCTTAGCCCTTCTCTAAAGCACCCAACTAAAGCCCGATTCTTGCAACAGGTTCTTTCCAACACCCTCTTACTGAAACACCCCCTGGGTTTTTCATGGTACACAGTCTTCTTTTCTGCAACAAAAAAATAAACCCAAATTGTTTAACTACAGCTGAGTTTCTGGAGGTCTTTGTCTGAAGGGCTTTGGCGTCACTACAGAGAAGATGTAAGGAAATAATGCTTTCATCCAGACATCTAGTCATGGAGGAGATGTCACAAAAAGACACGAGGGAATTGGTAGGGCTTTTAATTTGGGTTTTGATGTTGATGTTATTGTTTGTTTGCTGCAGCCCTAGTCTTATGTGTGGCTCAGGCTCTTTCTCCCAGGGTGCATGAAGATTTTATAGTCCTAATCTTTTGTTGTAGTAACAAAATTTTCAACACCCAGTGCCCTTAATGTTATACTAGTGATGCTATTGCGACAATACCTCCTTCCCCACTCCTCTGTAGTGCAAAAATGAAAAATAAGTATAAAATATGACACCAATTCCCAGGAAGTTAGAATCTATGGGACATGACAAAAATATACGTATGATAGATAATAGTACAAAAAAGCATATGCCTGGTTCAAAATAAATGAGGCAGGCAAGTCCTATAGGGAGGTCAGGAAAGAAAAATGTGTCAGGAAGGTTTATGGTCCCAGACTGGCATGCTGACGTTTAAGGCCTCAGGGATAATATCTGGCAGGGAGATACCAGGTAAATAAAAGTCCAGGGAGATGCTGACTCTTACAGCTATGTGACTGAAACAAGGGAGACCATTTAGAAGGCAATCTCTTTGAGTGTTCAATGAAAATTTAGATCACCTAATTTCCAGTTTATTTGGCAAACGGAAGATCCATTAAACTGAAGGGAGGTACTGGAGATTTTATATATATAGTAGAATTCTCAAGATGTACCCCCCAAGTCTCCTGTCCCTTGTTAGTCAACCAAACACTAACCCAGGCTAGTTACTACTGTGAAGAAATGTGCAAGTGTACCTAAAGATAATAATCAGCCGATCTTATAATGGGGTGATAATCTTAGATTATCTGGAGGTGCCATGTCATCACACGAGCCCTTGAAGCAGAAGAGGAAGGCAAAAGAAGCAGTCAGAGAAATATGGCAGAAGGGGAGCACAGTGATTGAAAGGGTGATGGACTTGACCCACTATGGCTGGAGGGGGGCTGCAATGAACAGGAGTGTGGGCAGCCTCCAGGGGCAAAGACCAGCCCTTGCTGAAAGCCAGCAAGAGAACGGGGCCCTCAGACCTCCAACTGCAAGGAACCTGAAAGAGCTCCGAAAAGTGTTCTTCCCACAGCATCCCTCTAAGAGCAGAGACAGCTGGCACCTTGATTTTGGACTTGTGAAGCCCGGAGAGAAGAAAAGCCGGAAGAGTCAACCTGGACTTTTGGAGGATGGATGATGAGATAATCAGTGTTCCACATGGCAGAGTTTGTGGTGACTTGTTATGGCAGCAACAGAAGATTGAGTTCTAACACTGATTGTCCTTTTCTCCTTTTCACACAGAAAAGAGATGCTCAGAAAAAGGTGGCAACTCATCCCCTGCACAACGCCCACCATTTCCAACCCAAACACCTCACATCCATCTCTGATACCATCTCCACCGCCACCGTTACCTCTGCCATCAAAGGCTCCTCCATCACCTCTGCGTCGCCATCAGCAGCCCCCCTCACCATAATTGATCACCACAACCTTTTCACTACCGTCTACATCAGCACCACTTCCAGCACCATCCCCACCTCTAATATCACCACCAAGACTTCCACCGTCTCCCTCGTCCTCGCCTCCACCACCCATTCCGTCACCAACACCCACACCACCATCATTTTCACTGTCATCTCTAGTCACTGCAACACCGCCATCAGCACCATTTCTCAGCAAAGAAACCACCTAGAACAGCTGTTGTCCTCAACTTGCATGTACCCTTGCATGGCTCTGAAAGTAATTTCACAGCTTGCAAATTGCTGTTTTATTATCTGATTGAAAGGAGCCTAATATCAACAAGCTTCTCCACTTACCCTTATTTTATGATTTAAATATCAGGAAAATTGAGGGAGGGAAGACTTGGAGTCTGTACTCCTCTAAATCATATTGTTTCACCTCTGAACATCATGAGTGTGAAGATGTTGACTTGAAGACTTGGACTCTCCTACACACTGTAACTCAGCTGGACATTAAGTAGGAAAGCAAAGCATGCAGAATGTGGGAATTTCATCTTCTAAGTTCCAGGAACTTCCCCATGGGTCCCTGGTAAAAATCAGTCTATTGATGTAGACTGCTGCCTTGCCCATTTATACATTATTTTAATCTAAGCCCAAATTAGAATGATAAAATTCAGTATAGGTAGAACAACGATAAAATGTAGCTGTATGCAAATTGAATCATGCTGACCTGGTCATCAAAGTCTTTTTATCCACAGCTTTGAGTACAGTTATACTGAGCTGCTTTTTGCTCAACTGTCCTGGTAACCAAACGTGAGCATTTCTAATACTGTTGGCAAGGCTAATGGTGCAGTTGGTGGTCATGGAAATACGTGATGTTAACTGGACGAGGCTGGGATTATGTCCATGGTCTTATTCTCATAATCACAATGCGCTAACCAACTGTTGCTCATTCAAAGCCAACTGTGGAGTGAAGCCTTCTCCGAATTTCCTTTGCCACCACACGACAGACTTGGCTGGAGACCTGATTTCACGCTTGGTTAAGTTGGCGAAGGTTGGTCAAGTCAGTGTCTCACCACTGACCTTGGCATTATGGCTGCCCAGGACTGTCATCCCCAGTAAGAATATTCAGAGGCTCTTTTGTCATTTTCATGCTGTTGGTCTCTGCCTTATGAGGTAGTGTCTCCAAGGTCAGAATTAAACACATATTGACTGAAGAGTACATCAGGTGGATTCCACATTGTGAAATCATCCTCTGGGTTAATAAATGTCTTCTGAAAGATTAATTATGCTTTCTTTAGAGGCAAGGCAGAGATAGATACTTTGTCACTGTCACTGGTCTTTATACTATTTTAAAAAGTAGAAACTACTGCTCTATTTAAATTATTAAATATTTAATATAAGCATATCAAAAGTTATATATGTAAATATTATACATATTTTCCTTCCACTCCAGGCACAGCTTATAGACTTGCGACCACACTGACTACCAGTCTTTGGTAAAAAATAGATCACTGTGAATGCGAATATTTGGTGTGTTACATGTGAGTTGAAATTAGATTCACTCTTAATGGCTCTGCACCCAGGAAGAAGCTTATACTTACAAGAAAATAACCTTCAAAAAATGTCCATATGACTCTCTAAGGGAAATGGGACCATTTGCCCATAAATACACCTATTATCCCTATTTAAAAATAAATACCCTAAATATTGCCTGCCAGAACTCAAATCCTATCATTAGCAAGCAACCCTTGTAAAGAGGCATTTCATTAAATTAATACATGTGAGAAGGCATTAGGCATGTACTATACTTTAGGGAAGAAAAAATACATAAATAAATGAGTGGGAAGGGATGTTTTGCATCACATGTTGTATATTCCAACATTTTTCCCAATATGAAATTAACTTTTACCACTTGGCTGATGAAAAACTGGACCTAAGTAAATATGGCTAGACCCTGAACACTTGTGTTCAGCACACGGGTGGCGAAACCAGAAACAAACAAAACAAAACAAATAGTGGCTGCTTGAGTTTTAAAGAAAGATGGCATATTGAGTAAATCAGGAAAATGATTTAAAACAAAATGAAAATATAAATAATAATTAAACCTAATGCTGTAAGGAAATAGATAATTGGCTATAAATAGAAGGTTTACCATTTTGAAAAAAATAAAAATATGATCAGGGATCAATGAACCCTTTATCTGAATGTCCATTTGCAAGTATTTGTCAACCACATTGACTTTTTATTGTAACTTTTCCCTCAGTTCTTCCTGTCAGTGGAAAACATAAACTTTCAAGTTTTATTCTGATAAAGATTTTTCTTGTTGTTGCTAACAGATCTTTGATCATTTACGTCCCTCATATTGCTTTTTTTTTTTCTTTATGAGACTCGTATTAGCTAGACTGTGGACCTCATGTACCAACTCTCTAATTTTCTTATGTTTCCTCTGTTATTACTGATCATTTAAAATTTTTGTTCTACTCTCCGACAGCTGTCTCAAAGTTATTTTTTCACCCTACTATTTATTTTCAAGAAGTGTGACTCTCTTATTTTTATTTGCCAAAACTATTTTTCTCTATTTCTTATTTCTTACACCCTGTTCTTGCGTATAGATTCAATATTTTATATCCTCTTATAAATTTAAATTTATAAATTATGTGTTTTTTTGTTTTCTTTTAAATATTTATTTATGTATTTATTTATTTATTTATGGCTGCACTGGGTCTTTGTTGCTGTGCACGGGCTCTCTCTAGCTGCAGTGAACAGGGGCTACTCTTCATTGCGGTGCACAGGCTTCTCATTGCGGTGGCTTCTCTTGCTGTGGAGCATGGTCTCTAGGCGCGCAGGCTTCAGTAGTTGTGGCTCGCGGGCTCAGTAGCTGTGCCTCGCGGGCTCAGTAGTTGTGGCTCGTGGGCTCTAGAGCGCAGGCTCAGTAGCTGTGGCGCACGGGCTTAGTTGCTCTGCGTCATGTGGGATCTTCCCGGACAAGGGATCAAACCCATGTTCCCTGCATTAACAGGCTGATTCTTAACCACTGTGCCACCAGGGAAGCCCAAATTATGTGTTTTTAAAGTTTTACTCTAATTCCTGTATTGTATCTATTTCCACTGACTTATTCTTTTAACAGTTTTTTTTTTTTTTAATCTCTATGTTTTAGGTGTTTAAGCTTTCTTCTAATGTCTGACAAAAAGTAACTTTCCATTTATATTTAAGGATAAAGCATTGAAAAGCTGATTGGAATGTCAATGTTTGCGACAGGGACTTATCAACTGGTGGGTTTCATTTTAACTGGTGTGTCAGGGATTTATCAACTTGTGGGGTTCTGGTGTTCTGTCAGGGACCTCCAAACAATAGGTTCTCTCTCTCTCTCTCTCTCTCTCTCTCTCTCTCTCTCTCTCTCTCTCTCGTGCGCGCACGCACGCGCACGCTGTGTGTGCGTGTGCGTGTGTGTGTGTGTCTTCCTGGAAGGAATCAAAACCTTCCTTCTCTGCGTTTGCAGGTAAATAGCCCTCGATAACATATGCTTGAGTTGAGAGTCAGAAGGGGACTGAGAGTATTATTTTATCTGATGCATGAATTTTTCCTTGTCCTTCCTGGTTTCAGTCCATCACCTCTCACCAACCTTCTACTATAGCTGCTCCCACAGCCTGGAGCTCTCTGGTCTGTTGCCTCCACAGAATCTTCTTTCTCTCATTTAGGTAGAGGATATAATATTGGGATCTGGCTGTTTCGTATACACACCTGCATCTAATTCTCCTGTTTTTACCCTCTTGCTCTATTGTCAACTCCTTTGATATTTCGTGACTCCAATTCCCGAGCCTTTCTGCAGTGCTATGACATGAATCAGATCGATCCTCACTGATAACTTCTCCTGCAAAAGCCTCTAATTAGCATCTGAATTGCTTTTGATTTCTTTATCCACTGTTTGTGAAATATACTCCTGATTTCTTGCTCATTGTACATTTATGTATTAGTTGTCCATTGCTGTGTAACAAAGGACCCTAGGCCCAGCTGATGAAAACAGCAAACACTGATCATATCTCATAGGTCCTGAGGCTCAGAGAACTGGGAGTGGCTGGGCTGGGTGGTGCTGGCTTGGGGTCTCCCATGAGATTGCTGTTAAGCTTTCATCTGGCGCTGCTGTCATCTGAAAGCTCAAATGGGTTGAACAACCCATTCCAAGTTCACTCACATAGTTGGAGGCAAACCTCTGTTCCTCGCTGACTATTGGCCAGAAGGTTCAGAGTCTCCCCACCTAAGTCTCTCCATTTGGCTGTTCACAATAGAATAGACTGTTTCATCAGAGTGAGAGACGGAAGAGAAAGAGAGAGAGGGAAAGACGGACGAGAGAGAGAGAGAGAAAGAGGCAATATTCTTCTATAACATAATATCCGAGGTGACAGATTTCACGACCTCACTTTTGCCGTATGATATTGGTCAAACAGACCAACCTTGGAGCAATATGGGGAGACTGCACAGATTGTGAAGACCAGGAAGCAGGGATCATTGGAAGCGATACTGTAGGCTGGCCTCCTCCATTATGTCCTTTTTATTCCTTTATTCTTTTTTTTTAAATATTAATTAATTAATTTATTTTTTGGCTGCATTGGGTCTTCATTGCTGTGCACAGGCTTTCTCTAGTTGTGGCAAGTGGGGGCTACTCTTTGTTGTGGTGCGCAGGCTTCTCATTGCAGTGGCTTCTGTTTGTTGCAGGGCACAGGCTCTAGGTACGTGGGCTCAGTAGTTGTGGCTCGTGGGCTCTAGAGTGCAGGCTCAGTAATTGTGGCACATGGGCTTAGTTGCTCCACAGCATGTGGGATCTTCCCGGGCCAGGGGTCGAACCCGTGTCCCCTGCATTGGCAGGCAGAATCTGCACGGCGCCACCAGGGAAGTCCCTATTCCTTTACTCTTATTTATTTTTCTTTAAATTTATTTATTTTATTTATTTTTGGCTGCGTTGGGTCTTCATTGCTGCACGCGGGCTTTCTCTAGTTGTGGCGAGCAGGCTTCTCATTGCGGTGGCTTCTCCTGTTGCGGAGCACGGGCTCTAGGTGCGCAGGCTTCAGTAGTTGTGGCTCTCAGGCTCGGTAGTTGTGGCTCATGGGCTCTAGAGCGCAGGCTCAGTAGTTGTGGCGCATGGGCTTAGTTGCTCCGTGGCATGTGGGATCTTCCCGGACCAGGGCTCAAACCCATGCCCCCTGCATTGGCAGGCGGATTCCCACCCACTGCGCCAGCAGGGACGTCCCTCCTTTACTCTTATTTGTGGAGTTTTGGGAGGAAGAAATGATAAATATGTGGGTTCAAGTGATCGTACGTAACCAGAAATATACTGTAGTTTTTCAAAGTGGGACTTATTGAGGGAGATAGGTGGAGTTAGGTCATCAGAGGGGGAATATTGCCGCAATGTATGGTTTTTAGATCTGGGTCCATCTCCACAATGGAAACAAAACAAAACAAAACAAAAAACCTTGAAATACCAAGCAGTCACAAATATAACCAAATTTATTCCATGCCAATTGAATTACTCATAGAAATCTGACAGTTAGATACACACCCTACCTGCTATTCTAAAACCCTGACTAATACAGATGAAATTCTACCTGCAATTTCTATTAAAAGAATGCTGGGCATTTAAACCGAATTTTCTGGGACTCACTGTTTTCTGCATTTTTTACTTTTTATGTTGTTAAGAAGAAAGCTTTGGCCAGAGGCAATGGTCTGGAATGAGAACCTGACCTACAGATGCTTTTCTCAATGGTATGAAGAGAATATGTTCTTAATAATGCAAAAATTGCAAATTGATTGGGTCAGTCAGCCTTCTTTAAGGTTGGGACTAAGAATAATAGAAGGTATAATATTTGATGAAACCCATTTGTAACCATTTCACTTTCAGCAGTGGGATGGGTGACTAATGTTATAAATGCAAAATCTACATTTGGATGATATACAGTCTCCACAATGACAGTTGTTATGCTGTCAAACTATCAACCCTTACACCTTTAGTTTTCACGCACCACATTTCCATTGATTTTCAAGAACTCAAATCACATTCAATGTGTGTTTCTGGCTGGCAAAATAACTACAATAGTGTTTTACAGTGGACAGGTTTCACTATTCTATGCTTCAGATGGAGGGATACATTTATAGAAAAAGTAACAGATCAACCTGGTTTTTAGTGAAACTAATTTATATGGTTGTCATGTGAAACGTTTTATTTATTTACAATTTTGATATATGTCAGTGCATGATTCTCCCTGGGTCTTCTAAAGCTAAAAACACAGATGTAATTGTATTTGGCCCATTTCCACCAAAACGTTTATTATTATACTACTGTTCTTAATAATGAAGCAATCCATTCCCTAGCTATATAACATTTTATAGATACAAATACATGGTTTATGCACACAGGGATGTTATATCAATATAAATATTGACCTATGAGGGCTTCCCTGGTGGCGCAGTGGTTGAGAGTCTGCCTGCCGATGCAGGGGACACGGATTTGTGCCCCGGTCCGGGAAGATCCCACGTGCCCTGGAGTGGCTGGGCCCGTGAGCCATGGCCGCCGAGCCTGCGCGTCTGGAGCCTGTGCTCCGCGACGGGAGAGGCCACAACAGTAAGAGGCCCGTGTACAGAAAAAAAAAAAAAAAATTTTGACCTGTGTGAAATAGATATAGATAGGGTCACAGGCTTATCTAAGTATACAGAGGTTATCTGGATTAATAACTAATGCATTTCTTCCAGGTAATTCCAAATGGTCCTCAGTTGCTCATGACTCACTAATGTGATGGCTTAAATAGCCTCAAGAAAGAGGAAAATGTTGCCTACAATAAAGAAATTCCTTCTCAGTTTTAAATTTCAAAGTGTAATTTTAGCAGTGTCAGCAGGCTGAAAATGCTGGTGACTTGCAAGAGTATGCGTCTTGAGAGAGCAAAACATCTTTTAGTTACTCTATACACATCAAGAGCAAAAGCTGGTGTTGTCTTTACTGTTCTGTTACTGGCTTTTGTGGCCTTTCACTTTTCAATAGATTTATTAGAAATTGAGATCAAATCTTTGGTGAAAGACTTCAAAATATTCTGAGAAACAGGACCTTCACCATCCCTAAATAATACCATACAAAGTAGCCAACTGAACTCACTGTTTCCGTTTTAACAAAACTTGAATTAACCTGCAACATTTCTTCTCTTTATTTATCTATCTTACATTTAATCTTTACTGATACATTGTTAAAAGCAAATTAGTTTTGTGGATATATGGAAATCAGTAGCAACATACTGTCGGAGGGTGATACCTCTTCTAGGCAGGTCTCACAGGAAGAAAAGATACGCTCAAAAGGATTATGTGAAAAAGTATTATTGCCAGATCACTTGGCAGTTCTACTTTTGATTTTTTTGAGGCATCTCCCTACTATTTTCCACTATGGCTGTACACATTTACATTCACTCCGGTTGTATGCGAAGGTCCCTTTTATTCACACACTACCGCATGACCCAGCAATCCCACTTCTGGGTGTGTATCCAAAAGAAATGACATCAGGACCGCAAAGAGATACCTGCGCTCCCCCGTTCAGTGCAGCATTATTCACAATAGCAAAGATATGGAAACAATTTAAGTGTTCATTGATGAATAATGGATAAAGAAAATGTGGTATACATACACAATAGAATATTACTCAGCCTTTAAAAATAAGGAAATTGTACCATCTCCAACAATATGGATTAACTTGGGGGAGATTAGGCCAAGTGAAGCAAACCAGACAGAGAAAGACAAATCCTGTATGATCTCAATTTTATGTGGGATCTGAAAACATCAAAGTCCCAGAAGCAGAGAGTAGAACCACGGTTGCCAAGGGCTTGGAGGTGGAGTGAAGGAAGTGGGGAGATGATGGTCAAAGGTCCAAACTTTCAGTTACAAAATGCAGAAGTTCTAGAGATCGAATGTACGCCATAGTGACTATAGTTAATGATACTCTACTGTATGCTTGAAATTTGCTAAGATAGTAGATCTTAAGTGTTTTCATCACACACAAAACGGATAACTATATGAGATGATGAAAGTGTTAATTACCATGATTGTGGTAATCATGTCACAATGTATACATACATCAAACCATCATGTTGTACACCTTAGATATACACAATCTTTATTTGTCAATTATACCTCAATAAAGCTAGAAAGAAAAGGGAGCATCTATTTACAGAGGTGTGGGAAGGGTGTCAGGGGCCACTGAAGGATGCTGAAATGTCCATGGATGAGCAATGCTTCGCAGTGGTTCCCATCTCCAAGCCTGAAAGGGCAAAGCAAGAGCAGGGCATTGCCTGCACCTGGTAAAGACCCATGGCCACAGCAGAGGGGTCACCCCTTAGGAGCTGTGGCCATAGGTAGAGGGACATAGCTATTGCCAGTATTGCAGCCCAGCTGAGAAGAATCAGAGAAACATGCCTGTCTCTCTCTTTCTGCCTTTCTTTTCCTGTCGGCGCTGTCCATTGACCAAACCCAACCTGCAACTAAAGACCCAAGGAGCTCAGGTGCAGCCATACTGCAAGATCGGTCTCCAGGTGCAGAAAGAGCGAGAAGGGCAGAGACTGGAATCTGGTTGCAGAGAGAATAAGCAGCACAGTAACTGGATTCTGGGTGTGGAAATTTTCTTCCTATTTTAAGCGTAAGAGCTACTGAGACAGAATAGTTCATTCACAAACCAGAAATAGATGATTCATTGAATAATTTCTGGGACATGACTGCATCCACTCTGACTGGGGTGTGCTACTTGGCATTTTGTTTTGTGGCCTTTTAATGGATGGGTGTATCTCAGAAGATTTGTATAAATTGCCTTTGGTCTGGGTGGTCAATGAAACATCAAACCAAATGTTCACACAGCTCATCAAATTAGTTTCTGGAAAATGGACAGATTTCTAAATGATGCTCATTCAGACAAAGGTTCAAATGTTTTTGCTTGATTTGCCAGTGTGTCTTCAAAGACAAAAAAGTGTTAACAGAATCTCTATATTATCCCATTCCCCCTCCAACTATTTAATTAGCATTTACAAGTAAGTGGAAGCATCGTATTTGAATACAAGCATTTATCAGAATGTATATTTTTATTTATTCACCTTTGCACTTTTATAGTCTTCTATGGGGTAATTTTAATATTATCAGAAAAATTAAAGAATTCAATCTCATTTAGTATAAGCCATATTTAAAGAATATAGATTACATGTATTTGTGTGTCTTACTGATGACTGGGCAGTTTTATTGCCCAAATAGGTAAAGGAAAAAATTAATAGCTTAAAAAGACAAACTAAAAGCAAATTAATTTTCTGCTTGGTTTCCTGAATGATATAATGTCTCCAATACCTTTTAGGACAGTCCTTTTGTTAAAAATAAACTTGGGGTACCCAAGTTACATAAAAATAGTGGTTAGATAGCAGAAAGCAATTATAGGTTAAGTATGTCAACCCATTATTTCACAAATATGTTACAGGGTCTGCTTTAACTTCTCTTAGAAACAGGTCTAATAGCTTTCTAATAGACCAAGCCATGTTATAGCAAATGTTTATATCGCTGATACTTGGAGGTATATGATTTGAGCCATACAAAGTTTTAATGTATGTAATAACAAAATTGGTTCTATAATTAGGTTCCAATATAATTTTATCATTCCCCCCAAATTTTTCTGAGCTGATTGGTAGCTAAATTATCGGAATATTGAGCTACCTGGTGGCATTCGCTCGTTAAGTCCCTGGAACTCTGGGTCATTCCTTTCATTTTTACTTCAAAATTCCCCATTAAGTCCTAGAGTGTTAATTTGTATCCACAGCTAGAGATAAAGCATCCCAAATCCTCATGTTATTCAAACTTTCTGTGCCACAGTTTAAATAGTAAGAGATGACGCCTACATGAGTCACTCGTATGTGTCTACTAGTGATTTTTCTCCCATGATTTCAATCATTTTAACATCCTTTTTTGTGTGAAATAGCTAACTCAACACTGATTCTGTACTAAAATATACTATCTATGACAGTTTTGAAAAATATATGAATTCCACAGAGATTTGTTTAAAATCCTATAAAAATAATTGCCTCTTATTAAAAACATTGAAGGAGTTTGACTGTTTGGGCAGAGCTGAAGTAAGGGAGCTGAAATTCTATAATAGGATGAGGATTCAATAAAATGTTATCTCAAACTAACAGACTCTGGCAACTTTTCTTTTCTTTCTGCAAATTCCATCTGTGGCAGTACTGCAATTAGGCTAAATAGGTGTCCTTTGCAATAATGGTCATGATGGTACCATGACAGATGGCATGCCACTGGGACCAGGGCACTGTCTGGGAAGGAGCATGAAATTTCAACTCTGTCTCCCTTTGTCTACTAAGGCTAAGTTCTCAGTAGTCTTTATTTTCCTGCTTCTCTTTTTTTTTTTTTTTTTTTAAAAAAAAACATATGCCACAATCATCTAGGTCAGGGGTTGGCAAACCTTTTCGGTAAAGCACCAGACAGTAAATATTTTTGGCTTTGCGGCCAGATGGTCCCTGCTGCATCTACTTTGCTCTACTGTTGCAGAGTGAAAGCCACCATAGACAATCCAAAAATGAATGAGCCTAGCTGGTTTTCAATAAAACTTTATTTACAAAAACAGGAGAAGGCTCAAAATGGCCTGGAGTCTGTAGTTTGCCAATTCTTGGTACCACATCACCCTTATCCAAAGTGTTGAGGATACAGAGAACTAGCTTTCTCATGGAGGTAAAACCGCTCTTAA
>NW_006780945.1:4991470-5011470 GCF_000442215.2 Lipotes vexillifer
CGCTCTTAATTGTCTTTGAAAACTAAAGTAAGTAGATTATGACTACATGGAAGCATATAAGCTCTTAGGAAGAGGTCTTAACATAAAATGTTCTTCAATTAGCATCTGCCTAGTGGAAGAAACTTTAGAAAAGCTTTCTGGCTGTATCCATGTGTGCTACTGCTAAGCTTTGCCAACATCTCACACGTTTTGAACATCCCCTAGTGGTTTCTGGATATCTTGCGTCTTAATCATCTCCTCTTATATTGCATTATTTTTGATCCAGTCCCAAATCTCCATCCTGTTTACACTGTAGCAAAACAAGAAAACACTTTAATTTAGGAAATTGTTAGGGTTTTGTATTTGGCCTTCAAACAAGAGATGAACAAGAGTTTGCAACAATGCAAGTTTATGGTGTCTTAATATGAAAAATAATGAACTCCTATGCTAGGTTTACTCTTTTCTGACATGTCTATTTTTCATGTATTTGAAAAGAAAATGGAAATTAAAAGTCCCATTCCAGAACAACAGATTGTATCATCTTGGGCCATCTGCTGACTGTGTCTGAAACATGATGCTCTTATCTGTGAGATGGGGATAATAAGTTACTTTTACGAAGTGTAAGTGAATTTCACATGTAAAGAGCTTAGAAACCGTTATTTGCGTGCAGTAAGTTAAATAAGTAGTTGCTAATATATTTAACTGGCTAAAGAAAGACTCATGTATCATCGATGACATCACCACGTGACATCATTCTGTTTCATGATTAAAAAATGTAAAGGAAGAAATGTATGGCATTATGCCCCTAGAGAATATAATTCAATAGAAGTCATGTCACTAACAATCATGAGCAAAACTGGAGACACAAATTAGGGGTAAAACTTTTAACTTCTGAATTGCTGGTAGGTAGGTGGCTCATGATAGGACATATTATGGGGAAAGATGTTATAAGCCTTTCTTTGACTAACATGTCTATTAACTCACACTGTCACCAGAAATAAAGGCTTTGCCTATTGCAACACAAGTTTTCTCATAGTAGACGGTTATTCACTTATAGGAACACCTTCATCTGCTTGTTCGAGAACTCCTCCCCACCAGCATCCGCAGAAATAAACAGAGGCAGGTGACTCAGTGCATTTCTCAGCATCGTGTGTGAATCACTGCTTGCCCTCTGCACTGCAGTGGATGCGGCACAGTGACAATTTGGATGAAAGTTTGGGCAGTGGCTGTTTGTGCCACCGAGTGTCTCATTCACATTTTTGACAAGGAATTTCCTTCAGGATTACTGGTTGTTTTGTCCTAATGCATTTTTGCAGTTTACCTTTTTTGGCATTTATGTTTTGTAGGTAATTTTGAGCTGGAGAGTCTTGAAACCATTTGACGGTGGTAGAAAATTGCTCGGAGCACTATGAAAATATCATTGAGACCATGTGGTTTTTTTTAAAACTCTTTTGCACTATACTCTGTTTCCCAATTATTTCCAGCTGTGTCTAGCCACTAAGCGTACCTTCACAGCCTGACTTAAAAAAAAAAATAGTTGTGAAGTGCCATTATTCGTTTATTTGTTCAAGTGAGTGTCAAATGTCGGGTAGAGGTGGATTCAGTTCTACGCAGGGTTATCGCCACTCCTTATCCTGGAACTGCCTGCCTCCCTGTTTTTCCTGATTTTATATTTCGGACAAGAGTAGGAAGTGAAAACAGGAAGAAGTCTTCATTCTTACCCCATTCATGTATTCTTTGCAAATACAGATAGGAATGTAATTTCACTTAGACCACCTTTGAAAAAAAGGATGCTTTGTAAAAATGAAAATCCATAATTAAGTAAAGTATATTAACCTCCAGTTGGGATCCTTACTTTTCTGAGTCATTAACAGCACTGATTTGCCAAGGAGTCATATAATGGATGTACTGCCTACCTGACGTACTTAACATAAATTTGTTAATCAGTAATTTGTGTTGTTTGCCATTCTATCTACCGTCTTTAAAAGTATTCTAAAACTTAGACATCTATTTCACAGAGCTTTGCATCCTTTGACCCTCCATATTGGAACTGGCCAAATGTAACCTTCATTCAATCAAATTCTGATACAGGGAACATTCTTCAGGACACTGATGAAATGTACAAGTATCAAGAATACAGCATGGTTACCTATTCCCGGGGTTGACATTGAGAGTATTTAAGAACTGGTAGAGTGTGGGCAACAGCCGATCGGAAACAGATGCTCTGTCCAATCAGAATGGACACCAGCCACAAACACCAGCCCAGCCCAACAGGTGCTCCCCAGCTGCCAGGCAGCCTTGCCCATTCCCACGGGAGGTCTGCAGCTGCTTTCAGTCCAAGGAGATTAGCAAGGGACAGAGAATACGTCGTCATATACAGTAAGTTCCCTACATACTAATGAGTTCCGTACTGAGAGTGCGTTCGTAAGTCCAATTTGTTCATAAGTCCAACAAAGTTGCCCTGGGTTCCCAACTAATACAATCAGCTATCTAGTACTGTACTGTAATAGGTTTATAATACTTTTCACACAACTAATGCAAACACAAAAAATAAAGCATTTTTCATCTTACAGTACAGTACCTTGAAAAGTACAGTAGTACAGGACAACAGCTGGCATACAGGGGCTGGCATCGAGTAAACAGGCAAGAAGAGTTACTGACTGGAGGAGGGAGGGCGGGTGGGAGACGGTAGAGCTGAAGGATCACCAGCAACAGGAGACGGAGGGCAAGTGCAATTTCACTCGCGCCTGACGTTGACGGCATGCTCGTTCGCATCTTTGAAAGTTTGCAACTTGAAGGTTCGTGTGCAGGGGACTTACTGTATCTTCTCTGGGACTTGATTTTTGTCAACATCTCTTTATACTTCATTTAGTCCTATTTTAACTAAAGACGTGAAGGCATTCCCATAGAAACAAGACCCTTCAATGTCCTAATTCTAAGAAGAACTTGAGTCATAAATTGATGCTGTGCAGCATTCCGAGGGAGAAAATGCTCCCTATTCTCAACATGGAACAGGTTCTGATATTTAGAGGCAGAATGGGGGGGTCTTTAGAATCATCAGCTTCACTTGGAATTAGGTCTTCGAGGTGACCTCATCACTTTGTTTAAAGCTGGTTTCAAAAACAACACAAACCTATAAAATCTAAAGGTTAAAAATGCATTCTGAAGAGAACCACAGATCTTTTAAAAATTATCTATGCTTCTGCTCCCCTCTGTTAGTGAAAATATCAATAATAGAGGTCTATCCACATTAAATAATGGCCCACATTAAGTACGTGAGTACATGCACACACGGTATTTATTTTTATACACATACGAGTGAAGCCTACACATAATTCTGTATGTTATTTCTCTAAATTTAGTTTCAGTTCTAACAGACAGTTCTATACGGTGCAGAAAATAACATTCATCCCTGATGATAAATTTAGTAACCAAAAGTTGGCAGAATATTAATAGATGCTAGAAGTCATTGCTCTCTGGCAACCACTAAAAACATGTTCTCTGTTATAAACACTTGAACAAGGTTTAAATTTGGTAGATTATTTATAAAATGAGAGCTTTCCAGACATTCCTCCCCGACATTCTAGGAGAATGGTCATGTCTTCCATCTTCTGCATCCTTAGAGATGTATAATGTGCTATAAGCATGTCTCTTAAATGCCAGATATGCCAGGAAAGCATAAGTACGTCTTTCTAGTTGGACATTCCACAAATCATCGCCAAATGACCCATTCATTCACTCTTTTGCTTATTCATCTCACAAATTTTACTCAGCGTTGGCACTGAGTCAGAGGATCCTGATGCTACTTGGATAAAGACAAACTCACCCCTGTCTTCTAGAAGCATATACTCTAGAGGTAAAGGCAAAACAAGTGTAAATAAAAATGGATATACATGGAAATGTATGCCATGATTGCAATAAGAAGAGAATGCTATGTGAGTACAAAGGAAGAGAAGCTTAAGTGTTTTAGGGTGGCCAGGAGGACAGTTGTTTTCACCTAAGGAGGTCATTCTGAGACAGCATAAATAGCCAAGCCATCAGGTGAGTGACCCCTGCTATGTAACTCAGGTTGACATAATTTAATCGTTTATTATACTTTAAAAATAAAGCTTTTCTGAGATAGTTATATACATAAAGAAGAATAGGATTTAATTTACAAAAAATTAGCTTAGAGTCCAGGAATACATTTTTTTTTCCCTTACACAGGGGAACAGTTGATTAGGGTTTAAATCAAAGAGCCCAAAGAATATCAATCAGTAAGGCAGGACCAGAGCAAACTTGTGAAGTCCATGGATTGTGTCTGTGACTGACATGCCTGATTCAAATACCCACTCCTAACGTCTCAAGGCCTCCATCTCTTTGCCACTCCCATCTTAGTCTTAAAGATGCAAATTCAATCTATCCAGTTTTTTTCCCTTTATATTTAATTCACATGAAAATATACTCCAGGGAAAGCTTTCATGTTTACCATTCCAACATTTTCATAAGGATTCATGGGAATGTTATTTCTAATCCTGGAATTCCAGGTGCTAAGAGCTTGGCTTTTAAGGCGAGAAATAAGATAATGAATAGTTATGAGAGTTTACACACACACACATAAACTACTCTGTTACATAATATGTATACAGTCTATAACACACCCATATATATGACTTATTATAATACAAAGTTGCTGTTTTAGCATTACAACCCAGAACTTACATCATGCAAAGGGCTTTGAAAGCGATCACGTTTTTTCACATAGAAAATGTCCATTTATTCGATTTTATTTCAGAGCTCCCAACTGTTTAAAAGAAAATTAAACATAGCAAAAATTGCTGTCAAATACTCCAGAGGGGCCTCTGATTCTCTTCTCTTTTGGTTATGCTGCACAATTTCAACAAGCACTTTTCAGAAAATGGGCAGAGCGGAAACTTTGAACTCGGTGGAAGACAGACACAGAATGTCTCAAGCACTCTAATTGTTTTTCTGGGAAATTTAGTAATTATATAGAAGTTCTGTTTATTTTAATGGCTTCTTATCACCACATGCAACTCACTTAATGACCACATTTTCTCAAGGGACGTCCATGACATCATTGAGTAGCTCCAGTGTTTCCTGATACTTTAAAATGCTGTCCCAGCCAATTTTCAGCATTGCTGAGGATTGTGAGATTCCTGGGGAGTTCTCACAAAGCTCCCTTATCTACACGCATGAAGATATATGTACATATAGATACACAATATATAGCATTGAAAAATACATCATACAAAGTATAAAATAAAACATTATGTTTTACATATATAGTTATAGTTTGCAATGCAGTGGTGTGGGGTGGTGGTGAAGGTTGGGCTTGTTTGGAATCACTGTAGGACCTAGAAGGCCTGAGTGGTTGCTTCTCCAGAGTGGCTGATGGGAATAAAGAATGTGCCTGTAAAAATGACGTTAAGCCATAGACTTTTCACTGTGCCCAGCAAAAGTTTGACAAGCAACAAGAGTCTACTATAATTCGAGAAGATACATGCACCCCTATGCTCATAGCAGCACTATTCACAATAGCCAAGACATGGAAGTAACCTCAATGTCCATCGACAGATGAATGGATAAAGAAGATGTGGTACATATATCCAGCGGAATATTACTCAGCCCTAAAAAAGAATGAAATAATGCCATTTGCAGCAACATGGATGGACCTAGACATTATCATGCTAAGTGAAGTAAGTCGGACAGACAAAGACAAATATCGTATGATATCACTTATATGTGGAATCTAAAAAAAGGATACAAATGAACTTATTTACAAAACAGAAACAGACTCACAGACTTCAAAAATGAACTTATGGTCACCAAAGGTGGGGGGGGGGATAAATTAGGAGTTTGGGATTAACATATACACACCAATATATATAAACTAGATAACAGATAATCAACAAGGACCTACTGTATAGCACAGGGAACTCTACTCAATATTCTGTAATAACCTATATGGGAAAAGAATGTGAAAAAAGAATTGATATATGTAGATATGTAACTGAATCACTTTGCTGTACCCCTGAAACTAACACAACATTGTATATTAACTCTACTCCAACATAAGATAAAAATTAAATTTAAAAAGTCTCTCTAGTGAATGAATGAATGGTGAAGGAAGGATTGAATAAACTAGTCACTGAGTCTATGAATGAATGCCTGAGTAGATGCTGATTTATCAGATGATCAGAGTGGGGAAGATACACAAATAGTCTCAGAATCTTAGCAAGTGCCCTGCGTCAGGACTTTTCTAAATAATGATTTGTCATCCTTCTCTGGAGGCGTTTTCACCAGCTATTTCTGCCATTCAGAGGTTGATCCCAAGGGCTTCCCTGGTGGCGCAGTGGTTGAGAGTCCGCCTGCGGACGCAGGGGACACGTGTTCGTGCCCCGGTCCGGGAAGATCCCACGTGCCGCGGGGCGGCTGGGCCCGTGAGCCGTGGCCGCTGAGCCTGCGCGTCCGGAACCTGTGCTCCGCAACGGCAGAGGCCACAACAGTGAGAGGCCCGCGTACCGCAAAACGACAACAACAACAACAACAACAAAGTTTGATCCCAAGAGAATGATATCTGTTACGATGGACTCTTAGCATGAGGACCATTGGATGAGAGGGATTTGGAGGCATGGGGAATGGAGAAACATTTTCACTACATTTAAATCACAGTACACGTTTGGCCGCTTATTCCTCGACTTTGAAAGAATACCACTAGATTCCCTTTAAGTAGATGAAAACTGCTCTGTGAAAAGCAGAAATCAAATCCCTGTCCACCGGAGATGTCCATTTCCCTGCAGCTCTTCACGGGGCTATTACCTTCCTACCTGCCTGCGCACGTGCACTTTTCCTAAAATGAGGAGATGATGAATCCAAGATCCCATCCAGAAGCAACCTGGGCTGGGGGTTTGGGCCGAGAGGTCCTTTGAGGTGGCGACTGTGGAACTTTGACCCTGGGCACAATGTACAGCCCAGCCTTAGTGATTTTCTCATTTCCACTGAAAGCGCTGGCCCGCCTGTGATGGGAATATCAAGTGTTACCAGGGCTGCTGCAGCTGTGATCCATTATTTCCAGTGGCAGTGGAAATCCATTGAGAGATCTCCCGGGAGATTGTGCAAAATGCGGTGGTGGGTTGAATATTAACCCTTGCCACCCGCTGTAGCTAAGACTTCCGGCAAAGACCAAATTTTACTGGTCAGCAGCTGCCAACTTTCAGAAAAAAAACAGACTTCATCGCAGGCAAACTCGATTCTGAGATGGAAAACGAGGGCCTTCTAATGCAACGCTAGGCCCCTTGGAAGCCTTTTGTCTGCCTTTGACAGTTTCACACCCCACTGTGTCTGTTTCATAGAGGTCTACAAAGCTTTCTAGGAGAGGAAACCCTCTGATGAGGAATTCAGCGCAACTCTGACCCACCAAATGCCTTTTTCTTTTACAGTTCAATAGGCACCTTAAAAAAAAAAAAGATGGAAAGAAAAGAACTATATTACATTACCAGGCACACTTACATTTTATAGCTTTTTTTTTTTTTTTTTTTTCCCTTACTTAATTTGAAATGTCTTTTTTTTTTTTACCTTAAAAAAAAAAAAGATGGAAAGAAAAGAACTATATTACATTACCAGGCACACTTACATTTTATAGCTTTTTTTTTTTTTTTTTTGCCCTTACTTAATTTGAAATGTCTCTATTATTTTGTTTTATTTATTTTTAGGGAAATTGGCATCCTAGACCCTTGTTTAGAGTTTTCTCTTGAGGGGGAACATTTGTAAAGGGAATGATAAAGTCCTGAAAAACACACAGAAGTAACAAATGGGAGAATGGGTCTGTTCAGACTCTTCACGAGTCTAAATCATTTCAGTCTTTTGATGCTCTCGTAGTTCTATGAATTTGTATGTCAGGTCAGCATGTTGGTCAAAGGCTACATAGTTCCATTTTGACATAATTTCTGCAATTAACTACTAGACATTGTGTTGTGATTTGAAAAGTGAGCTTAAAGCAAGGGTTCCTAACTTTGGCACTGTGACATTTGGGGCTGGATAATTCTGTGTTATACAGGGGATTGTCCTGTTTATTGTAGGATGTTTTGCAGCGTCCTTGGTCTCTACCCACTAGATGCCGGAAGCACCCCTTCCCCCAGGTGAGACAACCAAAAACATCTCCAGACATTGCCAACTGTCACTTGGGGGTAAAACCATCCCAGGTTGAGAACCACTGGTTTAGAAGAAATGGTTTGAGGGGAAGAGCATAGTACATTTCTTTAAGAAATCTAGAAACAACAGCCTTAGAGCCTAAGACATTCTACTCTCGGGATCTAAATCCCTCGTCACAGATCCTTAATTGTTCTGATTCCTGCCCAGTCTCCACTCTGTTCCTTTGGTGGACTTTGGTGGACTTCAAAGAGAAACAGCCTCAGCCCCTTTCCTTACCTATTGACTGTTGAAATCTTCAGGTGGTCCCCAGCTTGGCTTTTCATTTTCGTTTAGAATTAATACCTTCCACACTGTAACTTAGCTCCCAGCTGCAGGTTAACTCTATTGTAGACTCATACTCTCTCGTGCTCTGCTGTCCTGAGAAGGACCAGGTGGGAACAGGTGGAGAGCACTGATTACCCAGGAGTCACCAGTAAGTTGCTACCCCTTCCTCACAGGACAGAAACAGACGAGGCCATTCCAAGCATCTGGTATACCCTGCAATCCGCAACAAGAGAGCTTGCGCCTATCCTCGTCAGTCAGGAAGGCGTTATCATACACTGACTTGATTCTTATTCTGGGGAAAGCTCATCTTGGTTCCACCCCACTGTCCGTCTCTACAGGTCGGTTGCCCTTCAAGCCGAAGTTACTTTTTACCGGCGAGCTCTGTTTCTACCCAGATTTAGATGTAGCTTTCGCTCTGGGACTAGAGTTCCTCAAAACTGCTTTCTCAAAGATCCTGTATTCCCACAAGAACATAACATTGTTAAACAGCAATTTCAGCTGAAAGTTAACAAGGTTTCAAGGTAGTTAAAAAACTGTGAAAGCCTGACTCCCAGTGTGAAATACAAAACCTGTGAAATTCAAACATGCAGGAACGCTTTCATTTACTCAGAGCTATGATTAAGGCTGAAAATGTTTTCTTTGTTTAAAAAAGAAATCCATAGGCCAGAGTGTAAAGAAATGTAGGATTCTAAAAGTTGTTATTTATTTTTTTCTCAGACTAATCATGAGCTGAAAATAGTTCAATGTATATATAGTTGGGTGTTTTCATTTGTGTGCTCTCTCTATGTACTCTTTGTGTTTTCTCTCTCTCTCTCTCTCTAGATAGATAGGTAGATATGCACATATATGTGTGTATATATGCATGTGTATTATACTTATCTATGATGTATTTATATATGAAGTGTAGTTTAGGCAATCATTTAGAAACACAAGTGAAAAGACTTCAGTAGGCTAAACAAACATATCATCTGGTGGTGGAGTGAGCTGAGTATACATCAAAAACCAGGATTCAGTTCCCCACTGGCTATGGGACAGTGGTCTAGTAACTTTACCAATATTGTGTCAGTATTTCAGCCAATTCTAAGTTTTCTCTCATATAATGTTAGAATACGAATGCCGTAATATCTCTATCTACCCCCAAAATCATAAAAAGGCCTTTTAAAACTGCAAGGTATATAAAATATATAGAAATAGATATTTATATAGATATATACCTAGATACACTAAGTGTTCACAAAGTTTGTAAGGGAAACTACTATTTGAAATGAATTCTGTACTCATTCTGTATGTGTGTCAAATATACAGTTAGTTTACAAACAGTGGAAATGTTTTTTATAGCAATGTGTTAAAATGAATCCACATACAGCTGTTTGGAAACTAGGATTTAAGGGGTGTAGGGTAAGGTGGAAAACAAGAAGACTTTTCCTTAATATTAGCTGCACCCAGCTTTGTAAGATTTTTAAGTTTTGTGTACCTAGCATTTTAATTTAGTTACTAAAAGTATGATTCTGAATGATATAATGAATCATCCAGTTTATCATTTGAGTTTTGTAGAGTAGCAGAAAAAAATACCTGAAAATATTTTCCGGTACATGAATATTGAATATTGATAAAAATGGTATTCGTTCTATGTTACCTTAACAAAAGGATCAACGGAGTTTTATTATACACAAAAGCATTCATCTGTGAAATTTAGTTTTTTTTTTTTTTTTTGCGGTACGCAGGCCTCTCACTGCTGGGGCCTCTCACTGCTGTGGCCTCTCCCGTTGCAGAGCACAGGCTGCGGACGCGGCTCACGGGCCCAGCCGCTCCGCGGCATGTGGGATCTTCCCGGACCGGGGCACGAACCCGCATCCCCTGCATCGGTAGGCGGACTCTCAACCACTGCCCCACCAGGGAAGCCCCTAGTTTTTAATATATATTGCTTTCTAAAGTGAGAGGCACAAACTTTTCCTTATTCATGCTGTTAAAATATAGTCATCAAAACATTTATCTCATCCCTAAAAACCTACAGTCAGTATTCTTCTTTATCTTTCATAGCACCGTGGTTGCAGTTACTGTTTATTTAGACTTGTGAGGAATCTAATTTAAAAGACAACAGAACTTTCAACTCCAAAGACTTGGAATTAATACCATAGAATTCTTTTGACTTGGAATCAATTTTCAATTCCTGGACGATACAAAAGTATCAGATAAATCACTGATCTACAAGGAAAAAGTAAATGAATTACGGTAAATCTACATAATGTAATAGTTCATAGCCTTTTTTTTTTTTTTTTTGGCCATGCTGCCACTTGCAGGATCTTAGTTCCTTGACCAAGGATGGAACCTGGGCCCTCGGCAGTGAAAGTGCAGAGTCCTAACCACGGGACCGCCAGGGAGTTCCCAGTTCATAGCCCTTTACAATCAGATAGTGATTCAACAAGGTCCTACTGTATAGCACACGGAGCTATATTAATTATCTTGTAATAACCTATAATGGAAAAGAATCTGAGAAGGAATGGATATATGTATATGTATAACTGAATCGCTTTGCTGTACACCTGAAACTAACACAACATTGTAAGTCAACTATGCGTCAATAAAAAAAATCAAATACTGCAAAAAAAATCATATATTGATACCCTAAGGACCTGAGAAAGTCTTCAAAGCATGTTAGGCAAATTACAAAATTATATAACTGGTATAATCCAATGTTATTAAATATATTTGTATATATATGTATACACACAATGTTATTAAATATAATGTATATATACATATACACACAAATATTAAATATACATGTGTATGTATATACACATACTATGTGTGAAATATATATTGATAATGTGTGAAAGATATATATTGACATACATGAAATATATATGTAGTTCCTGTGCACATATATGGAAAAAAATGATCGCTCATAGTATATATCTGAGAGGCAGAAGTATGGGTCATTTTAAATTTATTTTACATCAGTATTTATATTTTCTAAATGCTCTGCAATCGATTATATTTCACAATGAGAAAAATGTTTTAAATAAAATAATCTTAAAAATTATGAAGAAAAAAGATTTAATTAGAACATAAGAAAAACCCGGATTTGAGGTGTCAATTCTAGAACAGATTGAATATGAAAGTAATATATATATTTCTGCCTCCAAGTGTGTTTTGAAGAGTTTAAGTGAAAACTCAATTTGAAAACAGATAAAAAAGGACACACAAACACAGACACACACAAAAGAATTCTGGCAAATTAAGGGAATAAAGAGGAGAAAATATTAAAATGCTTCTTAAAATGAGATGTTTTGGGGCTTCCCTGGTGGCGCAGTGGTTGAGAGTCCTCCGATGCAGGGGACACGGGTTCGTGCCCCGGTCCGGGAAGATCCCACATGCCGCGGAGCGGCTGGGCCCGTGAGCCACGGCCGCTGAGCCTGAGCGAAAAAATCAGATGTTTTGGTATCTAACGTTTTCCCAAAGAGTTTAATTTCTTTTATAGATGTTCAAGTCAGGACAAAAAGGTTTCATTTTCTACTATAATGGATGTATTTTATTCAAAGATCAAGAACTTTCAGGTATACGGAGAATCAGACACGTACAATTATTATTTCTGTATCTATTTAGGTGGAGGTGAAATGTTCAGAGTTTTACACGGACTTCACTGGCAAAAATAATTAGATCTTTTCTGTTTTTCAAAATTGTTTAAATATTACATAAAAACACACAAACTCATTGAAAAATATTGATAAAAAAGTCCAATGACATTTCTTCGAGTTATAGAGATAATGAACACAAATTGTCTCATTTGAAAGGCTTTTGTTTGCTAACTAGCTTTTTGTTTAAGTGTAATTTTTATAGGATTAATGTTTGGGGGTTAAGTTGCAGACTCTATGGGAATATTGCCCTTACTAGTCTCTGATTTTTTTTTTTTTTAATCGTTAATGAATCCAAAAAGTAGACGTGGGGAGGAGGGGCCACATATGGTGTCAATACACTTTAATTAAGTGCAATAATTCCCCTTTTCCTGAGGTAGCTGTGTTAAGACAGATTTCTCTTCAGAGATTTACATTCTGGGGATCTAGTTTTCAGCATTGCAATCACGTTCATCGGTGGAATTCCACTGCCCTCTGTTGGATTACTGTGAAAGTTCAGATGGATTCCCACCTCAGATCAGAAATGCGGGGTTCAGTTTCTTAGCTTTTGGTATTTTCAGCTCAATATAAATCTTCTGAGCATAAGATATATTTTAAAATTGTGGAGTTAAAAAAAGGCTGATTAACTTCCTAACAGGCAAACTTCATTCAAAAACGTATCTTTAGATCTTGAAAATCAATCAGCTTAGACTTTTATCTATTTACATGTAAATAATATTTATAAAAGGGTTTGCCTACTAAGTCAGAATGAAAGCCCTTTTTCAAAAATGTCTCTGAAACATGGCAATGTCATTTTCTTTCTCTCTTAGGAGCCAAACAGAAAATATGACATTGTAGGAAAACTAATTATAATACCACAGTATTATTATGTTTTAATTTTTTATCTAGAAGGGAGACGGAATTCTTTGGAAAATGAAAAGTCATTAAAATCTGAAATTTATTTTTGAGTGGGTTCCAATGATAAATTTCCCAACATTGACCCTTGCTTCATTGAGGAACTTCAGAGACGGATGCCTTTGATCCGTGGAGCAGATGGTGTTCTGCATGCTTCTAGCACAAATCCTCCACAAATATACAACAAGAAGTGACCTGGAAAAGTCACCTCAGAGAAGAGGAAAGAAGTGACCGGAGGCAGACTGAGAAGGGCTCAAAGCTATCTGGCTGGAAGTACTGTTACTGATTGGATGTCAGCTTTTAATTCGTTGGATGGTGTTTTCAGCCAAAATTCGAAAATCTCTCCTCCCTTTTCAACATCTGGTTTAGCCATTCCTTGAGAGACAAAACAGCCCTTTCTCTCTCATCCCATCTATTAAAAAGTACCTAGGTCCTGAGACAGAAATGAATGACCATGTCAGAACTGAATAGTTCTACTCCAGAATTCTGCTAGAAATAAGTCCTAATGTCCTCAAACCAAAATATTACAGTAGGACAATCTTCGACAGAGCAATTGATGGGAAATTAGCTTGGTTTCCTGTTCTATCCCATGAAGTCATTTGTCACATCAAAATACATGAAATATTATGATCAGTTCAATTTATTTCTTTATTTAAAGAACAAAATAATAATTTAAGCCCCCGTATTTGATCCCGTCATGGCTGCTAAATATTTTAATTAATAATAAATTGTTTTTAACTGTTTTTCTGTAAAGTATTTTCAAACAGTATTTACCACATTAAATAGACAAGGAGATCTGAGCTTGGATTTATTCATAATGCTTAAATGTTGCAATATAAGTGTAAGTATTTATGATGACACTTGTATTTTAATTATAAAGAATCCTTTTAAAGCTTTGTCATTGTATGCCTCTTTTATCAGTGCAAAATTTCCTAAAATAATCAAAGCTTTTTCAATAATATGAAATCTTGGTCTGAAAAACTAGTTTCACATCTATATTTTTCTTTTTCAGTCCGCCATTTAACTGAAATACAACAAAGAAGAAAAAAATGAGAATAGCAAAAATATATTTATGTGTGTAAGTTGTTAGTTATCTGTCATATGATCAATGTTCACTCGTACCTCTCTCATTTACCATACTTGGAGCTAATATACTTGAAGTGTAATTGACCGATCATATACAAGTATCATCATTGTCAGAGGAAAAGAACACTGATATATTTACTTTAAAAAAAGCGCTAAACACTAAGTTGTGAATTACCATATAGACTACTCTGTGCCTCTACGAGCGTACACCTTTCATATATATGGATAATGAGGTCGCTATGTATATTGAGACATTGTCAATAATATTACATAAGTTGTAAAACTGTCTAACCCTGTGTGTAATTTTAAATATTCATTATTATAGGGATTGACAATTACTCTAAAGGTGATAGAATTGGCTTAAACACAAAAGTATTATTGTTCAAAAATGTGTGAGATCAGAATTCATTAATATTCTGAAAATATTTTCACAGAGACTCTGAAGTTTACCTAAATCATCTTTGTTTAAAATCAAACTTGCTGTCCAATGGAAAAGCACATTATTTTGTGTCTGTTGTAAAAACAGATTAGGAGAAAACACATTGATAAAACGTTTCCAAGATCTCTAATAATTATTAAAGAAAGAAGATAAATATTTTTTTCTACAATCCAGAAGTCATCTTTGGGCAAGTGGTTTTCTCCACATCTTACGTAGTGTTCTGTAAACTATAACAGTGTATTCTAACTATACAGTCAAGGCTTCACAGGCTGGGGAGGAACAGAGATGCCTGCATTCCTGACTTTTCACCACTTTGTAGGCATATGCTTCACATAACGATGAATTCCTAGGAAATTTTGATCGAGCCGTCACTCAGAAGAGTGAGGTTAGAATGTAAGAGTTTTTACCTTCTCCTTCTACTTTCTCATATTCTCCTATTCTAGAGCTACGTCTAAATGTTATCCTATTGCTATAAACTTCATCCGACGTGCGGAAGGTACTTGATAATAACTCATTGTCAACAATACTGCTTATCCATTCCTTTCAGGAGTTAAAGGGTATAAAAGTAGAGTGCTACTAATTCCTGTAAAAACGGGGAAATTTCTGTGCTGTGCTGTCCCTAAAGCTGATTGGGGTCATTTTCCTTCTTGCACTCTTTGTTCTTAGTCTCGTGAGCACATGAATTCTCAGAATCACAACTACATTAGTGCTATCTAGATCCATGCTGTTTCCAAGTAAATCTGAACCCAAACAGATAATGAGAACGTAAAATACTAAAAAATCTCTTCCTTCATTTCAGTCAAGACAGATGGTGGATTTTCTAAAGGAACTTTCTGAAACCAAGTCTTTCGAGTCTACTGTATTCCAGACATTGCATTTGGCCCTTTATAAGCATCATCTCACATGATCTTGTTGAGAGTTCAGTAAGTCGTTATCATTATTTCCATTTCACACGTGAAGAAACTGAGGTTTAGAAGGAGGTGACTTGCCAAGGAAAACACAGCAGTCTTCAGACATAGCCTTTTTTCCACCGCAACCTTCTCACTGCCCTTATCTTCCTCTATTTTTCCCACTTTCTCACCAAAATCTCTTCTCCCCTCCCACCAAAAAGCCTCACTGAATTATTTCACTAAGCATAATTTTAGACCTTGAAGAGAACGAATATACCCCTTATATAGATACGAAATACAAATTTAGTAGGAAAAGAGTGAGTTCTTATAAGTAGGATTCCAAGAATGCATTGCTGTCTAGCCAGATTAAACACGAAGGCTTCCAAATTTATGTCTTCACTCGGCCCTGTGTATTGGCATCAACGTCTCCGGACTATAAAGAAGTTATCATGAGTCCTGTCATCTTTCCTAACTCATGACATGTCTACTCTTGTTTCAAAAAAACAAAAACAAAAAACCTTCCGAGCGCCATATTCACCTATATTGCTCTGGCATCCTTAGAAATCTTAACATCACCCTGAATCGTCTCTGGATACTGAGTGTAAATGAGTTATGTTTACTACTCCACTTTTTTTTTTTTTTTTTGAAGCTGCATTGAACCACTAGTGAAATCATGACACTTTTTGCCAGCTTTTCATAGAGCCCCAGGTGGGGTGAGGTTGTGGACCCTTCTCCACTTTTTTTTTTTTGAGCTGCATTGAACCACTAGTGAAATCATGACACTTTTTGCCAGCTTTTCATAGAGCCCCAGGTGGGGTGAGGTTGTGGACCCAGAAATCTGATGGAAGGTATCTTCTTGTACCTAGAGATTTGGAAACAATTCTTTAGCTTCCTGTTTCTAAGACATCATCTTTTGCTCCTTTCTGCTCCCTGATAAGTTTCTGTTTCCTGACTGAGAAATAAAATTAATCCTCAGTTCAATGGAAGAACAGTGATGGCTGGGGTTTTACCAGGTGATCAAGTGCCTTTTATTCAACCCCAAAGACTTCCCTCAGTTCTCTGATGGCCTCTTCTCCTGAGGCAGAGACGGAGGACGATGCTTTTCCACAGGTCCCTGATTTATACCCTCATGACACATACTATTTAAAAAATGAAATTATATATCATGTAATTGTAACTGCCACAGTAGCAGACTATTATTTTGCAAACTTTAATTTTTAAATTAGTCGTTATTTGAAAGGGCAGGAAACTTTGCTTGTGAGGGCTGATTTCAAACAGCAAATTCATTCAAATTTACAAGAGTTTGGGTATAATTCCTCCTAATCTTTTCACCTCCATCTTTTTACACAGGACACACTGAAGACCATTAGAAGAATTTTTTAACCTATAAGTTTATTATAAAATATCTTCTTACTGGATAAAATCTCAAAAGTACTTATAATTTAACGATACGTTGCACAATTTATAAAACCTTAATTATTTAGGATTCATTTGCCCTAAGTTTTATTCTTTACAAGACAAGGCATTCAAAGTTACCTTTTCTAACATGCAATAGCCCTATTTTATTGCCCTATTGCTTATAAAACTGTGTTTCTGTATAAAGAAAATATAAAATTGAAGTTAAAAATATTTTATTCAGCTCATAATTGTAATAAATATTTTTTTAGGCTCATAATCTAATTTTACTGTAAATACTAGTGAAACACACGTATACTGCTAGTAGACTTTTTGGGCAAACATATTTTGTGCCTAATATTACTGAATACAAGTTCAGTAGTCCAGTTCCAATGCTGACAGACTCTATTGTTTGCTTGGGAGATTTCTTATAAATTTATATCATTGGTTATAAATTTATCATTGGTTATAATTTAGTCAAGGAAATAGGCACAAAGAGAAGAGCAGAATAATCTATCAGTCTTTACAAAATAGGAGAGATTATTACTTTCAAAAGCTCTCCTATTGTATGGACAACTTAGGTTGCATGTTCTACCACTGGTAGCTCAGAAGCAGCGTATTTGTGAACAAGGCATAGTGAATTATATTAAAGACAAAAACTTTGAGATGCTTTTGTGAACACTCAGGGGAATTAGCAAGCCTCTCTCAGCTAACAGGGGCATTACGCTTAATGAAAACTAGCTAACTTATTTCCCCAAGATTGCTAAGCATGCTTTAACATTTATATAGAAATCTTTTCAAACAAGGGCATCTCATTTTCTAAATGGTTTCCATGGCTTTATTTGGTTTGTTTTGTATTTTCCTGGCACATGGATTAAATTATCAGAGAGCAGAGGAAATGAAGATGGTAACAATCCAATAATCCTCTTTGGTGAAGAGTATTTAAAATTCAGAAAAAACATCTACATTTAATTTCTTCTTCATTAGAACCAGGAGAGCAGGGAGATGGGGGAAAGGAGCTGATTTAGAAACGCCGCAGCTCATTCTTAAACATCATGGTATTTTTCTTGAAACAGAAGGTAGTAATCAATGAGAAGTATTCAATGTGGTTCAGCTCCTATAATACTTTCCTGGTGTTAGTCTAACCACTATTGCTTTGCACCTTTTTTTTTTTTTTAAACCTCTTTAAGGTCACATCTGTTAGGGCACATAATGGTTTTTAATCACACTTCTCTAAATGACTAGAACACAAGTATGTGAGGCGAGCAGCACTTAAACCGAAGCCTGATCCCTGTTGTAGGATATTTGGGTCGTGATTTTCTGGAGGATTGAATGCAAAATGGCAGAGACCTCTGCTGAACTCACACCAGTTGATATACAGCTGAACAATCAAATGCAGGCAAACGCCCCCTCTGAATAAGTCTCCATTCCCAAAGGAGGATCACAGAGAACACACTTTCAATTTTAAGGAAGCACTGAAGGCTAGAATAATATATTATCTTTACAGACCCTTCTCTTCAATTCCAAACACCTCTAATGCACCTCAAATCCACATCAGATCAGTTTGCACCAAATGATAATACGTATTCACGGTACAGTGCTTTATTTTCCCCCAAATTTGAATTAGGTGCTAAAAACAAATTTTTCTTCTTTTGCAACTTATATTTAACTGGAGTCATTGATGATGTGCTACTGATTTTTGCTGTAGGGCTTGGAACAAAATCTTATACCATAGATATACTTATTGCATAGACTATAGATATACTTATATCTAAGTATACCACATCTGCTCTCAGCAGTCACTTACATTTTACACACATAGACAAAAAGAAAGAACTGATATTTATTTAGAAATCCATTTTATTCAGTAAGTAACACTGTTTTAGGCAGTAAGGAAACGGCAGCTACAAACAATAAGGACCCTCTTCTCATGGAGCTTCTAATCTCTAAATATTCCATTGGACCAGAAACTGAAAACAAACTAGATGATTTTGTATGGTGGTAAATGTGCCACAAAGCAAGTAAGACAGTGATGTGATAGGGAAAGGCTGAAGGAGGCTACTTAGATTTGTCTCTAAGGAAGGTACTTTGAAGAGCGATTTGCACTGAGATCTGGAGGACACAAAGTCAGCTTTGAGCAGATTTGAGGGCAAAAATAAGAACAAATCCTCGAGGGCAGAAACAAGCATATGCTAAAGAAACAATACAAAATGGCCAAGGTGGCTGGACTGTAATGGGTAATGGAAAAGGTATCAATCAGTGAATTCTAGTGTTTTGTACCGGGTCTTGAAGGCCAGAGTGATGGGCAATCAAATATGGTTGATCATGGCTCTACTTACTATTTAACATATTTTGATTGTAATAATATTTTCTATTTTAATTAAAGACAACCTGAGACACCCTCCCACAGGCAAATCTATTCTTGGGTGCTAGTTTATTACATAGCTGAACAAGACAGACCACATTATCTCAAAAAGGCACGAAAATCTCCTTCAATTTATGAAATAGATCACCCAGCGGCCACGGCAATTTTGAAAAGTCATACTACTTGCTCATTAATTCAATGAAACTTTAAATAACACCCACCAGTGTGCTAGCACTAAGAATCATAAATGAAGGAAGTAGGGCTTCCCTGGTGGCACAGTGGTTGAGAGTCCGCCTGCCGATGCAGGGGACGTGGGTTCGTGCCCCGGTCTGGGAAGATCCCACATCCTGCGGAGCGGCTGGGCCCGTGAGCCATGGCCGCTGAGCCTGCGCGTCCAGAGCCTGTGCTCCGCAATGGGAGAGGCCCGCGTACCACACACAAAAAAAAAAAAAAATGAAGAAAGTAGTTTCAGCCCTTAAAGGGTTGAAAATAAATATGTGTTATTTTCACCATGGAAAGCTGTTGAGGTCAATAGACTATAAAACTTGGTTTGATCTTTTTATTTCTTCACTGCAAAGATGAATCCTTTGAGTTACTGACTGGACAAGTGACCGAAATTATAACATATGATATCTGAAGCACTGAGAAGAAAATATTGGTTTCCCATCTGTATAGTTCAACAGCAATTATATGAAGAGTATCCATCAGTTAACCTAGCCAAGCCAAGGAAGGAAAGTCTGAATTATTATCGTCATAAACTCAAGTTTAAATTTTGAAAAACTGTCCCCAAAATGGGGTTCCAATTCTATGCATTGATCATTTATTTATGACCTACTATA
>NW_006780945.1:5016470-5031544 GCF_000442215.2 Lipotes vexillifer
ATCCATTGTGAGGTAACATAAAAGCCTCTTGTTTGATGCGATAAAGGGTATACACAAAGCCATCAGTTTCCGTGGTTACATAAACCTGCTTCCAAGTGTAACGTTAATATGTCTATGTGAGGGAACATTTAGAAAACAGAAAATTGAAAGTGAAAAGAAGTATATCCTATAAGCATGCTATCTAGAGATAAACACTCTTAATTCTATATCTATCTCCACACACACACATATATATACACACATATTATTACATACCTATATAAATATGTGAATGCATAAATTTTAAAAAAAATGTTGTTCAACACACAAATTCATCGCTATGTGTAACTTCTGTTAAATATATGTGTGTATTTGCATTTTATATTCAGTAGGAGTTCTTGTAAAGAGTACAGAACTCACTGGAGTATTTCAAAATCATATTTTACTATACAACCCACTCTTACATTTTAAAATATTTTTAGGGGAATTCCTTGGTGGTCCCGCGGCTAGGGCTCCGCTTCCACTGCAGGGGGCACGGGTTCAATCCCTGGTTGGGGAACTAAGATCCCACATGAGGCAGGGCACAGCCAAAAAATTAAAAAGATATACTAAAAATATTTTAAAATATTTATTATACTAGGAATCTTTACTCAGTTAGATTGGCAAAACTGTTTTTCTGGATTTTAAGTTTGTGGAATGTATACAGTTGAACATGACAATGCTTCAATGTAATTTATTCTTACAGCAGTTCTTCTTTGAGCTTAATAAATAGACTATCTTTAATAAAGACTTGTACAAACTTATATATAAAATGTCTCCTGAGAAGAGCTTACATAATAAGGATTTGGATATGTTAAGCAATTACTTTTGAAATCGACCATGTTAAATGGGCATTCATTATTATGGATCTCTCAAGCCTATTTTCAGTGTCCATATGAATATAATAGGCTACATTTTTTCCTTCCTAAAATCTTCTCAGGACGGAGATATATTCAACCATTTCGATATCTGCAGCACATACAAATCATTTAGCTTTTATTTCTAGAATTGCTTTTATATCCTTGTTTTGTATTTATCACTTTATTTTTTTTTACTTAATGGACCTCTCACAAATAGGCACTGGGAAGTATTCTTGCCCCTTGAGTTCAAATATTACTTTTCCATGCTGCATTTAGAAAAATATGAAAAGTGCATTTTTACCGCATTTTTTTTCCTGACCTTAAGTTTTGTTCTAGTAAATTTGCTCTCAAGTATAATTAAACTCAAGCTAAATGAGTACGTTTCACACTTTTTAAGCACTGGAAAGGATAAGAATTGTAACCTGCGTTAATCAAAACCATTCTGGTCAAATTCCACTTGTATCAGATACCAGTTGTTCATTAACTGATTTTTTAATTAACGATCTATGTGCAAATACATGAACTCACATAAAGTTAGATATCTTATAAGTCCTTTTTAAATAATATTTTCCCCTAAAGTAGTTTTCATTTGGGCTAGTTAAGCAAAGATGACTCCATATGTCTTAAGTTTGCTAAGACAGGAATCAAAAAGTACTCCTAGACAATGCATAGACTAGAAAGAGCCCGTAATTCATACCCTGGGTCTTATTTAGAAAATGACATGATACATTTCACTGTTAGGTAACAAAAATCTATATTGTTTAAAATGTCTGTAATCTGAGTTCCTTTTTTTTCCCCCAAAAAAGTGACATTGACTGAAATCTCTCCATAAAGAGAATTAGGCTGTTGCTTCTAGTTCAAATGCATAACCCCTTCATTTCCTCTAATTTTATACAATGTCAATAAATACTCTGTGGTGTTCAGAGGCTACTGGAAAACGCTGAATGCCTATCATGTGTTCTAAATAAGGCCCTCTTGAATAAAGAATTACCTTTGAGCTAAGAAAAGTCATAGTTGCTAAGCCGAAAGGTCAACAAGAGCAAGTGGGCTTTTTCCTGTATTTGTCTGTGAGAATAAACATATGGAGGAAAACGTCCTTCTATAAAAGAATTCAAACAAAGCAAAAGTCTTCAGAAAATAGATTGCTGTGGAAAGTTTATTTAAACTTAAGACTCCCGCATGGAATTAGCCATGTTAGACTGCATTGAATTGAATGAATAATTCCATTCCAATATGGTCTACTTTCCTTTAATTTCTGTGAGTAATGTTTGGAATATTTGTGCCCAGTAGAATACGAGACATTTCAACATCAGCAAATTGAGCACAAGAAATAAGACCCTGAAGAAATGGACCCACAACTTCAGTGCTAGTCAGACATGTACAGACTCAGATCAAAGCAGAATGAAGCATACTTCAATTCATCTATTTAAGAGTGTTCAGCTGATTGCAGACATGTTCGCATTTGAGTTGGTTAAAGATATTGGTGGTGGAAACGTGCCTGAAGGCTTTTTCAGGGGTGCTACTAGAGGCTGGGGTCCCAGCCAGGAGGCAGTCGTCTGTGGGAATGATGTCAACAACCTGAACTAAAAATGCAAATGAAATGAAGGAAGTGAACATCTCTAGAGGACAGTAAGAGGTGTGCTATGAAACTCACTGGTCCTTCATTTATATCCATCATACAGTTTAGGACTTGCATCTCCCTGAAGTGTGATTTTACACTATAAAGCATTCAAGAATTTGACCACATCCTTACGGCATTAAAACTTGTTCTGAGGCTCCTCTTGTTGAATGGAAAAGTCAATATCATTTAACAACTTAAAAAAAAAAAAAAAAAGTGAAAATGACATCAGCTTTTATATAAAGCATCTTAGTTTCCAGCTATTACGTTTTCCTTTGCCAGGGAAGGAATTCAGACTGCTGTTCCTTAGAAGAAGCATTGCATCTTTTGAAGCATCTATAGGTTTTCAGTTTTAAATGTGAAATCATTTGAACTATCATTTATTATACGGTTGTATCCTTGAGACTTTTGCCCTGCTTATTAGGGTAGATATAAATCTACATTTTGGATTATTACGCTGTTCCTACCTTATGTGGTTTGTCTCTAAGTATAAATCCAGGCTCAGTGTTGGTTTCTTTACATCCTCTCTAGATTTTTTTGTTGTATTGGATGCCAGAGAAATTTCCATTAGTTTGAGATATTTTACTGATATTCCACAGTGAAAATCAGCGTCTTCAATAAATACATCATTTCTCAGTTTGATTGGTAGGTCACAGCATTCATCTCTTCAGAGAGAATGAAACATGGAAATAATGTTGGTAACCTAGATATGGCCCAAGAGTATTTGTAATTTATCTAAACCAGACAGAATCTGTATGGAGCTGGCATGGGCTGTAACAGTAACAGCCAGTCTTTTCTAAATCCTGTTTCTGTCCTAGAGCATGGGCCAGACAGAAGTCTAATGATTGAAATAGAAAAGAGGTTTAACTTCAGTCAATTGCTTTGGATGATTAGAAAACGAGCTTGGATGTTCCAGAATATAGCACCCATTTCACTAGCAGTGATGTAGATGCTAATTGGATAAGCACGGAGAGTTAGTGTTTATAAAATACACAGTCGTCTGAACTTTGGCCCAGAATGAGAAACCAGACAGGACGGAGGCCTTCATCTAGAGAGTTCGTTTATGCGTTTCTGAATCTGAACCTTCCCCTGGACTAATGGAACACTGAGAACTGTGGTTAACTCATGATAAAAATGTGGAGTGGCTACTGCTTGGAATAAAATGATTTTCTTATGTTTTCATAGAAGCGCTTAATGGGCTGTGTCCCGTGAGGTCACATCGGAGACCCACAGCAGTTAAACTTAAATAGCCAAGTGAAGCCTGTCTTTTTATCAAGAACATCATTTTCTAAAGCTCCGTCGGGTCGCCTCCCTCTCTAGCCCATCCCTAACTTGTTAGTGTAGGATATTTGGCTCTGGGTTTAAAACCAGAAATGGAAAGTTGTTTTGGTTTTCCTTAATACAATCTTCACAAATTTGATTTTTAAAATATAGAAGAGGGTTTTCCATTAAGCCCCTTTTTCCATTTAAGGAGGGCAGCACAGTTGGCTATAGAGACATCTGTAATTAAAAACAAAAATTCTCTAGTTTTCCCACTTGCTCATATATAGATTATGCTCCTTGATGATTGCATTTGAAAACTTTTCTTGATGAGATGCACTTGGTGTGATATACATTTGGGGGTCTTGTCGTGAAAGTGAAGTGCAGACTTGGTTCCCTTAAAAGTTGACATGGCAGGTACATTATATATCATGCCAGGTGCCTGCTGGTGTATATAATTATATGAGTCTTGGACTTGGAAGAGAAACATCACATATTTCACAATTTTTTTTCTGTTGTTTTGTTTTCCTTCATCTCCATAGGCAGATTTTAATGAAGAGCATCTATAATTTAGCCAAAAGCACTAGATTTGGGTTCAGGAATTAGATGCTGCTGCTAGCTGCTACTGCTGCCTTATTTGCATAGGTCTGAGTTCTTTCCATACCTTATTTCATCCAGTCATCAAGAAATATCCTCTGTGGGGCTTCCCTGGTGGCGCAGTGGTTCAGAGTCCGCCTGCCGATGCAGGGGGCACGGGGTCGTGCCCCGGTCCGGGAAGACCCCACATGCCGCAGAGCAAAAAAAAAAAAAAAAAAGAAATATCCTCTGTGGTACTTAATATGAACACATTTTATAGGTAAGAAGATCGAGGTTTAGTGGAGTGAAGTAACATGCTGTGGACTCCAAAGCCTGCAGTTAGAGGGACTGGACAAGCTAGAAGTGATTTCAAAGTCCATGTTCTTTGTCATTATTACATCACTTGCACTGGCAATGGAAACTCCTGCTGCCCTGGGCTAGATCTGCACGCTTGATTTGTTTAATTTCCCTGGACCCTCTATTAGTTACATGCAAACGGGCAACAATACTTGCTCACAGAGTGTTAAACATATTCAATGACATGATGTGTGAAAATACTGCTATGCACTGAAGCTTTGCTCCCCCTGCCAAAATGTATATATTGAAACCTCATCCCCAATGAGATGGTATTTGGAGGTAGGGCCTTTTGGAGGTGATTAGATCATGAGGGCACAGGGATTCGTGCCTGTATAAAAGAGACCCCAGGGAGATGCCTTGCCTTTTCAGCCACGTGAGGTTACGGTGGGAAGACGGCCATCAGTGAGGAAGTGGGCTCTCACCAGACACCGAGTCTGCCTATACCATGGTCTTGGACTTCCCAGAATTATGAGAAATAAATTTTAATTTTTATGTAAGCCACTGTTTTATGGTATTTTTTTTGTTACAGCAGCCTGGCCAGGCTAAGACAGGCACTTAGCAGCACATTGCCAAACACATGAACAAAGTCAATAAATATATTTAACTTGAAGAAATACGTATCTATGACTTGAAAAGATTAGAATTTGCTGAAGTAAGGCAATGATTCTTACTGAACTGCCTAGACAATCAGTGGTGGGACCATAAGTAAAGGTCCAGTTTGACCAGAGGATCTGGGAAATCGATGTACTCCGTAAAGACAGGGAGTAAAATGGTCAACTGTTTTTTCACAATATTAGTTGACGTACTGGATTAAAAGGTGTCTTTCAACACGCAACATGGATAGTGTCAGGCTTGAAAATGTATGAGAAGCCCAGAAATTCAACAGCTCAACACTGTATCCTTCTGAAGAACAAAATTAGAAATCCCCATTCATATACTCTTTGCAAGCTGGAGAATACGTAAAAAATACACAGAGTAGAATTTCACAATGAATTTATGATGTTTTTCTTTGCCATCCATTCTGGCTCTCTCTGAAAGCCACAGATGTGAACAGAGGTTATTATGGAGCTTAGAAGATGAAGCAGAAACAGGAACAGGAGAACAAAAATGATACCTGCAAAATACTACACCATTGTAAAGTAGATCATTTTAATGACCAAATGGGAAAAACGGAGTCCAGCAATAAACCATTATACAAAGAATTTAAAACATTTTAAAACTAACTAAGAAAACTGGTATTCACACAGCAAGAATGGATTTTTGTTAAGAATAATTTTTATATCACGTTACTGGAGGAAGGAGGAATCTGTGTATGTGTGTGTGTACATATATGCATCTATGTGCATATACATAGAAGAGATGGCATATGTGTAATTCTCATTCATTTTTTATGGTAGAAAAGAACATCTCTCCAAATAATTGTATTAATGTTCCAAATCTATATTTCTATTTGCTCTTTTGCCTTCGTCAGATACTTGGAGTTCTTCTTTTTTGCCCACTAGACTTAATATTGGAATCCTTACAGATGTTCTTAGTAGCAGGGGATATGACTAGATCTCTCATAGCCCCACCATTATTTGGGTTTGAAATTTATTACATTCCTTTTTACAAGATTTTCAATGAATACCTTCTTTGTTATTTTTTGATGTACAGTCCAAAAGTTAAAGCAGTATGTAAAAAAGTAGGTCATTTCACACCATCCTTTGGAATATAGAGAGGAAAATCTCATTCCTTCCTAGAACTATCTTTTAGTCCATATTTTATGGAGCAAATCACTGATTACTGTTTTCAAATAGCTACTTGGTAGAAATTGAGTCCATGTTGGGAGAGCACATGTCATTCTAACATGCCAAGGGGGGTGTGAATATTAACATATAGTTTGGAGAAAGAAACCACCAATTACAAATTGTGAAAGGATCATAAATATTACAACCCCCCCCCCAAAAAATATTTAACATAAATATGCTTCTATAATACCTTTCACTCACCTACCTATGTTTGGCTACCTATTTTTTGTTGTTGTTGTTGTTTTGTTTTGTTTTGTTTCGTTTTGTTTTGTGGTACACGGGCCTCTCTCTGTTGTGGCCTCTCCCGTTGCGGAGCACAGGCTCTGGACACGCGGGCTCAGCGGCCATGGCTCACGGGCCCAGCCGCTCCGCGGCATGTGGGATCTTCCCGGACCGGGGCACGAACCCGCATCCCCTGCATCGGCAGGTGGACTCTCAACCACTGCGCCACCAGGGAAGCCCTGGCTACCTATTTTTTGATAGCTTATTCATAATACAAGTTTTAAAAAAAAATATTTCCTGTAAGGAGAATAAAAATATAATTCAGTCGTTCCTCTATTGTGGCTGATTTTTTTTCAGATAGGTTATAAAATTTTCTTTACACCTCACAATGTATTGTTGACATCCTGTCATTTTTCGGAACTATGTCAAATTGTGGAAATCATCTATCAGGTTTTATTTTTCATAGAAGGGCTGTGAAGTATGAAAGAATTTTCCACATATAGTTTCTGTGGAAAGTAGAAATATTATTTACCCTCTGCTACCAACAATTCTCCCATTTCTGGGCACCATAGGGCTCATTCATGTCTTCACCTAACCTCTGGTCTCATGCTTCTCTGTTGTGACCACTGATGACTTTGCACAGTGAGTGGCAGACACTCTGTTGGAGCCATTCCCATACCCTGGCACCTAGAAAGTGGCTTACACTCTGCAGATATAGCCAATAAACTAAAACGAAGTGCATATTCACCTCAAATTCCCCTTCTCCTTATCCAGATCCCCCAAATGCCCTGGATCATTCTGTGCCACTCATCAGGGGAACAGAGGCTGTGACAGAAGGGAAATTGGAGAGAAGAGTGATCACTGTCATAAGCAAGTGCAGCTAAAATAATTTACTTCTGAAAATTTTACAAAAGCACATGACCGGGCAAAGCCCTGTGTAAATGAGAGGACCTGAACCCAAGCTTCTTTGGCTTCTGGGTAAAACCACCTCTGGCCAAGTTAATACTGAACAACAGCAGGAAAGGGAGCAGAAAAGAGTAAAGCAATAAGCCTGGAGAAACACTCGGGATAAATTTGTGATGAGACCTGTGCCATCATAGGAAATTAAGATTTTATTCTCAGGGCATTGGGCAACAACTGAAAGGTGTTACTTTGAAAGGCAGTAAGACCAGAAAGGACAGATTATGGACCCATTTACAGAGACGGACCAACAAATGTGAGTGGGAATCCTGCTTTGGGTGAAGATGAGGGATTTGCCAAAAGGATTAGTTTAATTTTAGAAATTCTATGCTTCGATTCTTCATGGGAACCAAGCACAGATGTTTGACAGGCAATTAAAACATGCAAGTCAATAACAAAGTAGGGCTATAGATATGGAAGTCAACCTGTAGATAGAAATGGAAAAGATCTCCCGGAAAGACAGTGTGTGGAGGGGGGAACCAGTGAAGGTCAGAATCCATTGAATAAAAGGAAACCAATATCTGAAAGATGAATGAGAGAGGAAACTACTGGTATCATCACAGATGTATAATTCTAGACCTCTCAGATTTAACGTGTGTCAGAAAGAGGCGTGTATTCTGAATTAGTGATATATATGAAGAGCTTCAGCCCCACCTAAGTCTGTTTTCCCTCTCCTCAAGTACACCACACACACACACACACACACACACACACACACACACACACACACACACACACACAGGAATCCTTTGTATTTAAAATGAAATGGAGTATGTGGCTTGAGGCTATTTGTGACTAGAATTATTTCAGTGGCATTTTTTAGGCAACCCTAGGAAAGGAAATTACTTCTGTTTCTAACAAGATTACAGTCAAAATGGCAGAATAAAAATGAATTCTAAGAATTAGGGAGGAATGTGAGGTGTGAAGGATTTCCATTTGGTGGTGGGTCAATCTCAAGGACTAGAAACTTGCCCTTGAGTCTTGGATAGACCTGCATAAATGAAGATAGGGGCTAATTCGTTTTAATCGACAGATCCTTAGCAGCAAACATCCACTGTGCAACCCTAACTGTGGTCTGCAAATGGAAATCGTTCACACCTCTTATGTCCCTAGTTCTGTCCTGCATTTCTTGGCCTCGTGAATAGCAATAGCCTCCCCACTTGCCTCTCCCACACTCAACAGTCTTTGCCCCCTTTAAACTGATTCTCCATGGGGACATTAGGGTGGGCTAATTAAAATGACAATTTACCACCTAAAATGCAGCAATAGCTTCCCATCAAATACAGTTTCCATAACATGGAAAAAAACACTGGCTTCTCCTCAGCTCCCGTCCCCCACCAATTCCTGCCTCAGATTTATCCTCCAGAAAGACATTTTCTTTCTCTCTTTATAATGCAGTATGCAAGTGTTCATGTCTGTGTTTTGATTTCTTTCCTGACGTTTCTTCCTGAAATGCCTTTGTCCTGTCGTCTAATTCCTACACTTTTTTCAATTAGTTCAGGAGACATCTCCCGTAAGAACCTGTTCTTTAGATCCCAGTCTAACTCCTTTTGTCTTTCCTAATGGTTTTTCTAATATTTTGTCTGCATCTTCCCATTCTACTTCATACATTTAAAATAATGTTGTTTTGAATCTTTGTCTTCCTTACTGGTTTCTGTAAGAGCAAAGCTAATGTATTATTCTATGTTTTTTTAATTCCACACTGGCTAGTGCAGTATATGGCATATGATTAGGCAGCCCATGAATGTTTGTTTTATGAACCAATAAATAATCTTATCTATTCAGGAAAAAATACATAATCCACCTATTCACATTTATTATTTAATTTTTAAGGTGTCTGCACTCACAGAATAACATTAGTCATGATGAATTCCTTTCCTTCATCTGAAGTTATACATAACACTTCCTAAACAGAAGCATTTTTTCCTGCACTACAAACTACCTATTGTATCAGCTATCATCAATGATTTTAATTACCTTTATAATCAGGAATCAAACGTTCTCTTCCTATATTTTAGAGCATAAAGTATATCCCTGAGTTTTATAAAGCAGCTCCCATTTTAATAAGTGTATGCTAACCTCCTGAGAGCCCTACAGGAGAACTTCCTGCCATTCCATTGCCAATTCTAAGTAGATGAAAAATACATATGGAACATTCTTCATACTACTGTTGGAAACCATCTAATTACAGTGAAGGAAGGAACTCCTAACATCTGAAGAAAGTAGATTCAGTGGAATAAAATAGATTCTAAATGCCTCATGTCTGAGCATTAGGTACCTTTGGCATTTCATAGAGTCAGAGCAGAAGGGATTTGTCAGAAGTTCAGAAAGTGCCATAGACAGCATTGCCTGATGGAGGGCACCCCGTCAGAAAAGAGATTCTCAACAGGGAGGCTTCAGGAGAGCCAGTTTACTTCCAAGGAAGGACTCTGAGGAAAGAAAAAAATCCTTTGAAGCCTATTAAACAGATGAAAGATTCAAGTGTACACTGGCGGATTATATGCCACCCATGAACATAGAATGTTAATAGCTACAATAGGAGGTTACACAGGAAAAGGTGGAGGATGTAATTTCATTTACTTCAAGAGCAAAACTTCCACATTGTGAGGAGGTACTTACGTCCCACTAAATATGAGAGGCATTAGGAACTGCTGTCCATCTCTCCAGGTAAAATGAAAATGAACATCTGTCGTAGAATTGAAATGAGTTCCTGGTAGGAGGTAGTTGTTTGTTTTATGGGAGAAATAAAAAGACTGGATTTTGAGCAGAGTATTCTCCTATGATTTAAGTCTCCAGAAGAAAGCTCATTAGGTCCTTTGCCAGCTTCTTTTTGTTGTTCTGTGTTGTACAGTTACGCTCGAAGATTGAATCCGACGAGTTTTAGGAAGTAGATTGGAAAATAAGTGAAAGAAAGCTAATCCTGTATGTTTTCATGGAACACTCATTTATTAAAAATCACGGGATTATCAAAGTGCCTGCCTGCTTAGGGACAATAAAAATTATTTAGTAATCTAAAAAAGTAAATAAAAAATCAAATCAAATCATGGACTATATAACCGAAGCAATACAATTTACACAAAATGGTGTAATTGGCTTGAAAATCAATTCTGCGACATTTCACTTCACACGCCGTGCATATTTTAGCAAATATTTATGTAATGATGTTCAACACTTTACAATCCCCAGTTAGCCAGATATAATTCAGATGAGGTGTACATTTAGAGAAGAGACTGGTGTTCAAATCATAACTTAAAGAAAGTGAAATTGAGTTATTCAGACTTTCTTAGCTCTTAGGACTTAGATCAACAATGGGCATGATATAGCATAGTCGAAAGATGCAGGATACGTAAGGGGTATGTCTTCTGCGAGTCTCTTATGCTCTCTGTATCTTTCCATTACATCTGTTAAGTAGGGCCAGTAACTCTGTCCCCCCTTTTATATTATCATTGTAAGGATCACATAGTTACAACTAACAGTGTATTATTTTCTACCAAACATTTTAAGCACATTCAGTCCAGGAGAATGCAGAACAAGAACCCAAATGTACTAAGGTGCATAACACTTCACAAGTTCTTATGCCATGTTGGGAAGATGCCCATGATTCTGAATTCAGATGATTTTAAATAACTTTGTATTAATGTTTCTACAGCTATTATATAATTTGTTGCCTCAACTTTATAAAGCTTAGAGTAGCATATTTTGGAGTCATTGACAAAAGCATGTTTTTCAATTGATTCTAGTTTGTGAGCCAATAGAGAGACTTAGCATTTTATTACCTGAGTTGTAAACAACAGGGAAAAGCTATCGTTTCATGAAAATGAAACTATAATTTTCATGTGCAGATATTTGGTTTCCAAAATATTTACTGTAAAATCTGGAGAAATTTATGTTAAACTGCATAATTGGTGCACAGATGTTATTTTCCAAGAATACTTGTGATAAGAAAGGCAATTAAAGTCTGAACCCAAATTATGCCATTTGCTAACTTGAAGTGTAGGACTCCATTTCTCTTTTCAGATATAATTTGGAAAATTTAAAATCTAGTTCCTTCTTGACCTGTCAATAAGCTATGAGGCAGAAAACTATAACTATAACACTGATTAATTTCAGTTGTATTTTATCACAGATTTTACACACAAATCTGATTGAACTTATACTTTATTTTCATTTTTTGTTTTGTTTGCATATAACCATTGCTAGTTGTTCTGTAATATACGCTAGGCATTCAATATTGACTGAGGTTTAAAAAAATATTTTAAAATATGACCCTATTAGTATTTTAGAAACAGTTTGCAATGTATCTTGATAAGTATACATGCAAATTTTATGGATTTCATTAAAAATTGAGCAGATCTGATAAACAGCTACTGACCAAATATATAGTCCATTTATATTCCTTTAGTAGAGACCTCTGATTTGCTAAAATGATTGTTTTAGTATTATATTTAGTGAAAGAAAATATTATATATTTCACTGTTTATTCTCCACCCAGAGTAATGCTTAGGTTCTCAGCTAGATTTGCATAACCCAATGGTGTTTTGTCAAGTGTTACTTCATTTAACATAAAAATCAGCCTAATTTTAAACAGAAGCATCTTTATACTTTTCAATTCTAAAGATGGCATCATATTTCAGAAAGCTATCCCTACCCTTAAATGCTCTTAAAACAAAACTTGCATGGGAGTCAAAGAAGGTGGAGTGATCTATACCTGGCTGTGTTTAATTCCACAGGTGCTTTTTAATCTTTTAAATAAGAAATCCAAATAACCCTCTGTTTCATCTTATTGTTATAAAAAATGGGACATTTAAACAAAAGTTCACTTTCTGTTTTACATATTGGAATGCATTAATCCTAACTCAAAAATAGTCTTGACTTTAAAATTATGACTTAAATTGTAAGGATTCAATCAACCTGCCACCATATCTGCTGATCAAATGTGTCTTCAGGTTTTGGTGGTGTACATTCTTTACAGAAATTAAGAGCAAAAGGAGCTCTAGGTGGCATTTAACAAACAAATTCATTCACATTGGGTGATTTTCAAGAAGTGTTATTGCCATAACAAGGCTCAGTCATTTTTCTGAGATTCACAATAATTTAGACATCAAGAGACAAGAGGAGAGAAAGTGGTTAGTGTATCACTCAGAGATATCTTCTTTCCTTTTTTGCAAAATTGTCCATAAAAGAAAAACTTTGGTATTCTTGCGTTGCAAGGGATCTTATTGTTGTTTGTTTTTTAATAAGCTTTTTATTTTGAAGTAATTTTACATTTAGAGAAAATTTGCAAAGATAGTACAGAGAGAGTTCCCATACACTTCTCACCCATTTCAATTTCCCCCAGTGTTACCATCTCATAAAACCCTCATGTATTTGTCAAACTAAGAAACAGACACTGGTATATCACTACTAACAAAACGCCAGACTTTATTTGAATGTCATCACTGTTCCCGTTATTATCTTCTTTTCTGTTCCAAGATCCAATCCATGATACCACATAGCATTTAGTTGCCAAGTCTCCTTATTCTTTGGAAGTTTCTCAGTCTTTTGTTCTTTTGTTTGTTTGTTTGTTTTCCATGACCTTGACATCTTTGAGAGAGACCAATAATGAATCTTTTTAGATTATCCAAGGACTTGTTTTTAAACTCGATTACAAATTAGAGTTCAAGAAAATAACTCCCAAGCTATACATTCACCTATTTGAGATGCTCATGTAAAATGAATACAGTGCAGCAAAACTACATGAAAGGACTCAGGTTGATTTAGGACCCTCTTGAGGGAGAGTTATTGGCAATATTTAAATACACAATAGGCTGAGGTGATTTGGGAAGATACCTGTAGCCAGACAACTAGGTAGCTTGATGAAGCTTCGATAAGGTTTGACATTTGAATTTCCTATTTTAGTAGCTTCTATAATTTGTACCTAAACTAGGAACTCTTGAACTTTTCCAATGTTGCAGAGCTATAGATTTTCCATTGTCTTGGTACTGGAAGTGATGAATGCAAACACAAAAGTAAAATGAACACAGTTGAAAATTGAAAGAGTATGATTTGAGGTCGCATTGCTTGCAAAACTTCAGAAGCCTCTGCCTGCCAAGAAAAGAACTTGAAGCGCTGCACTTCCATTTCTAAAGAGAAGTGAAGCCAGTACCTATAAGACACATGTCTTTATTTACTGAAACATAAATCAAATGATCCAGGAACTTGTGCAAGTACATCGGATTCCATTTGTATGTTTTTCCTGACACATAAATCTAGCTGCATGCAGAATGGCATGAATAATGCAGGAACTGAGCTCCCAGAGTGAATAATCTTTCATTGAAAGCCTGGAGCTTACCTTACAGAAATGGTCTTGGCACCATGGAGACCAAGGCAAGAACACACACAAGCAATCTGTGTGTATGTTTTTCTCCTATTGGATTTCAATGTTCTGATACACATGAAAGTAGTGTTATGCCAGTGGTAAGTTTCCTCATTTAAGGCATTAAATGATAACAACAATAATCCTCAATCTCAGTCATTGTTATTATTATCACTGATTATTTCATGTTGGGTAAACGACTCACAGCCCTCTAGTGAGACGGACAATGTTATCATCACGCTAAGGTGAAGATGAGATTTTCGTAACCTACCCAAGATCATACACCCGGTGATGTGCAGAATCAAATCTAGTCTGCTTGACTCCGAAGGTGTAAACATTACTAAACCCTGTTCTTATCTCAAACTCAAGAGTCTCTGATTTTGCTTATAGTGGTAAGACAAAATAAGCTGACTCAAGAAAAAAATAAAGAAAAACAAGTTACCACAAAAACCCCGAGTAGAAAAAGAAGAACAAATCACGTGCTTATGCTACAAAGCTATAGGTTAAATTTCACCTGAGAATCATTATCTCAGCAGCCTGGGGAGCAAATCTACATAAAGCAATATTCAGATCTCATTTATCAGCTACTTGTCTGAACAGAGCAGGAGGGAAAAAAAAAAAAGAAGAAAGTCCAAATAGAGTCAGTCCCCCTGTGGAAGGGGCTCTAAGACCGTCAATGACTAAGGAGCTTAGAATTGTGGCTTTGGAAATGATGGCATTCTGAGAGCCAGGAGAGCCAAAATCACGTGTGTTAAGATGACTAAAATGTATACTTTGATATTCAAAAAGATGTTCTGAATCTGAAACAGAGGAGGGACGTCTGGGCTAATTATACCGAATTGGGAGTTAGTTACCAGCACATGGATGGTAATCGAGGCCATCTGATTGAATGGGATGCCAACCAGATATTATAAAGTGATAAAAAGAAGACGCTACATGTCATAATCTTGAAGAATACCAACGTTCCAGGTGTGAAGAAGAAACAAAGAAGAAACAGTCAGAAAGGCAGTAAAATAGAGATAATGTTGCATCGTAGCATTTAGGAAAAGTGTGGTTCAGCA
>NW_006780945.1:5031783-5056940 GCF_000442215.2 Lipotes vexillifer
TGGGTTCAGCAGAAGATCCATGATGTCCTATGTTACTAGGACATCCAGTGAGAGAAGGGTTCCTGCGGCGGATGGTTATTTGAATTGGCAACAAATGATGAATTCGGAGGCCACAAGCCTCACTCTGCTCTTTCTGCGATTCTCTCACTCTTTTGGAATAACTGTTGCTCAGGTTTGCTGCACGCTTCTGGTTAATTTCCAGAGTTCTGTAAATGTTTATTCTGACAGTGTTCTTGTAGCTTTTATAAAGGTGGGAATTTCTGAAGGTTCTTACTCTGCTTTTTCACTGGTGCCTCTCCCATATTTAGCTTTGCTATCTTGACCTATTTATCCATTTTAGACTCCTGAATTTAATCTGTCATTAATCTGCAAAATCTGCAACTGTAGTCATGGCAAGGACTCTTCTGCATCAATCCCTTTTCTGCATCAATAGCCCTCATTACTTCTGTTATTTATTACTTAACCCAGGGGTGACCAAAGAATGGTGCACATACCTCAGGAGATACTCAGAATCATCTCGGGGGCACAACAAGAAGGCTTCCTCTAAAATGTATTTCATCTTTTCTTTTTATTTCTGTATATGTGTGTTTTACAGTGTACATCATATACTGAAGCAATTATATATATGTAGGTCTATGTATGTGTTATGAATAAGTAAATATACCTGTTTGGGGGTGTGTGCTGTGTGCTCATGTTTTTAAATCTGATACTGGGTATGACAGCAAACAAGTTTGTGACAGTAGCTTGGATGATCAGGTCACCCTCTGATGGTCTTACGCAATCAGTCTCTTCCCTTTCATCTACTCAATATCCCATATGAATTATGCTTTAAAAGCACAAATCTGTGTGGTGTCAAGACTAGAATACACAGTATGCACTTCCCAAGCTGATGGAGAACTCTATCATGTAGCCCTTCTTCCTGGCCACACTGGACTACTCATCACTCACCAAACATCTTGCCACTTTTGCTAACTTTCTTCTGCACACGTGGAATGACTGCATCCCCCATCCCAGAGCACCAATATCCTACCCACGCTCAAAGCACAGCTCAAAGTCCACTCTCTCTCACAAGACAATACAGGCCAGTGCAGCCAGAATAAATGTCCCTATACTTTCTAATCTTACGGTAATCAACTTTATTTTATAGGAAATACCCAGCTTCTCGCTTTATAATTTTTGAGTAATTTAAATACGATTCTTTTGTATTTATCCTCCACTGTCAGCCCAGCGATTAGAAAATACTATTTAAACATATAGCTGAAAAAGTCAACTGTCTCTGTTCACCGTTTTATACTTCAATCATTATAAAAAAATCAAACCCAGATTTTCATTTGTTTAAAGAACCTACCTCCACTAGGTTTATTTTGGTAAAAGAAAAAGACCAAAATATAGCTGTTGACCAATGAACATGGACTGAACACTTAACTAATAGTGAGGTAAATCTGTGAGAATCCTGCTTTCACATATGGTAGGAACGCTGAAAGTACAACCTCAAAGTTGATACTTTTAAGTTTGTCATTTTGAAGTTGGTCTATTACAACTTCTTTTTCTGGCCATACTTAATCTTCAGGGTAAAATACAGTACCGTTTTGTGAAATGTGGTATTGACTTTATTATAGAGCAGATCTGGGGTCCATAGAACAACCTGGATGTGTCTCTATAAAACTGCTTTGGCCTTATTTTAATAACTTTAAAAATGATCACTTGTCGTGGTATCTCTGAAGTAACTTTTCTCCCTCAGAATCTTTGCTATTATGCCAACCAGATTGTTACTTTTGGTGCTCTTTGCAGGACACCATAACATAAAGACGGGATTAATAAATTCAAAACTATGCAAGAAACTTTGAGGCGTTCTTTGGTTGCCACCTCTTTGTATGAGTAAAAATGTACAGAGATAACCCCATTTTAATATTTCAACATCTGGCTGGTTATCAGTGTAAACTAAGATAAATTAGTGCGGCAAAGGAATAAAATTAGTGTGCTGAAACCATCATCGGATGATGTCACACTCAAAATGAATTCTCTTTACAGAGTTTAAAAGATCCTTAAAAGGTTATTTTTTTGAGGCTTTAGTCACATTTAATCTAATGTGAAGTCAATGCACTCCAGGTCACAGGCAGGCCAGCCTAGGATGAAGTCACAGAAAAGAAAGTGAAGATGGAGTCGGAGATTGTGTTAATTAGGATTTCTTAAGATAATATTTAATTTTGCAAAGGATTTTAAGGCTATAAGATTGTTTCCTCACATCACAAGCTACATCAAACATGCACGTTTTCAGATTCTGTCCAGGCACTTTTGGCCAACAGGGTCTTATGGAATTCACAACTTCCATAAGACAGAATTAGTACCAGTTATCATAAGAGTCTACAGAATATTAGCGGCATGTAAATAAATGGATTTGATTAATAATCAGATGTCAGGTGGTATTTCTGGAAGCATACAACCCAATGATTCTTGAGAGGTCCCTCTCTTCTTGATCTCATTTTGCTTGGAAATTGTGATTTGGTGCTGAACTGCATTTGATAAGAAACTAATGCCTAAAGAACAGAAGAAAAGATGTGTGCGTCTTGGTGCGTGGGCATGTGAGAACTCCGAGGAAGAAAAATAAGGATTAGGGAACCAACCTCCAAAAGGCCACGAGTGCACATAAAAGTAAGGTTTATTTCTAACTTTGAAATATTGAAAAAGAGCAAGTCCTTGGGAGTGAAAGTTTTGGAATGTCAGTAGCTTACAGCTCGTGATTTGGGGATTTTCACTCAGGCAGTTATACATATTTTGAAAGGCAATGTTACATTTTTAAAGGGCAAGGGTGAGTGACACAGATATTTCTAGCAAGAAAGGAACTAGAATTTACATTTGAGCATTCTTTTTTTTTTTTTTAACATGTCAAGCATTCTTGTAAAACTTTTAGAATTTATTATTGCCCCATTTTTACAACTGGTAAAACTGAGACTCAGGTTAAGCTACCTGCCTGTAACACAGCTACGCCTGGCAGTAACAGAATTCCAACCCAGCAAATCAACCTCCAAGCTTAGGCACTGGACTATCTCCCTTCTGTCTTTGAATTTAAGACTAGAGGCCAAAATTTCAGATCGCAGTTCCTTTGGGTGGCTGCCTTTTCACTCTGCACTGAGCCTGTTGCTGTTATAAGCTGGGCAAGTGAAGAGGATGTATCTGCCCTGTCTTGTATCCTGGGAGGCTTGTGCCCCAGGGATGCTTCACCCCACCTTCCTTGCCGTCTGGCTTCTGATTGGTTGGCCAATAAGAGAATAAGGGCACCTAGGATGACGTTTGCCTAAACTTTGATTCCTGTTGGAAGCCTCGTGCTCCTCTCCCTCCCAGCACTTTCACTAGATCCTGCCACACCCTTTGCTTACCCTCTCTGTTCCTTGAAGCCCTGAAGTCGTAAATCTCCCAGTGTCGTGAGCTCTTGGAAATCTCGGCATCACTGATTGGTTTCTTCATCTCCCTGCACTTCTGTACATAGTCCATTCACGAAGTTCTGAAAACCTCCATTGTGTGCATCTGCTCATTCATTATGAAACCCTGAATAATATAAGAACTATGAGAAGATTTTAAAATCCCTATAAATACAGGGCCTTAAATGTGTCCCTTTGTTTTAGTCATTGATTTGCTAGTAGTACAAACAGACTCCAAAAGATGCTCAGAATCCTCTTTCTCTATTCCTGCTTAATAGCAGGAAAATGTGTATTAATTATTTTCTTAATGCTTCCATTTACTATCTGCTTCTCTGACAGTTATGTCAATACCTATCCATTGGCAAGTTCTTCTGTGAAATTTGAATATACACAAACCTACCACTGTAAAACTCTTATTCATCAAAAATAATTTTAGAAAAGTATCTGACAGTTATTTGCAGTTTCTGCCATCTTGGTCTCATGGGCAATCTCACGAGATGGATAGCTCTTCTGAGCATTCTGAACGGGGCCAGCATGTGGCCACCAGAAGGGCGCATCACAATTTTCATGTTTCTTGACATTTCAGGAGCAGGTAAACTTGTTAAGCACTCTCTCTTTGAAATACTTTTCTCCTGTATTTTTTATTATACCACATCCTCTTGGTTTTTTGTTTGTTTGTTTTCTTTTACCTCATTGCCCATTCATTCCCATTGCTTTGTGGGGTACCATCTTGCACCTAATCCTTAAATATTGAGGTATCTGATGTCCCTGGCTGTGAAAATTCCCACAGTCATTCAGGGAGGGTAAAGCATGTTCTTTGCACATTTATTCTAGTCCTTTCTCTTGGGCTCCGGACCCATTATCCCAAATTAATGGACGTCTCTATTTAGATTTATCTGTTATCAATAATTTAATTTATTTAAAACTGAACTCATATTCTTTCTTCTTCCTGTAAAAGAAAAAAGGAAAGAGAGACAGAGAGACAACATGAAAGAAAGAAAGAAAGAAAGAGAGAGAGAGAGAGAGAGAAAGAAAGAAAAGAAAAAGAAAACAAGAACAATAATATCAACAACTTAATGAGATCTTTTTGTGACATTAAGGCAGTTGGAATGTGGCTTGTAGGACATAGGGTACCACTGAAAACTCCTATGCAAGGAGGAGTGAAGCGTGATATCACCATATTTATGTTTTGGTGTGATTACTTTGGTTGTTGATTTGATAATGGTTTTGAGGAGAACATGACTGTTTTGCAGGGAGGCCATCTGAAATATTTTTACAGTATTTTAGAAAAGAGGTAAAGAAAGACAGTCATAAAGGGGCAGAGAGGAGTGTACAAATTTAAGAAATATTTAAAAGATAAATCAGTAGGTGTTGATAAGTGATTGGATTTAAGGTCTAAAGAAGACATAAGAACTGGTGCGATTGATCTTCTATCACCTAGGAAGTTGGTGTTGCCACCAGCCAAGATATAGAATACAAAGTAAATCAGATTAAGAGTGAAAAGGGGAGCTGTTTCTCTTTCTCTTTCTCCCTCTCTTTCTCTCCCTTCCTTCCTTTCATTTTTCCTTCCTCCCTCCCTCCCTTCCTTCCTTCCTTCCTTTTTCCCCTCCTCTTTCTTTTTCCTTCTAAAGTTTAAATTGCCCGTGGAAGATGCTAAGCAAGTAACAAAGATTCGCTGACTGCAAGTTAGGGAAAAGAAGATCTGAGCTTCAGAAACAGATGCTGGAGTGATGGGTATATAGAAGATGGTTGAAATCATGCTGTGACCAGCTCACAACAACAAGCTGTGCAAGTGGAAAAACAGTGGCTGGAGAAAGAACCCAAGGGACACAGCCCTTGACAGGTTGGAAGAGAATGCTGTGAGAGAGACGGAGGTGCAGATAAGTTAGCTAGCTCCAAGTCCTACACCTAATTACGGGAAGAACCAGGAACAGACCCTGAATCTCCATTCCCACACAAGATCTCTTTCCATGGAACCCTCACTTACCTCACGCTGGTATATGCTAAATTAGAGTCTAGGAAATTTCAGAAAGTCCAGCTGTGTCTACACTAAGGTTTTAACCTTCTAGATTAAATAACCAGGGAAAATTTAATAGTTTTTGTTCTGTAACGAACCAACCCTAAAACATAGCCGCTTAAAATACTTATTATTTACTAATTTTCATCAATCTGCGGATCAGCTGAGTAGTTCTTAAAGTTTGGGCTACTTTGGCGGGGGATGGTTGGTTTGGGCGGCCTCACTAGCCCTCTGGTAAATAGCATAAGGCCAGGTGAGGGCATGTGGTCACTGGGTCACCTGTCTCATCCTCCAGCAAGATGGCCAAAGTTTGGTCACATGATCGTGGCCACAGGGTTTTCAGGTCCCAGGAGGCAAGCACTTTTCAAATCTCTGATTCCACCAAATGTGGTATTGTTTCATTGGCTAAATCAAGAGTCACTGTAAGAGGGACCAAGCTGAGGGTGTAGCTACAGGGAGGACCATTATCTTGGTCGGTTTCACCAACAATCTACCATAGACAGCCAGATTTGCAATCATTGCCCATTCTAAAAAAAATGTCATTTACAATTTTCTTCGAGGTTCTGACTATAGGTTGGGCCTCCTGGTGTGAGGCTGTGAAAATTCCCTAATAAATGCAATGCTCTTAGACGTCTCAGATGAAAGGTGAGGTATTTGTTTATTATTTTTTCTTAACTCTAATTAATAGCATACTTTACCAATGAAGAAATATTAGACTTGGAATCTGAAACCTTTTCACAACAGGAAAAGATATTTTTCTTTCCTTTTTTTTTTGTTTTTTTTTGAGACAAATATTCTAAACTATTAAGAATGTACTATGAAGAGAGATCCTCCACACTTCAAATTCACAGCAAGTTTAGAAAATTTGTAATCAGTCTCTGTAGCCTTTGAAGAGGCCTGAGCTGGTTTAACATTTAAGAAACCTAAAAAGAAAAATTCTTCCTGAATCATCTAATTCAGAATGCCTGGATTGGGAGCCGGCAGAACAAAATGTCTCCAGTATGAAAATCCTCTATATTTTACTTTACTCACAAGTGGTGGCAAACATCTTGAAAACAAATATCTTTCAAAGAAATCTGATGAAACAAAAAGTATTTTGTTTCAGATATGTGGAATAAACCTTGTAAATTCTAAGTGGTTTCCTGAACAAGAAGAATATGGAAAATGCCAAAGATAGTTTTGCTAGGCATTTCCTTCAAGAGCAGAATTTCAAAGACTTGAAAAGTTTTTGTTTTTGTTTTGTTTTAATTTTTGAGCTACTAGGCTCAAGTTAATATCTTAGGCCATTTTAAGGTATATTGAGAATGTATTGTGTTAGCACTGCTGGTCTATTCTGATGTCTATCTGCATATCTATAAAATATATAGATATATAATCTAATATATAATCTATATAATATAGATATATAATCTAATAGATATACATTCCCGAGCTGACAAGCTCAGTAAGAACTCACATTCTACAAGCTACATTTTAATATTTCTTGGATAATGGCATTTGTAATTATGCCTTACATTTCTTTGATATATCACAATTATATTTAACAAGTGTGATATAAAATATATGAAATTTAAAGAATGTACCTGCAAACTTTTTCTGAAGTTGACAGTCATATAAGCTAAACTGAATATAATTAAATGCACACCATAATTTTACTTGAATTTACCATATGGATATTGAGAATTCATTTTTGTCGTCAGGTCACTGAGGTAAAGAAGTTTGGAATGGTTTTCAGTGTATTCCAGGATTTGTCAATCTCGCCTCTATTGATATTTGAGGCCAGATTATTCACTGTTGTGAGGTCCATCCTGTGCATTGTAGGATATTTGGCAACCTCTCTGGATTCTACCCACTAGATGCCAGTGGCATCCTCCCTCTCTTGTCCCTGCTGTGATAACCAAAACTCTCCAGGCATTGCCAGACATCCCCTGAAAGGCTAAACCACCCTAATTTGAGAACTGAGGGTTACTGTATCCATTTGTTTCTCCTGTGAAAATTTGCAACCGATATCAAACTTTTCAACCCAAGTCCAAATGATGGCCTGTAACGTTAGAATGATAAGCTTAGATGTGAGGAATAACAGACATCATGTATTACACATTCACTCTGTGCCAGGGGCTTTGCAAACACTGATTATATTATTCAATGATTAGACTTTTCCACCCCATTTTTTCAAGAGGATAAGTGAAGTCTCAGCAAGGGTTTGGTAATTAGCCCCAGGTCACACCGCTAGTAAACTGATGCTTGAATTCAGTTCTTTCTGACCCTGAAATCCATGGTCTTCTGACTCTTCTAGCTGGAAGAATGGACATTGTTGGGTTACAGATGCAGTGGGGTTTTGTTTTTCCTTTATTCCTTTCTAAACCTGTCAATCTTAGATTAAATTACATTATGCTACCTCTGCTGGGTTTCTGAGTCAAAATTGACCAGTTGTACTCCTTACGAGCTGGGTGAACAGAGACATACCACTTAGACTAGATGGCTTGCAAAGTCTTTATGACCTTGAAAGAAATAGGTCAGAGCCTTTCTTTATGCTGTAAAACAAAAGTTCATGGTGATCCCTTGATATATAAGTAAATATATATATTTGACAGCCCAACAGCCCAGTTTAGTTTATGGAGAGTAAAAGACACTTTTAAAAAAAAGAAAACCACAAACATAAACAACATCCAAATCCAAACTAAATATGGGTGGAAGATTTAATAATGATCATCAAACTGTCCAAAAGAGCTATCCTTAATTTTGCAAAAATATTTGCAGTGTAAATTTTTGGTCAGCTGGGGACTGTCTCCATTTTCCAAAAGCCAAAAAAATCACAACCATGGGAGTATTTTAAATGTCTATGATAACAAGTTAGTGGTTCAGGAACTAAAACTTTGTAATTAAAAGTTCCAAGGAAAGGGCTTCCCTGGTGGCGCAGTGCTCGAGAGTCCGCCTGCCAATGCAGGAGACGCGGGTTCGTGCCCCGTTTCGGGAAGATCCCGCATGCCGCGGAGCGGCTGGGCCCGTGAGCCATGGCCACTGAGCCTGCGCGTCCGGAGCCTGTGCTCCGCAAATGGGAGAGGCCACAACAGTGAGAGGCCCGCATAACGCAAGGAAAAAAAAAAAACAAAAGAAGAAAAAAAAAAAAAAAAAAAAAAAAAAAAAAAAAAAAAAAAAAAAAAGTTCCAAGGAAAGTGGTTTGTTCTAATTAAAGAAAAAAGTTATTGAAGCTGAGAAATATGTGATTTTCCCCCAAATATCTGCTATTCACCTACAAGAAAAGAAAAAAAATGTAAGAAATACAACTTAAAGCTCTTTACAGTTTCTGTTTCATACCAATATGTTTTCTTTTTAATATGATGACCATGCTACTAAGTCGTAGAGTGGTGTGGTGCTGGAGGGTATAATAAAATAATTAATTTAATGTGTTACCTAAATTGATTTTCACAAAGACAAATCTATGCCATCTTCATTATTCAAATAATTTGGAAAAATTATATTAATCAGAATCGCCTAACTGAATTAGGACCTCTATTTCCACCTGACTAGATGATGCTGAAGTTTACATTTCTAATTTGACCCAAGTAGTACAGAAGAGAACCCTCTCTTCCATGATAATTCTAGCCCTCATCTCGTCTCACGGTTCATCCTACAAATTTGTTATTGACCGATCATGGGTGAAAGACATGAGTCTGACGATAGCTCAGGAGACTCATAAAAAAATTAACAGACCAGAAGGGTGAGTCTGTTTACAGATAAATCTCACTGATTGGGAATGGAATGTAGATAGCTCTGCAACTTTAGAAACATTTTACTTATAGTTGAAAGCATAACCTACCACCACCATAAAATTCTTATTATGGAGATACTTAAAAGTTAAAAACACAATACCTGGCACTGTATTCATTTATCACCACATTAGGTAGAGGGCAAGAACATCCTGGCTTTTCCATAATTATCCACATGATCCTATAAGAATTCCATAATCTCCCCACACGCCTCAGAGTAAGTGGTGGATGTGATTTAGCTAGCATGCTTTTGGCTTTGTTGTAAAAGCATTCATTTAAGCCATGGGACATGTTTGTTAGTTCTGAAAATAAATAATAAAACATTGGCTTGTTTGAAATTCTGTTGCGATCATCCAACCAGTACCACTTAGAAACACGTTTGGCTTTGAAGGCAAAAAAAAAAAAAAAAAAAGAATTGAATATAAAAGATGGGTTAGAGCCAGATCATCAAGAATATATGTAAGGAAGTCAGCTGAGGGCAATATGTAAACCTATAAACAATGTGCATGTGTACAGTCTTATGGTCCTCGGGTTTAAATAAAATAATAAACAGACGTTTCTGATCTTGGGTTGGCATCCAACAGAAAGATAAAAGGGAAGAAACAAATGACAACAAGAAAGCATATTATGAATTGAACAATGAAATCTTTAGTCTAACATGGGGCCAGGCTAAAAAGAACTTCATGCGGCCTATTCTAATTTCCCACTAAACACTTAAGAGAACAGTCGAAACAACAACAACAAAAAAGTAAATAAAAATGCTTATCATTAAAAATTAAGATGACAGCAGGACCATTATAAAGGTCTACAAGGAATTTCCATGAAATTCAAATTCTGTATTGCTACATGGAGAATTACAAACAAGTCTAACAAAATAGAGCAAATCCACTGGCTTGAAAGGAGGGAACAGACACTGCCCTTTACACTCTTCTTTTTTGGTTCAGGTGTCTCCAAGTCATGACTAAATAATTATACTAACATTTTTTTCTTAAGGTTTTATGTAGAGATCATCAGTGCTAAAGAGTTTATTTCAAGCAAAAGAAAATGTTATAGAGAAATTATTTTTAGATTTATTATTAACATTTGGAGTAGAAATCTAAGTGTTTTGCAAGGATTTGTACGATAGAGAAGAATATACATACATGTATACATGCATATAGATATATACATATATATGTCACTATGGTAGCTGGCTGTCAAGTATTTGCTGAGGGTTTGCAGAAACATTTAACCCGAGTGTACTCGGTGAGGTCCTCAGTTCTGCCAGACCTAAGGGTGCTTAGTTAGAAGACGGTGGATGAAAAAATTAAAAATAATAACTGTCCTGAATTAGACCACCTCCAGAGTAGGCTGCAATGTATTAAAAGATCCATAGATAAGTTTCAAGACCATCTCATACAACACTATCTCCTACACCTGCCAGGTGAGCAGGAAAATCATGAACTGTAGCAAAATGAGAGTCATCAGAGAACACCATCAGAAGGAAATGTGAACACTCCCAACTTCTACCCCTTTTCCCTCCATAAAATAATAATAATAGTAATAATAATCTTTAAATGAAAATAACAAAGTAAAGAAAGAGGAAATCTGGTATATTCCATTGGAGTTGTCAGCAAGAATGAGCTAGACAAGAAAGAAAAATCCAGGTAAGAAAGGGAAGGGTAACAATATCAAAAATACCCACATTGCTCTGCACACACAAACACACATTCAAACACAACCCCTAAAGGAACATATTCACAGGAAGCATGGCAGAGGTGTAAAAAGAGACCTTCAGAATATAGGCAGGGGCTGTTCCTTGAGTCAATATGTGTTATAAAAATTATAAGCATGTAAGCAAAAAAAGAAAAAAAATGTTTTTTACCCATCTAAGTTATAAAGGCATAACTATACGTTGATGGCAAACATGGCTTTTGGAAAATGGAGATAGCTAATTAGGCTTTGCTGTAATGTCAATCAGGTTTTACTGTAGAAAAATTGGAAACTTTATACTACTTACTCCCTTCTCATTCCCACCTATCATGTTGACCACAACTTTTGCAGTTCACTTTATTTCTTTTTTCTGTTTGCCTTGTCTTCATTCTCGGTTTTCTTGACAGAGAATGTAAATAGTTTAGTGATCTTCATTGTATATTGTCTGAAAACTACCAGCCTAAATTCACTATTCTTCTAACTCATTAGAAGTTAGAACATGAACATTAGTTCATGTTTCTATGTTTAGCTTATAATCTTCCAATTATCACTCAATTTCCTGGCACATTGATATTATCAAAAGAGCGCCCTGAATATTGGACATTAAAATATGATCACTGGAATGTCTACTATTCATAAATTCAAATGTTGACCTTTTCTTATCCAATCCTATTTCTGAAAAGTTACCTTGAAGTTTTACCAACTCAAACAAATCCTCGAGACACAAATCTCTGCTCTTGGCTGTGGCCAGCTACATGGAGAGTGCATCCATTTTAACCAGTGCCCCTGAAAAGTATGGTCCTTGGTACTCAAAATCTCTGTTGACTAGCCAACGCAGTCCCTGCACTTAACTCAGATGTCTCTCCCATCTCTGTATTTTCCTAAAGAGAGTATTTCCTTCTAGCTCAAGTACCACACTTTCAAATGAGGGATTGCTTCCCTTCTCTGCCTTGTTACAGTGGACTGCATATACCTGGCCCTGGTCTCCTCTTGAGCAGAGGGGTTAGTGCCTCTCTGAATTTGAAACTATCTTACATGAATTTTGTTTCAAAAATCATGTCCGTCTGGTACCTAGATTAGACTTTCTTCTGAGGCAAATAAGATCTTACTGATAGAATCGTAACTAGGATTTTGGAAGCCCACTCTAAAATACAGTGTTGGGGATGGGTTGATAATGAATTAGATTTGAAGTGCAGTTGCAGTAGTGGTGAGAAACGCTGGTGGACCAGATGAACGAGGTGGCAGTGGGAAAGGAGAGAAGCAGAAAAAGTCTATTCATATTTAAGAAATACAATTCTCAGGACTTAGGCTTTGAGAAAAGGCTGAGTTAAAGATTAAGACATAGATTAGGGAGCTAGGGAACACAGGAAGTGAAACAAGTTTGGGGAAGGATAAAATGAATTTAGTGTTGGACTTGATAATTTTGAGAAACCTGAGAGATACTGAAGCAAAAATGTCTACAAGTTGGTAATGACTTTCTTTTGCAGTTTATTTGCAAGGATTTTCTTCTGTAAAATGATGATTCTCATTCTTGATTTTTCTATTTTTTGGAACTGTGCTCTATACCACTCAAATTTGGCTACATTTGTTTCCTCCACCAATGCAATCCACACTAAGCCTAAGGAATCTTAACTCTGTCTTATAAAGTAATTTTTTTAAGTTCTGAGACCCCAATCTAATCTGACTATCTGAAGTCAATGGACTGTCTAGTTTGACTTTACAAGTTATATTTATATTGGAAGCGTCTCCACGGTAGAATTTATATTGAGTGTCTGTATTTCTTACCAAACACAGCGGTTTCACATTAATTGTGATTAAAACAAGAATCTAAATATTTCTGGCTCCTTTTCCCAACTTCATCAGATAGCTAGATGATGCTGAGAGCTATTTCAATTAATTGTGACCTTATGGTAAAGCTGGCAATTTTAAGTAGAGATGCTTCTTTTTTATTTTTTTCAAGTTTTCTTTCTTTTCTTTTTTTTTTTTTTTGAGGTTAAAAAGATGCTTCTTGGTACTAGAATACATATCAAAGCAATAGCTCCTCTCTCAAATTCAGTGTTATGTTTCCCTAACATAGAGTTACATTCCCTAAATATAGAGTTACTTAGCTTAATGCAAAGTAACCTGGTACAAAATAACTGGTATACCTCAATCATCTTCAGAAATGCCAGTTATTATATCAAGTCAATGTGATTCTAGTTGCTATGGATACTTAAAATTATGTGGTAAAAAATATGCCTGTCTTCCTTGATATAAAACACATTAACTTTCTGATTGAAATTCTCCATGTGAAGGAGGCAGTTAACCAAAAAGTCATTCCACTAATGGACCCACTCGACACTAAATGTGTATCTGTTTTTGTGTCCATTTTATCCATATTAAACACAGGAATTTCTATATGATTTCTTTAGCTCAGAGTGTTTCAAGGAGCTGTAAGGGCGTGCCATAAAAAACTGTGCTTGCCACCTTAGTATCACGGTGTCAACAGGAAGTCCTCCTTGATGTCACTCACAATGGTTTGGGCAACACGCTTACACTGCTCCTCTTAAAATTGGGTCACTACCATATTAAACACGTGCATATGTAATTGGACTAGGGATTCCTCATCCGAATGTTGATGACATATTGCTGTGGCCTTCAAGATGCTCACTCACATGACCTGAAACTACCGTTTCCCTTCTCTTTGCCCCTCTCCTTCTTACAGCCTTTGCTCCAACCCAGCACTGTCTCCATGCAACCCCCTGTGTCCTACCTTCATGTCTTTGCTTGGCTGTCCTGTCTACATAAAATCCCTTCATTCACTCCTAAAATATTGACTGAGGTCCCCCGGGTGCGAGGCTGTGTTCTAGTTTGAGAAGGACTAGAGTTGTGTTCCAGAAGGCTAACATGAACCCTTCTTTGAACTGAAATCCCCTTTGTGCATTTGTTTCATTTTTCTTCATTGGAAGAAGAAAATGTTTTTCTTATCTTTCGACTTGGAAAGTGGAAGATGTTTGCTCACAGCTCCAAAGTTTACATATTCAAAGAGAAGTGAAAGCATAAACAATAAAAACATAAACAAAGAGAAAGTGAGTCTATTTCAGCTTTGATCGTAGATGACCAGGGATAGATTTATTTTGCTTTGGCTTGTGTCAAGTGCTCATCACCGGCCCAAACAACATTGTGAAGTCTTAAGGGCAGGATGCATGTTTGCTGCAGCTGTCAAAGTCCCCTAAAGTCTAGTAAGTTTGCAGTGGGTAATTATTTGGGGGAAGAACACATGAAAGAATAAATGCACACACACATGAATGAATGAATGGCTTCAGGGTATATGTAATCTAATAGGGGAGGAACATGGGAAACTCACCATACTAAGAGGCAATACAGAGTGAAATATTTAAACCTTTCATTATTTTTGGAGTTCCACTTAGAAGCAGAAGTTTGTAAGAGACTATTGCATCCATCAAAACACCAGATTAACTAAAACTTATACTTTTTTTTAAAGTCCTCAAAGAACGGTGGATGCCAAAATGCCAGAAGGAACTAAGTTACAGAGAAGGATGAACTTTTCATAAGTAAGCATAAAGCAGGGACTGCTTTTATACCTGGAGCAATGTTTTAGTCTCAGCATGGGTGGCAGTTGGAGAAGCAGACCTGCCATCATCAGAAAATATTTGATGGGACAAAGAGAAACCGTCCGAACTTAAGGATGGTGTCGTCTGACGTGATGGATTAGAATCTAGAACTACAAAGGCAAAAATAAATCTCTCACCTGTCATTCTTTCTCTTGAGGATTTTGCTAAAGTATCAGTAGGAAGAGCACCGGAGCAAAGAGAGAAATAACAGAGCCACAAAGACCCAATAATTGGGTCCAAGTATATAGACTTCTCGTAGCCTAACTTAATCCAAAGCTAAATTTGTAAGCAGCTAGAAAAAGGAGTCCATGCCATAGGAGAAATCATCAATGGACTCATTTTTTAAAGTTTATCATTAATACTTTTAGTTTATAATTTGACAACACATTCTTGAATGGGATTATTTTCTGGCTAGAAAAAGGAGAGAGGGGAAGCTCTATTTTATTTTACTCTCAAATATGGACAAATCCATACACTCAATCAAATGATTATAGAGTTAACATCAACTTATGAAGTCAGGTTGTTTATATGTCAGGATAGGATAGCAGACTACACTGCAGGAAAAAAGAAATGCCAAATCTCAGCGGTTCGGCCCAGTAAGACTTTCCTTCCATGATAATCTGGAAGCTTTCTTCCACGCTCTCTTCCAAGATCACTTTGCCACCAGGGCATTTGGAAGTTGTGGCTTTCTTGAACACTATAGAATAGGAAGAGTGGTGTTTGGAAGGTCCTGAGGGTGGTGTTTAGACCTTGCGTGATGTGAATAACATCCTCTCTGCCCACATTTCAGTTTCCAAAACTCAGTCCCAGTGTTGGAACAAAACTGCAAGGGTGTCTAGGAAATGCAGTTTTCCAGCGGGTCCAGGAAGAAGAGAGAGTTGGCAACACTAAGTGTCTTCTCTGTCAACGCCCCTAACCAGAAAATATGCCTGAACTGACTTTCAACTCACTTCTAGAAATTTAAGTCTACTCTTTTACACACAGAGAAATGAGGGGAAACCAGTCCCCAAAGACCTACATGAACCCATACGTTTCTACACCCATGGCTACAGTAAATTTCCCCTGGAGAGTTTTTTTTTTTTTTTCTGCGGTACGCGGGCCTCTCACTGTTGTGGCCTCTCCCGTTGCGGAGCACAGGCTCCGGACGCGCAGGCTCAGCAGCCATGGCTCACGGGCCCAGCCGCTCCGCAGCATGTGGGATCTTCCCGGACCGGGACACGAACCCGCGTCCCCTGCATCGGCAGGCGGACTCTCAACCACTGCGCCACCAGGGAAGCCCTCCCCTGGAGAGTTTTTAAAGCATGATGCCAAATAGACGAAATAGCATCTCAATGAACCTCCCCCGCAAAATGGAATGTGTAACTTGTCTAGTAAATTTAGGTAAGCTGATAATCTTAGTGCATAACTGAAATGAAAAACCTTGTTATCAATTACATCATTTGGCTTTCTGCATAAGCTGAGATATATATGTGTCTTAATGTAAGTTTTATACTCCAAGCCACCCTTATATGTAGAGCTCATATCGGTAACTAAAAAGGATATGAAATGATAACAACATTAATTTATAGGACCCTAATATGCCCATTTTTCATGTTGTATATGACAGAATAGCATTTAAAATAAGAGCAGAGATTTCAAAAGAACTACTGACAGTGCTCTAGTAGGAAATTGTGCTTTTTCTGATAACTTCAAGAATCAAAACTTTTGAATCCAAGTAATGAATAATGTGGAATCTCCAGAAAGCATGATAACTGGTTCATCAATAGTGTGCATCACTCACTACACAAATGTCCTAAAATTTTAGGGGATCATTGCAACCCCAGAACTCACTCTTGGCCACAGGGGAATAAATGTCTATCCCATCTTACTTTTTCTTTTTAACTTTTTATGTTTGGCCATGAAAGTCATGATAGAAAATCTGAACACCATAACAAAAGTATAAAAAAGGACAAACTAACAACTATCTCCATAATCCCAACATTCAGAGGCAACTCCAAAATCTTATTTTCCTGATGACTCATTTAAAATGTATGTATTGACCATAGATATAATTGGTGGCTCCTAATTTTTAGCTTAATATTATGACAAAAAGTTTCCCGTTTCATTTATATATTTATCTACATATTATGCCTGTGGCTATATAATAAACATCACATGGTTGCACCATAATTTACTTCACTGTTCTCCTAATATTATCCATTTAGACATGAGGATATTTTTCTGTATTTTTTAAGAATCTGGACTAAGAGTGTTCATCGGGTCCAGCAAATTCACTTCTTTTTTTTTTTTTTTTTTTGCGGTAAGCGGGCCTCTCACTGTTGTGGCCTCTCCCGCTGCGGAGCACAGGCTCCGGACACGCAGGTTCAGCGGCCATGGCTCACCGGCCCAGCCACTCCGCAGCATGTGGGATCCTCCCGGACCGGGGCACAAACCCGTGTCCCCTGCATTGGCAGGCGGACTGTCAACCACTGCGCCACCAGGGAAGCCCCAGCAAATTCACTTCTGAATATGTACCCACAGGAAAAGAAAATTGGATATGGAAGACATGTTTATTGCATCATAATTTTCAATAGCCAAGTTATGAAAACAACCTAAGCGCTCGTCAACAGAGGAATGGATATAGAAGATGTGGTGTATATATACATACATATAAACAGCCATAGGAAAGAAGGAAACACTGCCACTTGTGACAACATGGATGGATCCTGACAATTAAGGTTAAGTGAGGTAAGTCAGACAGAGAAAGACAAGTACTGTATGATATCCTGTATAGGTGGACTCTAAAAAAGCCAAACGTGTAAAAACAGAGTAAAGTGGTGATTACCAACAGCTGTGGGGAGCGGGAACAGGAGAGATGCTATTTCAGGATACAAACTTGAAACCAGTAGATAAATAAGTCCTGGAGATGTAATACACAGTATAGAGAATATAGACAACAACATTGTGTTATAACCATCAAACTTGCTAAGAGACTAGCTCTCAATTATTCCCACCACAAAATAAGAAATGATAATCACATGACCTGAGAGAGGTGATAATGTGGCCACAATGGCAACCGTGTTACAATATATAAATACATCAGCTAAGCATGTTGCCCACCTTAAATTTACACAATGGTATAATTCAAACATAGTTCAATTAAAAAAAAATACTATTTATCATGGCGTACTCAGGAGAGTTCCTAGAAGGAAAATTCTGGATCCAAGAGAACGAGCATTTTCAAAGCTTGGAAAACATATAGGCAACTTGCTTCCCACTCATGTTTCTCCCTCTTCTCTCTGGAATTCCTAGGTTTCCTTTGCAGCAGTTGAGGAGAGGAAAGTACAGCTTTGCTTGAGGGTGGTTTCCTTCCTGATTTAATTATCCCCAGGGTTGTCTGTCTCCTCACCGACATTCCCCTGCCCTCCTAACCCATCTTCACCTCAGCGTGACATGTTTTGTGTTTTGTTCTTGTGTGCAGGTCTTAAACCAAGTTTCTGTCATTTTGTTAGGATGTTCAGTGTTCTAGAGCTGATAAAATCATGTTCCGTGTGATCTAATCTAAGCCTCCTAAACATGCTTTGCAAGATGAGGATGATGTTATTCTCATTTTCCCAAGGAAAAGGAGAGAGAGGTGTCCAATTTCTTGCATCTGGTTCTCAAACCAAAATACATAACACAGTCAGAACTTGGGTCCCTCCCTTCCGCCTCCCATTCTAGGGCTTTTTCTATTACTCTGAGACTGCAAGATACAGCAAGTCATGGGGAATCGTATTGTTTACCTCCTGTAATAAAATGCAGCAACATTGGTCCACACTTTCAAAAGGGAGAACAACATAATACCAGACATTAATTTCAATGTAGTAAAAATCGCTTGACTTGCAAGGCAGTAGGAATGCGGTCATCTTTCCTAGCATCTTTCTGCTTCTAAAAGCTGAACTATATCAGCTTTTTCTTAGCACTGTGTTTGTGATTTTTGAGGAAAACTTGAAATCAAAACCATTTTTTTTTTCACGGAGTCCTCCTTTCTTGGGAGATTTTCTTTTGAATTATGAAAAGAAAATCTTTCTAACATAAGTATAAACAAAACCTGCTTTTGTCACTAGCACCCTGTAGAAACCAAAGATGAACATTAAATTACTCTGAGCACATGGCCACTTGCCAGTAATTATTCAATATGAGGTTTAACCAAGTTTATCTAGACTACGAGGACCATGTGTACACAGCTAAAGGGAAAGACATGGTTAAAGTAATTATCTGGCATATTCCCACCATGCAGACAGTCAGTCTGGCTCATTTGGACCAAAGAATAATAACCCAGCACATTCTTCTGGCCAAAAGGAGTTATTTGGCAAATCACCTCGATGTGCCCCAACAGATGAATGTTAAATCTACAAGATGCCAAAAGAGAAAGAAAACACGACTGCCCTTGGATATCAGAAAGCCTGCAGGCAGGAGGGCGTAAGGGGAGACCTGGAATGAAGGGAATAGGTTGGGGATCAGGACACTGGCCTTTAAATTCTGGGAACTTTTCTGGGGCTGGGGAATTAAGATTCTAGAATCTCTTCATCTGGCTTCTTTGATTGCTTCATTAATTCTTCCCATGAAACGTGTTGTCTTTTCTTAGATGTCTTTTTTTCTGGGATATAAAGATCAGACTTCCCCCTTGGTAAATTAAAAAATGTTGAAATCGTATCAAGTATCTTTTCCAACCACAACGCTACGAGACTAGATATCAATTACAGGAAAAAAAAAGCTGTAAAAAATACAAACACATGGAGGCTAAACAATACACTACTAAATAACCAAGAGATCACTGAAGAAATCAAAGAGGAAATCAAAAAATACCTAGAAACAAATGACAATGAAAACATGATGATCCAAAACCTATGGGATGCAGCAAAAGCAGTTCTAAGAGGGAAGTTTACAGCAATACAATCCTACCTCAAGAAACAAGAAACATCTCAAATAAACAACCTAACCTTACACCTAAAGCAATTAGAGAAAGAAGAACAAAAAAACCCCAAAGTTAGCAGAAGGAAAGAAATCATAAAGATCAGATCAGAAATAAATGAAAAAGAAATGAAGGAAATGATAGCAAAGATCAATAAAACTAAAGGCTGGTTCTTTGAGAAGATAAACAAAATCGATAAGCCATTAGCCAGGCTCGTCAAGAAAAAAAGGGAGAAGGCTCAAATCAATAGAATCAGAAATGAAAAAGGAGAAGTAACAAGTGACACTGCGGAAATACAAGGGATCATGAGGGATCACTACAAGCAACTCTATGCCAATAAAATGGACAACCTGGAAGAAACGGACAAATTCTTAGAAAAGCACAACCTTCTGAGACTGAGCCAGGAAGAAATAGAAAATATAAACAGACTAATCACAAGCACTGAAACGGAGACTGTGATTAAAAATCTTCCAACAAACAAAAGCCCAGGACCAGATGGCTTCACAGGCGAATCCTATCAAACATTTAGAGAAGAGCTAACACCCATCCTTCTCAAACTCTTCCAAAAGATAGCAGAGGGAGGAACACTCCCAAACTCATTCTACGAGGCCACCATCACCCTGATACCAAAACCAGACAAAGATGTCACAAAAAAAGAAAACTACAGGTCAATATCACTGATGAACATAGATACAAAAATCCTCAACAAAATACTGGCAAACAGAATCCAACAACACATTAAAAGGATCATACACCACGATCAAGTGGGGTTTGTCCCAGGAATGCAAGGATTCTTCGATATATGCAAATCAATAAATGTGATAAACCATATTAACAAACTGAAGGAGAAAAAAACATATGATCATCTCAATAGATGCAGAAAAAGCTTTTGACAAAATTCAACTCCCATTTATGATAAAAACCCTCCCAAAAGTAAGGCATAGAGGGAACTTACCTCAACAAGATAAAGGACATATATGTCAAACCCACAGCCAACATTGTTCTCAATGGTGAAAACTGAAACCATTTCCTCTAAGATCAGGAATAAGACAAGGTTGTCCACTCTCAGCACTATTATTCAACATAGTTTTGGGCATTTTAGCCACAGAAATCAGAGAAGAAAAAGAAATAAAAGGAATCCAAATCAGAAAAGAAGAAGCAAAGCTATCACTGTTTGCAGATGACATGATACTCTACATAGAGAATCCTAAAGATGCCACCAGAAAACTACTAGAGCTAATCAATGAACTTGGTAAAGTAGCAGAATACAAAATTAATGCACAGAAATCACTTGCATTCCTATACACTAATGATGAAATATCTGAAAGAGAAATTAAGGAAACACTCCCATTTATCACTGCAACAAAAAGAATAAAATACCTAGGAATAAACCTACCTAAGGAGAAAAAAGACCTGTATGCAGAAAACTATAAGACACTGATGAAAGAAATTGAAAATGATACAAAAAGATGAAGAGATATACCATGTTCTTGGATTGGAAGAATCAACATTGTGAAAATGACCCTACTACCCAAAGCAATCTACAGATTCAATGAAATCCCTAGCAAACCAATGGCATTTTTCACAGAATTAGAACAAAAAATTTCACAGTTTGAATGGAAACAAAAAAGACCCCAAATAGCCAAAGCAATCTTGAGAAAAAACAGAGCTGGAGGAATCAGGATCCCGGACTTCAGACTATACTACGAAGCAGCAGTAATCAAGACAGTATGGTACTGGCACAAAAACAGAAATATAGATCAACGGAACAGGATAGAAAGCCCAGAGACAAACCCATGCACATATGGTCACCTTATCTTTGGTAAAGGAGGCAAGAATATACAATGGAGAAAAGACAGCCTCTTCAATAAGTGGTGCTGGGAAAACTGGACAGCTACATGTAAAAGAATGAAATTAGAACATTCCCTAACACCATACACAAAAATAAACTCAAAATGGATTAAAGACCTAAACGTAAGGCCAGACTATAAAACTCAGAGGAAAACATGGGCAGAACACTCTATGACATAAATCACAGCAAGATCCTATTTGATGCACCTCCTAGAGGATGGAAATAAAAACAAAACTAAACAAACGAGACCTAATGAAACTTAAAAGTTTTTGCACAGCAAAGGAAAACATAAACAAGGTGAAAGGACAACCCTCCGAATGGGAGAAAATATTTGCAAATGAAGCAACTGACAAAGGATTAATCTCCAAAATTTACAAGTAGCTCATGCAGCTCAATATCAAAAAAACAAACAACCCAATCCAAAAATGGGCAGAAGACCTAAGCAGACTTTTCTCCAAAGAAGATATACAGATTACCAACAAACACACGAAAGGATGCTCAACATCACTAATCATTAGAGAAATGCAAATCAAAACTACAGTGAGGTATCACCTCACATCAGTCAGAATGGCCATCATCAAAAAATCTACAAACAATACATGCTGGAGAGGGTGTGGAGAAAAGGGAACCCTCATACCCTGTTGCTGGGAATGTAAATTGATACAGCCACTATGGAGAACAGTATGGAGGGCCCTTAAAAAACTAAAAATAGAACTACTAAATGACCCAGCAATCCCACTACTGGGCATATACCCTGAGAAAACCATAATTCAAAAAGAGTCATGGGCTTCCCTGGTGGCACAGTGGTTAGGAATCTGCCTGCCAATGCAGGGGACACAGGTTCATGCCCTGGTCTGGGAAGATCCCACATTCCGTGGAGCAACTAAGTCCATGCACCACAACCACTGAGCCTGCACTCTAGGGTCCACGTGCCACAACCACTGAAGCCCGCGTGCCACAACTACTGAAGCCCGCATGCCTAGAGCCCGTGCTCCACAACAAGAGAAGCCACCACAATGAGAAGCCCATGCACCTCAACCAAGAGTAGACCCCGTTCGCTGCAACTAGAGAAAGCCCGCGTGCAGCAATGAAGACACAACGCAGCCAAAAATAAATTAAATAAATAAATTTTTTAAAGAAAGAGTCATGTACCGCAATGTTCATTGCAGCTCTATTTACAATAGCCAGGACATGGAAGCAACCTAAGTGTCCATCAACAGATGAATGGATAAAGAATATGTGGCACATATATACAATGGAATATTACTCAGCCATAAAAAGAAAGAAAATTGAGTTATTTGTAGTGAGGTGGATGGACCTAGAGTCTGTCATACAGAGTGAAGTAAGTCAGAAAGAGAAAAACAAATACCGTATGCTAACACATATATATGGAATCTAAAAAAATAAAAATAAAAAGGTTCTGAAGAACCTAGGGGCAGGACAGGAATAAAGATCGGACGTAGAGAATGGACTTGAGGGCATGGGGAGGGGGAAGGGTAAGCTGTAACAAAGTGAGAGAGTGGCATGGACATATATACACTACCAAATGTAAAATAGATAGCTAGTGGGAAGCAGCCGCATAGCACAGGGAGATCAGCTCGGTGCTTTGTGACCACCTAGAGGGGTGGGATAGGGAGGGTGGGAGGGAGACGCAAGATGGAGGGGATATGAGGATATATGTATATGTATAGCTGATTCACTTTGTTATACAGCAGAAACTAACACAGCATTGTAAAGCAATTATACTCTAATAAAGATGTTTAAAAAAAAAAAGGTCCGACTTCCCTCTATAATCTGGTTTATCTGGAGCACTCTGGTTTATCCGGCAATCAATCCAATGTATTAGATAATCCCACCTTGAAATTTTCTTTCGTGTTGAGTATGGGGATAGCAAGAAAAGGAGACATTGACTAAGAAGCACCAGGCTTGCTTCCTTGTTAAACGTAATACACATCTTAATACCCTTCTTTATTTCCCTTGTGTCCAATTTTCTCATGGGGGTTTCTTAAATGAAACAGCATTGACATACTACCACGGGGAGCTTCTCTCTATGGAGAACAGCGTTATTCATTCTAAACATTAGATTTTTCATTTCTAAAATCAAAGTAGAAATGATGATATAAACAGTATTTCTGACCAATTCGACTAGATTTTTCTTTTACTGTTTACTCTGGGAGAGCAGAATGATCAAGGCAACAGAAGCTAGAGGCAATTTGTCCAGGTTCAAATTGTGCCTTAACTGCTTACTAGCTATACGACCTTACTTAACTGCGTTGGCCTTACTTTCCGCATTTTCACGAGTGGGTATAACAGCCTCTAACATATAGGAACCCTGTGAGAAATAAATAGACTGGTGTATACAGAGCTTAGCGTGGAAATGTGTCAATACGTATTAACTATTAAAGCCGGTAGCACCTAATAATCAAATATGCCCTCTAGACTCATATTTATTGTGGGATCTTAGGCAAATTACTTACTTAACCAAGAATGTAGTACTGACCCCAGAGGTAGTTAGGTGTTATGAGGATTCAATGAGTGGATTCATGCAGTGTGATTAGAACATTGTGGCCTGTGACATTGTCTCAGTAAAATCAACGATTACAAATACTGTTTATCCATGCATGATGAAACAAACTTCCAAGATCAATGAGAAACAAGATGTAAAAAGCATGAAATTCTATTGCATTAAAAGGGGCTTGTTTAATTGTAGGTTATTTAGAAAGCAGTGGAAGCATTGTGTATGCTTTAATCATATGTGTATGACTCAAATACATAGTCAAATGAAACATAAACATCTCAACAAAGAAAAAATTGTCAGCAAACATACTGTCATCTCTGCTCCGGAGTAAAAAGTGTAAAAGACTTACAGAAGCTAATCAGCTACAATCTCCACATTCAGCTTCCAGAAGCCAGTCTTAGGCTGAGGATGTAGAAATGCATTTAGAAACACGCCAAAGCCCACTTTTCTCATTTACGTTAATAGTAAGGAACGTGCCAACCCATATCCTGAAACACAGACTTGGTGTTTATATCAGTCCCTGTGAAACGGGGAACCCAAAACTGCTTAGCTCAAACCTAAACTAGTGCTAAGTATGCTTTTTCCCTTCAAAGTAATTGTTTTCTGCATTTCCTTAACTGTCTATTCATCTTTGCTTAGTAACCATCAATATTCTTGGAGCCAGGAATACATATACATTTAAAAAATTAAACTGTTGCGACAATTCAAGCAAGAATAAATTTATATAGCAATGTTTGTTCCCTAGTAAGCACTTAATAGATATTGAATAAAAGAATGGATGTAACTGGGCTTTTGACCATTCTTGAAAAAGTGGGGAAATTTTATGGTTTAATGAAACTGGGTTAATGTAATTAGCTGGCTGATACACAAAAATCTCTCATTTCTTCTATTGTTACAGACAGCTGCAGAAGGAATGTTATTAGCATTTCACAAAACAGCAAAGAAGGGCAAAACCTAATTTCAATTTCTGTGTCAAGGAAAAACAGGTAAATTAATCAAAGTTGCCACACTCTGGGAATGAACCTGCATTGAAAATGCTGTATGTGTAGGAAGTAAACATGTACTAACACACATGCTACCTCTTTTGGAGTGATTACAATTCCTGATAAAAATACGTGCCTCCTTTTGGATCCATACATTGTGTTTTTAGTGGGATATTGACTGGAAACCATCCTCTCCTTTTAGCTCATGCATTAAGCGTAAAGGTTATCCCGCAATAGTATGTGTGGGCTAGCGTCTATCCAATTATTTGACATGTGAAATTAAAAGCTCAGGTGCTTCTGCATTCTTAATATTATTTTACTTTGCTTTTTAAATTTTCTTTGACAGATTTATTCCTGCT
>NW_006780945.1:5057025-5070825 GCF_000442215.2 Lipotes vexillifer
TCCTGCTGCTTTGTAGCTACAACCAAGGGTTAGTAATCACTGTATAATAGAAAGGTCAGCTAAATTACCCTGGTGTGCCAGTTAGCAATTTACTGTCTCTCAACCTAAATTCGCTCTTCAAAAACCCACTCTGTGGTAAGGGAGGGGGGTCCTTTAGGCATTTTTCCCTCAGCAGTTTACGTAATATTCATCTTCTCAGAAGAGGTTGCTGGAGGGAGCTCCTTTTGCTGGTCCTACGGTTTGGCCCTTTGGTCAGTAGCGTGCGCGTGAGGACTTTTCTTCTTGCTCTGCCCCAGCCAGGCACCCAGAATACTCGGTTCTTCTTTTTAAGCACAGAAGTAGAACTTCAGTTTTATGTACTTGGTATCACTGTGATATAAACCTGTCTATCTACCCAAAGGTTTAGGAAAGCCTAATACACACAAAATCCTTTTCAAAAAATAATCATTTTAGCTTCCTTTTTAAAAATCATTGTGTATGCTTTAACTCCTGACTGGACCCATCATGCTGCTACTCTTGTCTCTTTGTTTGTTTGCTTGTTTCAGTGGATTGACTTTATTTTTCTTTCTTTCTTTTTTGGCCACACCACGTGGCTTGTGGGATCTTAGTTCCCCGACCAGGGACAGAACCCATGCCCTTGGCAATCAAAGTAAGGAGTCTTAACCACTGGACTGCTGGGGAATTCCCTCCTACTCTTGTCTTTTGAGATTCAAATGAAGCCAACCAGAATTCTACTCCTCTTGAGGAAGGGGTCCCAGATCTCTTCTAGTCCCTACACAGAATCAAGGTTCGGGGAGAATTTTACAAATTTCTACGAGCTCTTCAATCCTGGTTCTGCTGTCTTGGTTCAGTTTTTGGTTGGTTCGCCACCTTGATGTGTGGTCAGATACTAAGTTACTGTCTCTTATCTCCAAACTCACCCTTTGATACTCTGCCCTGTGATATTGTGCAGACCACATTTCTCCTTTGCCAGCTGCCTTTCTGCTAGACATTATACAATGGATGACGTTAAGATGGAGCTGGAAGCCTGAGGGAGGGGCAGGAGAACTGCTCTTATCTGCTCCCCGTTGTCCAAAACATCCAACAACAGCTCCTTATACAGGCAACAGCATTGGCTCAACGTGATAACTATAATTAATTAATTAATAGTGTTAATTAATATGAACACTGTTAAGAGAGTAAATCCTACGTGTTCTCATCACAAGGAACGAAGTTTTTTTTCTATTTCCTTATTTTTGTATCTATATGAGGGGATGGATGTTCACTCAACTTATTGCAGTCATCATTTCATGACATACGTAAGCCAGGTTAGTATGCTGCGCACTTTCATGCGGTGCTGTATGTCAATTATATCTCAATAAAACTGGAAACAAAAACAAATTCATACCAAAAAACCCCAAAACAGCATTTGCTCCTAGTTCAGCATCTTCTAGCTAATTGGGTCCAGTTTCTAGCTTCACCTAGTTCCCCCAGAGCCAGCTTTTAATGCTTTGTCAAAGGTATTATCCATCAGACAGCATCCCCTTCTCAGAAATCTGAGCCTAGCTTCCAGTTTCAGAAGACCCCTCCTATGACTTCCAGACATACTAGGGTCCAGCAACTATTTTTCACTGATTTCTACAAAAATCAAAGGATCCCCCTCTCAAAAAAAAAAAAAAAAAAAAAAAACACAGAAAAAACCCTATAACACCAAACTGATAATAAACAGATACCTTATTTTATTTTATTTCATGTCATTTTATTTTAGGTACAATAGGTTTTTTAAATTTTGGGGTTGATAGAAAGGGTTATATCATGATGATGCCAAGAATATAAAACGGAATACCTATGTGCTTTAAAATTCCCTTGATCTTTTCAACAAACTTGAACTCCAGGCTCTAATCATGACACCCAGCTTGCTTTTTCTCCCTTTTCAAAATGAGAATAGAACACAAAAATAATATTTTCTGTTGCAGTACAACTCAGCTCTTAGATTTGTTCTGCCTTTCCCTTTCTGTCTCCGTCTGGCACCTATGTTTTCACATCTCAATGGCTAATCATTATATTTGACTAAAGAAAAACAGAATCCCTAAAGGGAATTCTTTTAAGCTTTCAAGAATACAGACCCACACAAATAAACTCTCCTTCATAAACAGGCAATTCACAGAACTGTTGAATTTTGTTTGGTTTGTTGTATTTTCACTATCTTTACCCACCAGCCATTTGCAAAAGGAGTTATGAACCAACAACTATTGTACTTTTAAGCAGAGGGATGGGGAAGAAATTCAGCTGATATAAAAAGCAAAGCATATAGACAATACCTATCACTATATTTCTAAATTTTACTTTAGCAGAGTTTTAAACCAGTTGGTATAAAGCAAAAATTTAGGTGTTAAAAGAATCCCGTTACCGCTTTTTTAATGCAATTTACATTTCTTATTAGCTCCTCTGATTCCTCGCGTGATTTGAAACCTTTGTAATTGACTTCCTAGAATCACCTAGGTGCAATTTAAAGGCAACACTCAGCAGTTACAGAATAGAAAAGGAAAGAAAGAGGAATTGAAAAGAAGTGTATTTATAACCTTGGTCATAGGTATCCTAAGAGTGTTTCTGTTTTAATAGTTAATTAGCTTATCAGTTCCGAAATGTTGAAACGACTTTTGGAATCCCAGGCTCTATGGCTGTTGGCACCATACCTGTTTCCTGACTGCAGTTTCCTTAACTTTCCGTTTAATTTTTTTCTTTTCCTTGAAACCAAGATCATTTAATGAAATCTGACTCGTCAAGGCCACTGACTGATCTTCTGAGCAGAAAGTATGCAAAGGTGGCCAATTCCATTAAATTACAGCCGCTGTCCAAGTTATGAGACATCATTTTCAGGCAGACAAAACGCAATGTAGTCATAAACGCTAAGAGACATAACTAATAACAAGGAAAAAAAAGAAGAATATGAAAAGACCTGAAGGAAAAATAAGTTCAACACGCAGAAGAGAAACGATGGGGGTGGGAAAAGCACATGTGCAATTTTTTCCCCACTTATTCTATTTCCTTTATGTTCCCTAGTTCAGGGCCGCTGGTAGGAGATTGATACATTTATTAATTTTCCATGCAGAAAGACAAACAGTGGACTCAGTCCGGTGGGGTTGAAACGTCTGGCCTCAGGTTTCCCCACGGAATCTTCCAAACTTGCCTAATGGTCTTTGACCACACAGATCCATTTAAGGAGTACGGTATCCATTTTTGAAAATCTCATTTAGACTCATACATAAAATAATGCCTGTCATAATGCCTTGGTTTTCTCTGGTTCTTCTTTTTATTTCTCCGGGTTAATTTAAAATGCAGAGCAAAGCAACGACCTTAAAAAAAAAAAAAAAAAAAACAATTTAAAGGATGTTCAGGATAGTCTTTGTAATATGATTTTTCTTTTTAAATTGCGAGAGTGTCGTAAAATAAATAGTTTCTTTCTGCATAAAGTGGTATTTATGACCTCTCCCTTAGAAATTATGTAAGTAAATATTCACGGAGAAATATTTTCACCTATTTTACATGTTTATTAACTTAAGGTCTGACTGTGAGGAAACTGCAAATTATGGAATGTATTTTATTAGGATAAACACTGGTGTTTTTTTTTAAAAAAAATCAGAGTGGAAACAACCTTTTTTTGCCCTTTGGAGTGGAGACTTGCCATTTTTCACTTTTAGAACTCATCTTGGGTGCTAGATGCTTAATGAGTCAATAAATGTCTACATATTAGGTGAAGTATTCATGTAGCAGAAATTTCTTTTTTCTATGGTTCCTGGTATAAGTTTAACAAACAGCAGCAGCTACGGGAAACAAAAATTATCCGAGGTTATTCTGATTTGAACTTTTGTTTTGAAAGCAGATAAATTTCGCTCAATTGTTTGAGACTCCTTTATTTAAATTTCTGAAATTTCCTCAGCACGAGGTAAGATCAACTATTACTTTTGTATTACAGAGCCTCCACATTTCGTGAAAGAAAATATGTTAAAATATTATTAGGAATGAAAAATCACCATTTGAAAATCAATTTACATATGAACCTGAAAAATAAACCAGACCTAAGTTTGAGCTCTGGATAATGAATTGGCAAGGGTGTTATTTTACTAAAGTGTTCAGTTATGTCTGTTTATGTTATTAAGTGGGATGAGATAAAGTACATATTCAACTCTTTTTTAAAAGGACAGAATACATCATTTTAACTAATTAGGTCCATTTATCTTAACTTTATATTTCTTTGGGTTGGTTCCTGAAATAGACCATGAAACCAACCTATTTATAAAATTTGTTAAAAAAAATATTCAAAATGTGTTGAAAAGAACAGCCAACATAAATTGTCAGTTAACTACATTAAATATGAAATTATAAAACTCAAATTTTACATGTAAATTTATTTTATTTTTTGTAATAGTCTAAAAAATTTATATTTTGCTAAAAAATATTTGTGCAAGGCAATTAAAATATTTGGAAGATAGATAAGATTATATTTATATATATATGTACACAGGCCTAATATAAAATATAACCATGTGTAGGTATAGACATACATACATATAGTTTATATATATATACTGTATATACATGTATTTATATAGTTATATTTGTTAGATGTGAAATACATATTCATGAAAACACTTCATGATGTTATCCACCCTAAAACATAAATCTGTGGGAGAATACTGTCTTGGTTGTGAGCCATTAGACTTTAAAAATAGCTATTTAAAAACAAATATAAGTTTTTTTAAAGTTTGAATTCTAACATCACTCTCTGTATCAAAGAGTATTAACTCCATATTAAAGAGTTAATACTCTCTGGTATGATATTGGAATTCAAACTTTAAAAGGTACATATAAAGACTTTAGTGGAATAAAACAAGATGAAAAGACAACCCTCAGAATGGGAGAAAATATTTGCAAACGAATCAACGGACAAAGGATTAATCTCCAAAATATATAAACAGCTCATGCAGCTCAATATTAAAAAAACAAACAACCCAATCCAAAAAAGGGCAGAAGACCTAAATAGACATTTCTTCAAAGAAGACATACAGATGGCCAAGAAGCACATGAAAAGCTGCTCAACATCACTAACTATTAGGGAAATGCAAATCAAAACTACAATGAGGTATCACCTCATACCAGTTAGAGTGGGCATCATCAGAAAATCTACAGACAACAAATGCTGGAGAGGGTGTGAAGAAAAGGGAACCCTCTTCCACTGTTGGTGGGAATGTAAATTGATACAGCCACTTTGGAGAACAGTATGGAGGTTCCTTAAAAAACTAAAAATAGAACTACCATATGACCCAGCAATCCCGCTACAGGGCATATACCCAGAGAAAACCATAATTCAAAAAGACACATGCACCCCAATGTTCACTGCAGCACTATTTACAATAGCCAGGTCATGGAAGCAACCTAAATGCCCATTGACAGACAAATGGATAAAGAAGATGTCATACATATATACAATGGAATATTACTCAGCCATAAAAGGAATGAAATTGGGTCATTTGTAGAGGCATGGATGGACCTAGAGGCTGTCATACAGAGTGAAGTAAGTCAGAATGAGAAAAACAAATATCGTATATTAACACATATATGTGGAATCTAGAAAAATGGTACAGATGAACTGGTTTGTAAGGCAGAAACAGAGACACAGATATAGAGAAAAAAAAAGTATGGACACCAAGGGGGGAAAGCAGGTGGAGTGGGGTGGTGGTGGTGGGATGAACTGGGAGATTGGGATTGACATATGTACACTAATATGTATAAAGTAGATAATTAAAAAGAAGCTGCTATATAAAAAATTAAAATAAAATAAACCTACATTAACACATCATCAAAAAAAAGACTGATAAAATTTAACTATTTTAAAATTAAGATTCCTTTTATGAAAAGGAATACATGATAAAGGAATATAAGATAAATACATAATAATGAAAATAAAAAGATACGTAACAGAGGGGGGAAATATATTTGTAATGCTGTATATAACTAACAGGAGAACTATCATTAATATATTTTTTAAAACTCCTACACAAATCAGTAAGAGAAAGATATCAACCCAACGGAAAAATGGGCACTAAATAATGAAAAGGCACTCAACCTCATTAATAACCAGAGTAATGCAAATAAAAGCCAAGAAGATGTCATTACGCACCCACCACATCAGCACAATTTAAAATGACTGACATGGGGCTTCCCTGGTGGCGCAGTGGTTGAGAGTCCGCCTGCCGATACAGGGGACACTGGTTCGTGCCCCGGTCCAGGAGGATCCCACATGCCGCGGAGCGGCTGGGCCCGTGAGCCATGGCTGCTGAGCCTGCGCGTCCAGAGCCTGTGCTCCGCAACGGGAGAGGCCACAACAGTGAGAGGCCCGCGTACCGCAAAAAAAAAAAATAAATAAATAAAATGACTGACATACCGAGGACTGGCAAGAATGAGGAGCAATAGAGACTTTCAAGCACTTTGGTCAGGAGTGTGAATTGGTACAACCACTTGGGGGCACAGTTTGCCATCATCTACTCAAGCTGACCATATGCTCACCCTAGGAGTCAGCAGTTTCACTTCTTGATAAGCTTCCCAAAGAAACTCACGCACGTGTGCTGTTTTGGATTGAACTGTGTTTGCTCAAAATTCACATTTTGAAGCCCTAGCCCCTAGATGACTGCATGTGAAGATAAGGCCTTTAAGGAGGTAATTAAGGTTAAATGAGGTAATAAGTGTGGGGTCCTAAGCCAGTAGGACCTGTGTCCTTATAAGAAGAGGAAGAGACACCAGGAGTGCATAGGCACAGAGTAAAGGCCACGTGAGGTCACAGTGAGAAGGCAGCTGTCTCTATGCCAAGGAGAGAACTCTCATCAGAAACCAACCCTGTTGGCACCTTGATCTTGGACTTCCTGCCTCCAAAGTGCGAGAAAATAAATTTCTGTTAAGCTACCTAAAAAAAACCAGAAACAAACAGACAAAAACTTTAGTGGAATAAAAGCAAATATAGATGATGTTTTAAAATAAAATTTAAGTGGAAAGCTCTTTTTAAGGATATCATTAAATCAAATAAGAGGGGAATATTCATTATTCTAATGGAATTAAAACATCATTTTATATAACCAAAAACAAGCAAATAAACAAAGAAGACCAAAAACCAGGGTGACCCTTGAAAGACAAGCCAGAGAAAATATTTTCAACACATAAAATAATAAACTATTAATAATTAATTAAATAAATTATTAACACCTATTAATAAACAAATAAATTATTAATACTTATAATGTGTAAAATACAACCAGAAAGTCAGGTATAAACTAGTCTGCATTCCAATCACAAAATTACATTAAGACATAAATAGGCAATTCACAGAAAAAATACACTTTGCTAATTAAATTTTTTAAAAGAATCAAACTCAGTGATATAAACTTTAGCAATGAGATATCATTTTTTATTCATCCAACTGGAAAGACCAAAAAGAGTGATAATATCCAATTTGGAGGACTTTAGAAAAACCTGTCACTTGTTTTTAACTCTTGGTGGAAGTTTAAAGTATGAAAACTTTTGGTGAGCAACTAGCCTATGTCTATCTAATTATATAAGACACCTACACAGCCATTCTTTTTAATTCTAATATCCTATAGAGACATAAAAACAAAAGATACATGTACAAATATATTTATTTCACCTTTATTTTTAAAAATTTAAAACATTATGCATAAGTGATAACTCTAAATACTAGAATGCAATTCAGTCATGAAAGAGACGGAGCTAGCTCTCTCTATGACAAAATAGAAAGTCGTGCACTATATGTTATATCATGCAATATAGTAAGTTGAAGTGCATTATAGGCCATATTATATTTTTCAAATTTAAAATTTTGGTAAAGCACGTGGGAAGTTATTTACAGAAGTTACCTATGATTGACGGGTTTAGGAGAGAGTTTCTGTATATTTTTAATAATATGCAATGAGCATATTTCACATTTAAAATAATAGTTCGTATATGAAAATAAACTTTGCCCAGGGCTTTTCATGTGTACTGTCTCCTTTGCAGGATGAATTGGCCACAAATGCTGAGAAGGTCAACCTGCCAACCAATCTGCCAATGTCCCCAGAGTCTGATACAGAAAGTCCAAGGGCTTGCTATGCTCAGTTCAAACCTATCCAAAGGGATGGTGGGTCTTTGAGTAACACTGAATATCTAACTCACTTTCTTATTTTTGTCTTTCTCTTTGTGTATCTCTAAGTCTGTCTGCTAATAGAATGGTGATTGTAAATATTTCGCTGCATTCTACTCTCAACCCTGCCCGAGAGTAATTTGGTCATGAGGACATACAAGCTGAAGAGATGCTCTAAAGATATTGCTCTAAAGATGCTCTAAAGATATTGCTCTAAAGATGCTCTAAAGATATGGCTTCCGCTTAAGAACATTCTGCCCCAGACTCCCACCCACTGTCAAGGAGAGTTTGCTCTGCTACCAGAGGACTTTCTCTATTGTAATTAATAGCATTAAAAGTATTGAAGTCTTCAGAGACATAGAGAACAGACTTGTGGTCGTCAAGAGGGAGGGGAGAGGGGGAGGGATGGATCGGGAGTTTGGGATTAGCAGATGTAAACTATTACATATAGGATGGATAAACAACAAGGTCCTACAGTATAGCACAGGGAACTCTATTCAGTATCCTGTGATAAACCATCATGGAAAAAATGTGAAAAAGAATGTATAATATATATGTATAATTGAATCACTTTGCTGTACAGCAGAAATTAACACAACATTGTAAATCAACTATACGTCAATAAAATACATTTTTTTTAAGTACTGAAGTCTTCAGAAAAGGGGTAGAATTCAGGCAGAAGACTAAAGAATATAAGGAAGACGGTAACATAGAAAAAATTAATTTCAAGGACTTTGAGGAGAGATAGACTTCTGTGCAACTCAGCTCTGCTAGTTATTAGCTTGAACACAACTGTATGAACTATTCTCTCTGATCCTCATGTAATAATGCATAAATGTTGTAATACATTTAATGCACAGGTTTTTTAAAGGGGACATAACATGGTGGATGAAAGGTACCTCTCAAAGCCTACCTCCAAGGGGTAGGTAAACATAACTTGGTGTCCAACTGTCCCTCACCTCCAGCTTCTGCTTTTCATTAAGCAAGTAGAAAAGATTTTTAAGTTGTGGTATTACAGAGATAGCGGTAAAAAGGTAAGGAAAGAACCAGGCAAAATCCCGATTCAGTCAAGACAGAGGAACTCAGCTTTGGGGAATGAGAACAATATGGATCCAATGAAATGAAAACAGCACAGATTTTCGAATCAGGTCGATGTGATCGATTATACATAATAAGCAGCATAGCCTTGACTTTCTTCAGCCTCATTATATTGATTTGTAAAGAACCTGCCTCAAAGAGCAATGATGAATTATGAATAAGATCATAGAGCATTGTTTTTGTAATGTCAGAATCTTAGAAATACTAGTTCCTATCCTCTCTTTTTATACAGGATGTAAATATTATCAGGGGAGCAAGGGTTGGCATGGTTGTAGCCCATCAGGTTGGCATGGATCTGCTAACAGACCATAAAAACAGTTGTTTTAAAAAAATCCACATCTAGGTTGGGAAGCAACCTATAGTCAATCACAACCTCATCAGGCAGAAAAGGACCAAGATGGATCATGGGCTTATAAAACTAAGAAGAAAACCACTAAGTCCTGACAATTTGGCAAAGTCTTCATTCTTGATGGAAAGCTTTCGTCTAGAGCCGTTGAGGGAAATGTAGACAAGATGGGTTTTTATGTGGTGTGGAACTCGGTGTCTCAAAGAACTTTTGTTAGGTATGACAAAATCAGATTAATTGATTCAACAGCTATTTAGGGACACCTGCTCTCCAGGATAGATTAGAGTTGATACAATCACACTCTTGGCCAAGGTAAAGTGTTGCTACCAGATTAAGAGCGGAGACCCTGTTTTTTTTATATGTAATTCTCAACTGAAATTTCATTTTGAGTCTTCATGTCCTCCAGATCCTAGGGAACCACCAGGGCTGTCTCTCTCTGGCATTTTCCTCAAGCCTCACTATTCTCCCAGGCTGTTAGCCAGACTGCAACTCTCTACTTCTTATTCAGAACTTCAAATCTATCTCCCCTCCGTTACGTACAGCCAACCAGCATGCCCCTTCTTTGTGCTTCAGAATCTGTATACAAACTGTTACGAAAACCTGGAAAAAAAATAGTTCCTGTCTTCTTCACTATGCATCTTTGTGTACACGGACTTGCTAGAAATCAATGCCATGAATGTTTAGTAAGCACCACTGTACCTAAGGCATCTTTCCATCCACGTGGATGTAACAGCCTGAGGATTCCTTTTTGCTATGAGGACCCTTTCTCTGCTGAGTTGAATACAGGAGACACCGGCACCACGTTCCTTGATCTCGGAGCCTCATGACGTATTTTGAGTCAGGGAACATGGATGAGCTTTCAGGCACATCCCCACCATCGTCATCGCTTACCTGCCATGTTCATTCTGCTGCCACCCTAGTCCCTTCCTGATACTTGGAAGTGGTCATCTTCCCACAGGCTATTCATTCTAGTGTTTCCACAGGCTATTTTCTCTGACCAGACAGCACAGTCATCATCTCCAACATTCTTCAAGTCCATGTGGTAAAATTAAGTGCAGGGTAAGACGTTCATAACCACCTCATTGAAAATCGCAAACCCGTTTCCCTCTTCCTTGTATGTTTTGCTCCACATCAATTACCATGTGGTAACCTGTTCTATAAGTTGGTTGATTTATTTATTTTCTGCTTCTCCCCACTAGCATGGAAGCTGCCCCTGAGCAGGGTTTTTTTTTTACGATACGATGATGTGTTTCCAGTGCCTAGAGGTGTGTCTGACCCAGAGGTAAATCAATAAGTGCTTGTTTACTAACGAATAAACCATCATCAACTCCATCAGCAAAATATCATACCTTTAGATATGCATGTTGGGTCCTATAGCCCTAATAGGAGTTGAAATAAGTTTTATGTTTTGACAATAACAATCAAAAATATTACAACTTTCCACTCTGACGATATTTTTTTCTAGTTTTTGGCATCAGGATAAAATCTACATTTGAAAAGAATAGATAAATCCTGGAGATCAGGTTCTCTGAGATTGGTCATGGTCGTACGGAAGAAAAGCTGTATGCGGTGTGACTGCAAAATTATCTAAATAATAGAAAATATAATCAGACAAATACCATCTTGACATCCTCAAATCTGAAGATGCAGCAAAGGAACCAAAATACTACCTGAAAACGTTGAAAATCATGGCCATTTTAAACTTCCAAAAGTGTTGACGCTGAGCGCCGTCTCAAGCATGCTAACAGAAGTTTCCAGGTTTTAGAACTTGGCAGGGAAATCCTTGTAAAAATAAAAGCGATCCACTTTAAATTCACTGCAACTGGAACCTCTATAAGTTATGTTCTTGTCTGGAGGCCAGATCAGGGTGGCAAGGAAAATATTTGGAGCTAGTCCTGGCACACAAATTTTGACATTTAGGTAAAATTCACTGAGAAAAGAGTCATGTTAGGTTATCCTGAATCTGAAGCCTCATTATATTAGAGACATAAATGCTCATTTTTGCAGCTCCACATTTGGTCTTTACGCCAAATGTAGGTGTGACTGTGATCCTAGGCCAGAGCGGTAGGATCTACTGAAGAGAAAATGAGAGATCTTACTCTGATTTTAACTGTCATGCCTAGAATAATGGTCACCCTTCTAAAACCTTGAGTCAAAAATATACATATATATATATGGCCCTTGCATTTCTGAAATGCACTTCTGAGAATATTGAATATTTAAATGTTTTCACTATGCCTAAGCAATAGTGTAACCGGACAGAAAATTATTGGAGTTCTTTCTCTACTCCTTAAACATCCTCGTAATGCACTCCATTAACTGCCGCCCCCAAATTTTGTTCTGGAGAAGAAATCTCACATCCACCTCATATCTATATCTATATAGATATATATGTTTTATACCACCTAGTCCAGCGCTTTTCAAATTTCCTACCAAGGAGCTCCAATTCCCAGTACATTAAAAAATGGGTGTCTGTCTATGTACATTTCTGTGTGTGCCTTTTCCTGGAGTGGACATTTGTCCTTTCACCCTTTGCAAATTACAGACATCCCAGTCGTGAGGAGGCAGGGCCAAGATAATGGTGGCTGGATCCTTCTGGCAGCTGAGAGGTGGACAAATGTCCTAGGTCTAGCCAGTCAGGTGTCCTTCCCGAAGGCTTTGCACATTTGGTCATGCTCTCAAGGTGCAGTTTCAGGAGAGCTGATTCCCTGTGGCTACAGGGTAATTAAGACCCCACAGCTGGTCAGGGTGTTAGGAGCCCTGGTGCCAACCAAGCTGGCAGGTTTCCCAGGATAATGGTTCTGGTGTAAGCATATAAATCATCCTTTCAGAGTCATGATAGGTTGTGATTTGCCTCCCACTGATTCTGCCTGAACCCTTTCCTACAATCTCCCTGTCAATTGTGAGAGCCACCTAAAACCCTTGCAATAAATTCCCTGCCCACTTAATCAGAGCTGGATTTCTTGTTTGTAAGTGAATAGTCAGCTAAGTCCAATATAATACGAATGTCTCCTTCTCTGTGCTTAATGAGGATAAGACTGTTCATACTCTCTCTGTTATGAAAAAAGTATGTGAAATTTAGTCAGCATGAATTTTCTTTTTCTTCCTGACAACATTCCGATTTTGCGTTTTCTTTGATGACTTATACACTTTCTTAAAGTGTCATAATGACATTAACAATGACTGATATTATAATATTTTAGTGGTTTCATTGTTCATCATCATTTCTCTTTTATCATAGATTTCCCATCACTGGATTATTTATGCTTCCTTCAGGAATTGTAATTGGGTGTGTTACACATTCTCTGAGCCCTTGCATTTCTGAAGTGCATTTCTAAAAATATTTAAGTGTTTACTTTATACCTAAGCAATAGTTCAGCTGAATAGAAAATGATTGGACTTCTTCCTCTGCTCCTTAACTTCATTATAATATGCTTCATTATCCCCCAAAATTTAGTTCTGGGAGAAGAAATCTCTTGTCCACCTACTTTTTTCATTTCATTAGTCGGTAACCTTTTTGTTTTTAATCTCTCCTACACCTGTACGTGTGTAGGATTTTCCCCCCTCTGTCTTTCAATTAAAAATATATTTGGGCTTCCCTGGTGGCACAGTGGTTGAAAGTCCGCCTGCCGATGCTGGGGACACGGGTTCGTGCCCTGGTCCGGGAAGATCCCGCATGCCGGGATCTTTTGGCTTTGTTTTTCTGCAGAATGTCTTTTTTATATTTTTCATTGAGCTATTAGTTCCTCTTCCAGTCGCCAGGAGGCTTCTTTCAGCTAAATATTTCTCCTCATGACCACCATTTCTAGTACAGGAGATACAGTCTCATCTCGAATCTTTGTGAAAAGGGAATTTAACATTTTATAAGATTTGCTCTTACTGGTCAGATGAGTCTGTTTCTTCTCAATAGAAGAAAGGACTCCAGATTAGTACTTTTCTTATGGAAATGGTTGTCCAACATTGGACAATTAATTGATGTTAGAAATCATTCTGAATCTCTGCTCAAAATGTTCAACCCAGGGCTTCCCTGATGGCGCGGTGGTTGAGAGTCCGCCTGCCAATGCAGGGGACACGGGTTCGTGTCCCGGTCCGGGAGGGTCCCACGTGCCGCGGAGCAGCTGGGCCTGTGAGCCATGGCCGCTGGGCCTGCGCGTCCGGAGCCTGTGCTCCGCAATGGGAGAGGCCCGTG
>NW_006780945.1:5071017-5102172 GCF_000442215.2 Lipotes vexillifer
GGTCCCACGTGCCGCGGAGCGGCTGGGCCCGTGAGCCATGGCCGCTGAGCCTGCGCGTCCGGAGCCTGTGCTCCGCAAAGGGTAGAGGCCACAACAGTGAGGGGCCCGCGTACCGGAAAAAAAAAAAAAAAAATGTTCAGCCCAGGCAAAGGGCGAAAGGAAAGAGTCATGTTCACCCTAGCTGTATTTTGCCAACTTGCAAGTCTAAGAACCTGCAGAAATCGGGAGGGAGCAAGACAGGAGACATCGGAAGAACTAAGCTGCTCTTTGGCATCAAAAAGATTTGTTTTCATTATCGTATGGACAACGTGGAGTAGCAGGAGGAGGGCTACCCTGGTCGTTCTAACTGACCTTTCATTGAAAGCCAGATACAGCCGACCCTTCAAATCAGTTACAAATCTAGGTCTGAGGCAGGGCCAGAAAGCCCTGGTGGTTACTTGAGAAATATCCAATGTAAAAACTCAGGCTGAGAATTAAATATAAAATAAGCAAATCACGTGAATTGTATCTTTAATTCAGTAGCCAGCACTTGCCTTTGGGCAAGACAGTGAGTGTATTGGCATGAATCAATCTCCATAAGGGGATATTTTTAAGTGCATAAAAAAAATGAGACAGTCATTCAGATGATGACAAAACAGAAACAGACTCACAGACTTAGAAAACAAACTTATGGTTACCAAAGGGGCAAGGTAGGGGGCCAGTGATAAATTAGGAAGTTGGGATGAACATACACACACTACTATATATAAAATAGATAATCAACAAGGACCTACTGTATAGCACAGGGAACTCTACCCAATACTCTGTAATGACCTATATGGGAAAAGAATCTGAAAAAGAATAGATACGTGTATATGTATAACTGAATCACTTTGCTGTACACCTGAAACTAACACAACATTGCAAATCAACTCTACTCCAATATAAAATACAATTTTTTAAAAAAAGAAAGAAAAACAAAAAGAATAAGGCACTCATTCAGATGATTCTGATCCTGTTCAACCCTACTTTCATTTGTAAACAATGAGGTAGGAATTCTTTTTTTTTTTTTTTTTTTTTGGCTTAAATCTAAATAAAAGTGTTCCCTGCCCCCCTCACGTGTTTGACAGATACAATCTGCTGTTGGAAGGTTGCAGAATAGACCATGAGCTTGAGGAGTACGTGAAGCTGAAGGTTTCGGAACTCGATCTTTGAGTCAGAGCTGTATAAGATGCATCCCAGGAAAGGGTTAATATAGGCTCCAGGATATAACCTTATTTAAGCTCAATTTATTTAAACAAAAACAAAAAACCTGCTCACCCATTTCTCTCATCCCCACTCCCTGCCTCTTGAAACCACCAGTCTGTTCTTGGTATCTATGAGCTTGTTTTTTGTTTGCTTGTGTCGGTTGGTTGATTTTTTAGATCCTGTATATAAGAGAGATCCTAAGGTATTTGTCTTTTTCTGACATTTCATTTAGCATAATTCCCTCAAAGTCCATCCATGCTGTCACAAAAAGCAAGATTTCATTTTTTTATTATAGAATAATGTTCCATATTATATATACATATAATCACATCTTTTTTTATCTACCCATTCATCTATGGACACTTAGGTCTTTTCCATATCATGTCTATTGTAAATAGTGCTGCAATGAACATGAGGGTGTGTATATCTTCAAATTAGTGTCTTTGCTTTCTTTGGATAAATACCCAGAAGTGGAATTGCTGGATCATATGGTAGTTCTATTGTTTAAATTTTCTGAGGCACCTCCATACTGTTTTCCATAGTGGCTGCACCAATTTACATTCCCAGCAACAGTGCAAGAAGGTTCCCTTTTTTCACATCCTCACTAATGCTTGTTGTCTTTTTGATAATAGCCATTCTAACAGGTGTGAGGTGGTATCTCACTGTGGTTTTCATTTGCATTTCCTTGATGATTAATGATGGTACCTGTTGGCCATCTGTATGTGTTCTTTGGAAAAATGTCTATTCAGATCTTTTGTCCATTTTTTAATCAGATAGGGTTTTTGGCTATTGAGTTGTATGAGTTTGTTGTATATTTTGGATATTAACCCCTTATAAGATACATGTTTGAAATTATTTTTTTCCATTCTGTAAGTTGCCTTTTCATTTGATCAGTGGTTTCCTTTGTTGTGCGGAAGGTTTTTACTTTGATGTAGTCCCACTTGTTTATGTTTGCTCCTGTTGCCTTTGCTTTTGGTGTCATATTCAAAAAATGATTACCAAGATCTATGTCAAGGAGCTTATCATCTCTGTTTTTTTCTAGATGCTTTATTGTTTCATGTCTTACGTTCTAGTCCTTAATCCAGTTTGAGTTTGTTGTTGTGTATGGTGTAAGATAGTGGTCCAGTTTCATTCTTTCGCATGTATTGATAGCTGTTCAGTTTTCCCAGCACCGTTTATTGCGGAGACTGTCTTTTCCCCATTCTATATTATTTCCTCTTTTGTTGTTAAGTTAATTGACCATATGCATAGGTTTATTTCTGGGCTTTCTATTCTGTTCCATTGATCTACATGTCTGCTTTTATGCCAATATCATACTGTTCTAATTACTAGAGCTTTGTAATATAGTTTGAAATCAAGAAGTGTGGTGCCTCCAGTTTTGTTCTTCTCTCTCAAGATTGCTTTGGTTATTTGGGGTCTTTTGTGGTTCCATACAAATTTTAGGACTGTTTGTTCTCGTTCCGTGAAAAAAGGGCATTATCTTTTAATGAGCAGAATGATGATGATGTGAAGAAAAGGCATTTCAGAAAAAGTGGGCAATGTAGCATGGTCTTGAGCTTGAAATTTTCAAAGCGCTAAGAAACATGGAGAAATGACAACCATATCATCTGGCATAACCTGTAATTGGGATGTCAAGAAATAAATATTCTGACAAAAGCCCACTGTTCGGTAAGGCAGGGAAGAAGTCAACATTGCTGAATGTTGTTCAAGAAACAAAAACATATCTATCAAAGAGAAACTTTACTATAAACGGATTAGAAGAGACTTAGGAAAGATGCCCCCGCTGCTCTGGAATTTAGATGCCTGCATAATGAGTTGTTTTGATCTGAAATGTGTAAAGATGGATCTAGGGTACATTGATGAGCTTGCAGTTCTTTTGCTTTCTGGTGGGTTCATTTCCAGAGACATCACTGCCCCTCACTCACTTGTTTCACTCCTCACAGCCACTCTAGCCCCCTGCTGACCTCAACCCAAGGACTGAATTCCATAAAATTGGGACCATGATTTTGAAACATACAGCATTACTGCACCTTAAAAAGAAACATCTATTTTAGCACAAAACTATTTTAAGCTAAGTAGATATAGCACACTGGTTTTCTGAAAGATGAAATTATTTTAATAAACAAAAGAAAGCAGTAAGTTAATTTATTGGGGCAACAACTAATTTACACCTTATAAAGGATCAAAGGTTTTTCTCTATTGTTTTAAGCCTGAATCAGTTAGAATGTTAGGAACCACAATACTTTTAGAAATGCCAGGGCTGCAACTTTATCTGAAGGTTACTAAGTTGTTAGTCTCCAAACATCAGATTCCCACTGTCTCATTAATTGGGACCTTCTCCCTGTCTCTTATCCTGAAACAAGGAAATAGTGAATTATTTATTTTGCTTAGTCCTTGTAACTGCCTTCCAGTGGTGTCACTGATTGAAAAATGACTTCCATAAATAAATGTTTGCAAATGTTCTGGCTTATGAATATACTAAAGAAATGAAATGAATCCATTAAAAAATCCCAATTCTAAGGTCAGCTACTCAATTATTTTACATCGGAATTCCGAGGCTATCCTAAGAAATTATCTAAAATATTAAGTTGCCTCTGTGCATTACACAACCTGTGAACACCAGTACAGATTATCCCGCAAGGTGAATTAATGTCTTGGGTTTATTAACTTTGCATATCTAACTATATCTCTTGTCAGATTTTTCAGAATTGAAAGTGATAGGTCATTGATAGAAACAAGGATATCATTTCAGGAATGTTGGAGATTCTTCTTACTAGTCTGAAGCTCCTTACTGATGGGAGATTTTTGACGTGCAAGGTAATCATTCACCTGGCACTCCCTGGAAACTTGAGGTCATTATTAGCCACCATGGACATTAGATTCCAAGTGCATCTCCTCCAAATGAGTTGATCTTGTGACACAAAGTCCGAGAATTAAAGTTAAAACACTAACCAACTTCACTTCATTTTTAAAATTTGAATCTACCCAAGTTATTTAAGTGTTTGGTTGAATGCTACTATTCTATGCACTGCCTGATTTGTCTAAATTATTTTCACAGCCTTCTTGTCATCTGGTCCATGTTCTTGTCAGTATTGAAATGTTGGATTTTGCCTATTTTGCTTGTCTTTGGCTTTATAAGTCTTACTAATGACATCTGTTAAAGAGCCTCCTGAATCACTACTATGTTTTATTTCCCTTAAAACTATGGTCAGAGGAGACTGCTTTCAAAAAGGGACTTATGGAAGAATATCCGTCGGAGGTGTGCTGTAAATGAACGACTAGCAAGTGAACCCCAAAGCAACGGAAACCAGTGTGCAGCTCTCAGCCATTTAAATTCCTTTTAACCTAAATTACTTGTATGGAAAGTGATGTTTTATCCAACCCCAAAACCACCAAACCACAGGTGTTTAAGTAAGTCATGAACTTCTATTATTTTTCTATTCAAATAGATTCTTTGGGGTACTAGGAAAATACTAGGAAAAACATACACCATGTCACCAGTATTTAGGTGGGACATTTTCATGTTGGCAGCTCTTCTCACTTCCTTTCCCCTCTGTAGGATACACAGACATAAATTATTTTATATTATTTCTGGGAATTCACATGTTAAATGTTCTTCCCAGAAGCTTTGAACCATTCATTTCATGCTAAGCACATAGTCATCTTTGTCTGGACTTTCCACCTGTGCACCTTATCTGAACCAACCAAATTCTATGATAATGCCTCCAGGATATTTTCATTATTGTTCTGTTTCCCCATCACCCCTGGCCTGATTCTAGAAGCTTGCAGAAGTTTTTCTTTTCTTTTCTTGTCACTATTCCCCTGTTTAGAGCCATCAGACCGTCAGCAGTCATTCTGAGTTCAAATTGACAGTCCGATTCATTAGACATAATAGGCTCCACTCAAGTGCCAGGTTTATTTCGTTTTAAGAAAAGATAGAGACAAGCAACAACCATTACTGTGCATCCCATGGTCTCAGTCACCCTATACCAAGGACACGTGTGACTGAAGAGACCATGCTGAGGGTCATGGATCACCTTTGTTCAGGGAATTCATAAGCTCTAGGCTCCTTTAACTTCAAACTTTTTAAGTCATGTCTCTCCATCAGCCTCGGGGGTACCTAACTAGCGTCCATTCTCTGGTGCAGCTGCATCCCATCAATACCTGCCACTTGTTACTTGATAAAACAATCTTGACAAGGAAGTAGAAGAGCTTCATCTCGGCTCCTTCATCTTGGAAGCTTGAGTCAATGTGGCAAGGAGGGTTTAATCACGGGTCATATTCTGAGGCATCTAGCAATTAATCTTTTTCTTCCAGAAACATCCCTCAAGAAACTCTTGATCCCAATCTCCTAAAAACTGATGTAATTTGTAGATTAATCTGTCTTCTGTTCTCTCTCTCCCTGCTGTCCTTTTCCTCATCTCCTTAAATGCCATTGGTTTCCACATTTGCCCAACAGTTCTGTTTGTTTTCTTAATCTCTTCAATTCCCTCCTCTTCAATCCCTTCTTCTAAGAAGCATAGGCACATACATTTTTATAAAAGAGCATCGAGAGGAACTTTACCAGTCATCTCTGTCTCTGCCCGACCCCCATCTCTCCACCTCATATGGAGACTTGGACTACCTTCTAGGCTCCTCAGCCCCGTGCTTCCTCTTCCAAAGGGGCAACAGGCCTGCAAGTACTATCCCATCCCCATCCTAGCCCAGGGAGGAGAAAGCTGCTCCACCTGAAATTTTCCAATGGCCTCATTGCCCGGGGTTCTCTTTCACAGTATATTCATCTCTCCAGGTCTTCAGCAGTATGTGAACATGACATTGACCACCTGGAAACCAGCTGTGCTCGTGTGGTCAGGCTACTGCCACACATCCCTGGGGATAGCTCACACTCTCCAGGCTGGCCTGGTGTTTCAGTGATCCATGTATATAAAATTAAGTCTCATCTAAGTTAGGCCACGTGACCCACTGACATTCATAAGGGTGTTTTTCTCTCACTCCTGGGGTGGGTCAAACCCTCTGGCTGCTTCCTGAAGGCTGTGGCCCCAGGGTGAATGGCATTTATCTTGCTTGTTGTCCCTCTGCCAAGCAAAGGAAAAGTGCAAATACTCCCAACACAAGGTGAGGCTAAAAGCAGAAATTTACAGGCACTGGGCAAGTAGGGTGAATGCTGTCTTCTAGACCATCCTCATTCCATGAGATGTTTGTCTAGACTGGATGCGTCTAGACTCACCATGGGTCGTTGAGTGTGGACCCTAAATCCCTGCCTCCTTGCCTATGTCCAGAGGATGTGGGAAGGAACAAGGATCATCTGATAGATTTGGAAGATCTCAAGTTTGCATTTTCAGGTATGTTAGCCATCGAAACAGGATGCTCTAGGGCTCCAAATGTCTGGGGAATTCACAGATTAGCAGCCTTGCAGCCTTCCCCCGGTGAGCTAGCTCATTGCTGGGCTGTGTAGAGGAGAGGGTCATTCAGGTCAACTCGGCATTATCCTAGAGTGCCCACTGTGGAAGCCGTGCTACCCCTGACCACCATCATAAAGACTCACCAGTCCCAGTCCCTGAGAAGTGCTGCCTGTGATTTGTCCTGGCATCCAAACTGAATATATTGATAATTTAACCTCCAGGCTCTGAGAGCAAGAAATGGAGAAGGCACAATGGCTTTCCAGAAACTTTATTAGCTGTTGAGCAATGTAGTACGTTAATGATTGCATTTTCAGGATGATGGAAATTGGTGACAGAATATTTTGCATGTGATGAGGATTTGGTCCTCATTCAGGTTGTCTCTCAAGACAGAAATCTGAAATGTCATTGTAGCAGCAGTCACTCAGAAATGCTATTTTCCAGTTAAAAATTAGGTATCTCTGCACCGATTAATTCATATTCCATAAAACACTGGAACAGACTTAGGTTATATTTCCCTGCTTGTTTTCTACTCACATGTATTTTATAAGTTTGCTCTAAGTCTTATCAAGCTAATTCCTTTTATATCTAGTGCATTTTAAAGTTTTCAAATTGCTCCTATATACGTCATATTTTTGTATCTTCCCAACTACCCTAAACGTCAAAGCAAGGCATCCACTGCTTCCACTTTGCAAGTGAGAAAACGAGTATTCTGAAGTGACAGATCCGGGAGCTAGGTCCGAAGAGTCACGTGACAGAATCAAGGCACCATCCCAGATCTCCACATTCTGTATCTGGTGGACCATTCACACGTGGTGCTGCTTCCTACCGGAAAGAAAACTCTGAAACACAAATGACCATAATTTCGAATTTCTAAAAAGAAACACCAGCGATTTTAAAGAATTCCAGCAAATACGCATGGATAGCAAAGAAACCCAGACCTGATCTCAGAAATGGGAAGAAAGAAAGGAAACTCTGAGGGGCAGTAAGGTTTAGTCTGTGCTGCACTTTAGCTCTGCCATTGTTTAATTTTTTTAGTCAAAGCCATTCATCTTCCACGGGGATCAAATAAGCTGGGTGGTAAAACAACGGATGTGCGATTCACTGGGAGCAAGGGAACGGCGTTCCGAGGTAAAAAGGGGGACGAGTTTGGGAATGCAGACCTGGGACATTGGCTGCCTCAACCTCACCACAGGGCTCGAGGGAGAATAGTGTTTTTCATACAAAGTGAAAAAGAGAAATGTAAGCTTCCTCTTAAGCGGCATCGTGCACTAGGGATTCCGCAAAAGGAAACCGATCCCCCTTTTACCCCAAGACCCCCATCGATTTCAAAGCCAGATATTTTTCTTCTCTTCCCAAGATAACTGATAGCGTGGATGTATGAATTAGCAATATCTGCTTCTAGAAGCATAAATGCACAGCCACTTCTGGAATAGCCAGTGACGAGAGGAGTTAGGAGTAAAAAATGCACAAAATTGATTTTACTTTATCCGCCCACCCTCCCATCCCCCCTCCATGCACATTCAACTTCCATGTATTATTAAAATGACTGGAAAGCTCTGGGTTCTAAGTAATGCTGATTTCCTCTCTGAGGACTCAAAAATGACCTGCATGATGGTTGAGTATGAAAAGCATTTGATTGCTTTCCTTATCAGAAAGGAGGCAGGGTTTTCAAATAAGTTAGATTAACTATTCCAAGGGCTGTACATCGCCCCCTCACAATGTTATACAACAGTGTTAGGTTTTCTTTTGGTACCATATAAACGGAAGCCCTTTCTCTGATGTCCCTAGGTCAGTAAGGTGATCTCTGGCCCCAGTGTGTATACCCAGACACAATTTGAAGACATTGGGAGAGGAAATGTGAAGCCTAATTTTTCCTGCCAGAGACTGAATTACATGAAAAAGGCTATTTTTAAACCAGAAGAGACTAAGATATGGCTAATTAGCGAGTTATCATCCCTTCCCCGTTATGAAAGTACAAACCCTATATAAGACACAGGATTTCACGGTCCAGCCCATCTTGTGGATACTTTCAACATCTCTGAGAAACTTTCTGAAAAACATGTTGGCAAACTGGACCGGAATAGTTGCTAGTTTTAAAATGGGAAGACTATTTCAATGGAGACTAATGTTCAAGTGTCAGTAAAAATGTGAATTTACAACTGAATTTTATGTGTATCATAATCCTTTGTTTCCCTATTTAATTGTGGAACTTCTAGTAAAGAGTATTTGGAAGTGGCAATGCGCTGTCTTGGGTTGTGATAGAAAGTCATTTATTACAAGCTTCCACCCAACTAAAACATGCAAGGGTCCAAAACTGTAAGCCTCGTTCAGTTATTCTTATTATTGATGTTGTTTACTCCACTCATAAAAATGGAAATGGATGAAATTTCTTAAATTAGGATTCACTGGTTAGATCACTTATGCAAGATTTTTTTTTTCAGCCAATAAGCTAAAAATCCTCTCAGCTACTGCCTGTTACATCTTTACTGCTCCTTCCAATTCTGAGACTGCCACTGACATCAGTAGAAATCCTTGATATGAAATAAAAGTATAAAAAAAAGTATAAAAGGACTCTCTGTGTTCGTGTTTATAGTAGGTTACAAATGTATGTACAGGGCTCTTTGCAAACTGGTCTACTTAAATAAAATGTGTGCTTTCGCTTGTACAAATACAGTTGTCTTACAAGATGAATTAAGTACGATTAAGAAACTTGCAGTGGCTGTAAGTACCTTGAGGGTTTTTTTGTACCTTATTCTTTTGGTACAGAGTATCTTCTCTACCCATGGGAACATTATCTTCAGGAAGTGGCGTTTAAATATTTGTTTTAAAGTGGCCAAAGAATTCCATCTAATGACACAATGAAGTGTTTATAATGACAAATCTAAACTTAAATGAGATGCTAGAGCATGGCTCAGTTACTGACATATGGTTTTCAGAGGCGAAATAATCTACCTTGAAAGGAACTTAAAACAGTCGATGACTTGCGTTTGTTAGGCTGGGGGAGAACTATAAATTTTAGAGATAAATTATACTTTCATGAAGTTGGTTAACTGAATGGATAACAGGAGGAACAGACACAGAATTTTAAACTGGTGGGAACTTGACACTGGTGAAAATAGAAGACCGCATTTATTGCTAAAGATTTAGGGATATCTCACAGTGTCAAATGCGTTCAAACTTTCTAATAGCTGTTTAAGATTTTTCTGTAATCTTTGTGAACTTAAGGTCTTATTCCATGTTTTTTCTAATATTAAGTGAAGCCTCTTTCTCTGTCTGTGTGATCTTGGGAATTATTCAACCTCTCTGAGTCTCAGTGTCCTCAACTATAAAAATGAAAATATCACTATGCATCTTACAGGGTCATGGAGATGGTTGAATGGGTGATGCCTGTAACAAGTCTGTTTTCTGCACCAGAGGGAAACCATCGAAATATTTCCAGACGGAAGCAACCTGAGTGTCCATCGACAGAGGAATGGAAAAAGAAGATGCTGTACATATGCACAATGGAATAGTACTCGGCCATAAAAAGCATGAAATAATGAAAATGAAAAAAGAATGCCATTTGCAGCAACATGGATGGACCTAGAGATGATCATACTAAGTGAAGTAAGTCAGACAGAGAAAGACACATACCATAAGCTAACACTTATATGTGGAATCTAAAAAATTGATATGAACGAAGTTATTTACAAAACAGAAATAGACTCACAGACATAGAAAACAAACGTATGGTTACCAGAGGGGATAGCGGGGAGTGATGGGGAGATAAATTAGGAGTGTGGGATTAACATAAACACACTGCTCTGTGTATAAAATAGATAAACAACAAGGACCTACTGTATAGGAGAGGGAGCTATATTCAATGTCTCATAATAAACTATAATGGGAAAGAATCTGAGAAAGAACACACACACACACACACACACACACACATACACACAAGTATATATGAATCAATTTGCTGTATACCTGAAACTAACACAACATTGTAAACTAACTGTATTTCAATTTAAAAAAAGCTTAAAAAATATTTCCAAATCTTTTGGAGCTCCACCGTCAGTATGAAGTTATCATCCAATCCCAGATGGACGGACTCCTGACATGAAATAATGGAGGAGCTTGCAATCTGCTTCAAAATAACTGAAAAACCTTAATCCACTGTTAAGGAGGACTTGGGAGATCTTGTCTTGTAGCCACGTGCCTGCTACTAGGCCCGTCTAATGCAGCATCGGCACGGCAAGCCATACGCAGCCTGAGAGGCATAAAGAAAGAGGCCCTGGAGCAATCAGATCATAAACCAGTATAATTATCCCCATGAGTTCCGGGACAAACTAGCTGCGCATCTTTCCTCAAGAGATTCACTAGCAAACTCTGTAGCTAGAATTAAAAAAAAAGAATTTCGCAAGTGATTGCTAAGGGGGGTGGGGGGTGGGGAAGGAAGGATTGGGAGTTTGGGGTTAACAGATGCAAACTAGTATATACAGGATGGATAAACAACAAGGGCCTACTGTAGAGCACAGGGAACTGTATTCAATATCCTGTGATAAGCCAGAATGGAAAAGAATATGAAAAAGAATGTATATACGTATAACTGAATCACTTTGCTGTACAGCAGAATTTAACACAACATAGTAAATCAGCTATACTTTGATAAAACTTAAAAAAAGAATTTCAAGTAGCCCATTTATATGCCCATATCTGAAAACTGAGTTCTCTAACATAACTTGTATTGAAATGAAACTACTAGTGTTATCAAACTTGAATGTAAATGTATATGTGCCTATGTTCCTAAAGCTTTTATTGACAAAAAAAATATATATATATATATATATATATATATATATATATATATACTATCAGCATACAGTATGCATGTACTAATTAACTGTGTCTAGTCACATTTCCGGACCTGGGCACAGAGTGGATTTCCACATCTCCCTGATAAATAATCTGAAAATGTTGTTACACCCTCTGGCAACATATTTTAAGAATCATTTTGTCTCTGTAATCTGAATGTTTCCAGGAAAAGCCATTTTTCTTTAAATAAAATGCCCAGATAATTGTCTCCATTTCCTATTAGTGAAATGTACTTGGTTGAAGCAAAAGCGAGTGTCTGTTAACCAGAGTAAAGCTCACAAGAAAAGTTAGTAGCTAACCTTTTTCACATGTGGCAACCACAATTACATTTCAGACTGGAGCTTGTTTGCTTTCTTTGCCTGCCCCAAATGGATTCCACGGTAGCTGGGAACTTGCAAAATTATTGCCAGTTATAACGAGAGGAAAAAAATATATTGAGTTTAACTTCATTATAGCTACAGCACTTGTATCAACAGGGCCTGGCATAAAATGGGAAAGTTGCCGAAATCCATCAAGTGACTTAAATGTTTAGAATAGGTGGTGGCGACCGTTGCTATTCCTGATTCCAGATCTTCTATGGATCCTGCTTCTCTGGGCTTCTGGGTCTGCAAGCTGTCAAGGTGGAGTCAAAGGGTTAAGCAGGCCTGGGGCCATGGGCGAGAGGAGTTGACAGAGCCAGGCTGGAGCAGGCCAGTCCCAGGAAGTGAGGGATGGCAGGAAGAAATGGTAAGTGACATGAGCCCTGGGAGACAGGCACGATCTAGCATCAACTAGATTCATAAGGCAGCAGTAGTGAGCAGAACGGAACACCAATTCGAGTTCAGAACTTTGAGTTCAGTCGTGTCTTTACTCCTCAAGCCTTTATTACATATTGCAATTTATTTATTATTTATTCCATTGTATTATTATTAAAGCACCTAGCTAAGTATTGGCATAGACTAGGGCAGAGCTTCTCAGCCTCGGCATCATTGACATTTGGGGCCAGATACTTCTTGTTTGGGGGTAAGGAAGTTCTAATCCAGCCTAGGATGTTTAGCAGCATCCCTGGCCACTACCCACTAGATGGCATTAGCAACCCCTCTCCCCTAAATATCTCTGGATGTTGTTATATGTCCCCTGGGGGCAAAATCTCCCGCGTTGGGAGCCGCTGAACTGGAGGAGTTGAAAGTACTCCCCCCTGTACCAGTCTTCACAGTCTACAAGAACCTGACCTTTGGAACTCTTTAATACCGATACTCATGTGTAATTCTGGGCTCACATCATATCCAGAAAGTTACCTGATACAAACAGGAAAATGCTCTGACTCTGAGATCCTCAGTAGTTACTCCTACCTGGGCACAGAGTGGATTTCCACATCTCCCTGATAAATAATCTGAAAATGTTGTTACACCCTCTGGCAACATATTTTAAGAATCATTTTGTCTCTGTAATCTGAATGTTTCCAGGAAAAGCCATTTTTCTTTAAATAAAATGCCCAGATAATTGTCTCCATTTCCTATTAGTGAAATGTACTTGGTTGAAGCAAAAGCGAGTGTCTGTTAACCAGAGTAAAGCTCACAAGAAAAGTTAGTAGCTAACCTTTTTCACATGTGGCAACCACAATTACATTTCAGACTGGAGCTTGTTTGCTTTCTTTGCCTGCCCCAAATGGATTCCACGGTAGCTGGGAACTTGCAAAATTATTGCCAGTTATAACGAGAGGAAAAAAATATATTGAGTTTAACTTCATTATAGCTACAGCACTTGTATCAACAGGGCCTGGCATAAAATGGGAAAGTTGCCGAAATCCATCAAGTGACTTAAATGTTTAGAATAGGTGGTGGCGACCGTTGCTATTCCTGATTCCAGATCTTCTATGGATCCTGCTTCTCTGGGCTTCTGGGTCTGCAAGCTGTCAAGGTGGAGTCAAAGGGTTAAGCAGGCCTGGGGCCATGGGCGAGAGGAGTTGACAGAGCCAGGCTGGAGCAGGCCAGTCCCAGGAAGTGAGGGATGGCAGGAAGAAATGGTAAGTGACATGAGCCCTGGGAGACAGGCACGATCTAGCATCAACTAGATTCATAAGGCAGCAGTAGTGAGCAGAACGGAACACCAATTCGAGTTCAGAACTTTGAGTTCAGTCGTGTCTTTACTCCTCAAGCCTTTATTACATATTGCAATTTATTTATTATTTATTCCATTGTATTATTATTAAAGCACCTAGCTAAGTATTGGCATAGACTAGGGCAGAGCTTCTCAGCCTCGGCATCATTGACATTTGGGGCCAGATACTTCTTGTTTGGGGGTAAGGAAGTTCTAATCCAGCCTAGGATGTTTAGCAGCATCCCTGGCCACTACCCACTAGATGGCATTAGCAACCCCTCTCCCCTAAATATCTCTGGATGTTGTTATATGTCCCCTGGGGGCAAAATCTCCCGCGTTGGGAGCCGCTGAACTGGAGGAGTTGAAAGTACTCCCCCCTGTACCAGTCTTCACAGTCTACAAGAACCTGACCTTTGGAACTCTTTAATACCGATACTCATGTGTAATTCTGGGCTCACATCATATCCAGAAAGTTACCTGATACAAACAGGAAAATGCTCTGACTCTGAGATCCTCAGTAGTTACTCCTAAAGTTTTACCAGATAAAGCACGTATAACAGGCCTGCTTAACCCTTGCAGCTGGTGGCGAGGTGGGTTAATTTGTTTTTATTTGCGGGTTTCATTCCAAAAGGCGATGTTTGGTTTTACCTCCAGGACTGGTGCCGGGGAGGAGATATGCCCCATGAAGCGGTGGTGGACCTCACCAGGCAGAACGATGGGGAGATGTTTGTCAGAGTTCCAGATGTGGGTGAACAACTCCCCAGATTCCCTGAGTTTGTTGTTATTAAAAGTGGACTGAAGGCTGATGAAAGCTCCCGGGTCAGTAGCCTCTGAAAACTGGAGCTTAACAGCAGGGAAGACACAGCAAGGACACACTCCAGTGCAAAGATAACCCCCCTTTCTTCCAGGCGCTGCCTCCAGTGAGCCAGAGTCTTTGGCAATGGACCCCGACCCTGATTTGCTGGATCCTAGGGCAAGAGAAAGCTATTCAAACTCCATGACACGCTCATGCCAGACCCTTATTCCTATAAAAAGACCACTGCTTGCCAGTAACCCTTAAGGTGTCTAATGAGGAACAGGTAAAAGAGTAGCAGGACGTCTCATACCTGGAGAAACAAGCAAAATGGGAGCTGTGAGGCCAATGCAACAGTGGATGTAAATACAGTGTTTCCAGCAAGACAAAGAGGTCCTTCGTCATTTTAAATGCTGATAACTTCCTGTTGGGCTCAAATAATCCAGCAAATCTTTTCTTATACAATCTTGTTAGCAGACTGCACTTCTTTAGAAAAGTAATGATGGACGCCATCTCTTCTCAACAATGGCTTATTGATAAATGGTTTTTACTGCGAAGGCTTCTAAAACATACATAGCAAAGGCTTTACTTGCAGGTCTTTTCTCTCCTCCAAGCTGGAAACTTGGGCCTCAGCATCATTTCCTGACTTTTAGAGCATCTTCTTTTCAGTGTCTTTCTCTTTAAAGTGTCTTTCCTTTAGACTTAATTTTCTCACAGTTCTATGTACTGTCCATATTTCTCGACTTCTGATTGTGACACATATGATAGATTTCAAAAATCCTGACTGCTTTTCTAGAAGGCTATGGTTTATATTATTTACATTCATTCTGCCATAACTTATTCATTTAATGACTAATGATGGATTGGAACCACAGGAGAGTTGTGTAGGACCTGTACTCTGGAAGCTCCCAACATAGTAAAGATCCATAGTGTATTTCACTATCACTCTGTCCTTCCTGTCTGTCCTTTGCCCCAGCAAGCTCGCACACTGACGCTCTATTCCCCCAACTCATAGACATAAAGCTACTGGAGTTATTATTTCTGTTGATGGAGTCCCCTTCCTCACATCCCCCTTGTCTTAATGAGACCAGGACCATGCATATCTGACTACGGGGATAATGTTTGGCTTGCTGGTTTCAAGACACACAGAATGCGAGAAGTTGTAGAAAATGTGACCCCCATGGAGAGAGTTAAGGAACTAAAATAGAAAAGCCGTTTTGTAAGTTAACGCCTACTTAAGCGATTCTTATGAACCAGCTTCTTAAAAAATACCAGCCTGTTATAAAATATTTTTAGAAGAAACTTGTTGTTTTGCTTTTAATCTAATTTTTTGGAAAATCTTGAAGAAGTTCCAATATATAGATGTATAGTTGAATTAGCACAACTTTTAAAAACTGTCTTCTAGAAGCTATGACCCAGATGCCCATGCTTTAGTGAGAATGAATAAATTTAATTCATTAAATGAGAGAGAGAAATAGAGGTCAAGTTCCCCAAATCAGCTAAGCCTAGGTCCTGGAGGTAAGTACTGAGAGCAGGTACATCTGTGCTAAGGGTCATCCAGCAAAGCTGAATGCAGGAGGAAGCATCCATTGTCCCTTTTAATCCCTCTGAATCCTTAGCTTCTTACACACTCAACCACTTCTGGGCTTTAGTCTTTCATGCACTGTCAGTGATTCACTCAATTTGTTAAAGGCCATAGATTGGAAAGGGAATCAGAAAAAAACAGGGAAACCATTGCCCAGCCTAGAGAGGATTGCCCTTGCCGATGACTCTAGTGATCAAATTCAACTACTGAGTAAGTAAGATGGATTTAATGACCTTGGAAATACGAATTTTCTAACATGTTCAGAATCCTAATTCCCTTAGCAAAGGTGAAAGGTCAGCCAAGTTAAGCTGCAAAGACATTGATACCCAGAGATTTATTTTCATTTTTGTCTAATTCTCAATGTATTTAAAAGATAATAACATTCATTTTCTTGAGAAAAGCAAGGTTAAATGATCTCTGGACATTTATCTAGATGATTCCCGGTATCAGAATATTGGTAGCCATTCCATTATTGCTAACACTGTTTTAATCCATCATAAGTAGTCATAAGAAAGATAGGCAAGTTGCCTTTTACACTTGTGTTTTATCTAGATTACTTACTTGTGCAATCATTTGGTTCATTCAAAATTATTTACTGACCACCACCTATGTACTATGTATTACACTATACACTGGAATACAGTAGGAAGCAGGACAGTTATGATTGCCATTTTCATGGTACCTGCAATCTAACAGGAAGCATAGAGTCTCCACTTATCTGTCATTTCATTTCCAGAACTCCATGCAGCAGTATCTGTAGATACGAACAAATGATATTTTTCCTAAACATGTAAGATTTTGCAAGTTATTATTCTGAGTCAAAGAAAATGTAAATGCTGTTATACTATTTCTTTTGTTAGCACTGCAAGCATCATCCTTTGCAAATATTTGTAAAAATACTACTTGTATGAACAAAATGTGATTTTTTTAAATAAGTGTACCACCTACCTTGAGAGGTTACAATGAGACTAGATAATTTCACAAAATAATAAATAATAACCCAAGAATCCATGAAGTGCTGAATGTGTGATTCAAACAAAAAGTTATATTGAAGCGAAGAAGACGGAATAAACCCTGGGAAAATCAAGAAAAATCCTGTGGATAAGATGGTTCTTAAGTTGGAGCCGGGGGTATCTCTTAGGATGTAGCAGGTAGCAAGGGGTAGGGCATGGCAGGTGGGAGAGGTGATTTGAGCAAGGGCAAAATGTGGAAAAAATACCCCATTAATAGAGAAAAATGAATAGGTCAATTGAACTGAAGCAAGCCTTCTGAGAGAAGAAAATAAGCATGATATAAACAGATAGAGATCTATAGATACATGCATTAAACTGGTCTGATATTGGGAGAGGAGCAGCTCAGACATACAGGATGATGCTTGCAGCATGTAACTCTCATATGATTTCCAAGAAATATTTAGCCCTGCAAAATTTATGTTAGTATAGGGCAAAAAAAATTGTTGGAAGAGAATAAACCGACCATATGAATCTGAAAGCCAGTTGATCATAGCAATTCGAGAAGTCACCAACTGAAAATGTACCTCTTCCATTTAGTTACATTACAATTTCCGAGAAACACATGAGCATGACAATAAGCTTTGAGTTCTCTCAGCTTTTTTCCTACTATTTCCTGCACATAGACTCTCCAAAAGGAAATGAGTTACACGCTGGTTAGGAAAATTTCTGTTTGATTTATTTACGTTGATGAATATTTTTATTTACATGTCTCTGATCTTAACAGTGTGGGTCTCATTGGTCAATGCTATCATAATAATCTATCAGAAAAATATAAACTTCTCTTGAAGTTTAAACAGAAATGTGTGTGTTACTTTTGGGCCAAGTTTTCTCTTTTGAGTGAGTTCCTTGATTCACACAAGTCTAAGAATATTCAGTTAGCAAGGAAGGGATTAAATGAAGACCCCCCCCCCACCCTCACTATGAAATTTATCAATAAAGTAAAGGTTGTAAGGATCCCAAAACATGCGTTCTTGTAAAAATATTTAATGACCTAATACGTTTCAGTGTTATCAAGATAATGATGATTTAAGATAATAAGTATACACCTCTAATTCAAGAATCCTTAGCCAGGATGGCATAAATTCGTATGTACAATAGAACTGGAGAGTGAAGGTTATTAATTATAGAGCTAGAATAACTTCATGTGCCCTGAAAGCAAATTAAGAGATAGGAAGCAGAATGATCGTTATTCATCCAACAAACTCTTCTGAGTGGAAGGAACTAAATTCCTCTGAAAGGAATCAAATTCATCTTCTAAAACTACAAAAGCTAAGACCTGCACTTTACCTTAAAGAACCTATACTTTCTTAGACTAGGAGGCAAAATAAAGTGAATGCCGTAGGAGAAAAACAGCGAGGTGGGGTTATTTTGGCCACTGGGTAAGGAGGAATGAATTCATTTGTACAGTTTAAATGTGAGGAAAGGGATTGCTAGATCTTGGTGGTCTGGGTGGGCTCAATGTATCTGGTATCCATTAAGATCCAAAATTTGCTTGAACCTACGGATTAATTCTCCTGCAGGAACTGAGGCAAACCAATAGCAGCTGAAAGTTAATCAAGCACTGATCTCGCACAATCCGTCTAATCACAGCCAGCTGTGATTTCAAACCTTTGCACTGAGGTTCCCTGGGGCAGTCCTACACAAGCCCTGGAGTGAGCACCCTCAACTTTTGAAGGGCAGGAGAGAAGTTAATAAAATAAAACTTAATGCCTTCAATCGAGGAACTGAAGAATAGGACCGACCGGGATGGTCCACAGTTTTTTCCGTATTAATCTCTTCCCTCTTCCCAGCTGCTTGTCCCTGGAAGGCATGAGATTTCTTCCGAATGTTTGCTGGGAATCCTTTATTTTAAAAAGTCACACAATTGGGAACAGTTGCCTGTTTGTCCATTGAGGGAATCTCTATTTCATTTCATAAGAAATAATTATTTATAGTGCCTAAATACATTTTTTAAAATTTTATTGATACGATCATGGACTTTGAGTTTTTATAATAAAGGTCAACCAGATTAAGATGAACATTATTAGCCTAGGCTTAAAGAAGTCAAAACATATTTTGTGTAAACATACCTGAGCCCAGCCAGTTAATAAACTTCAATTAAATATTTTACCAATAAAGCCATAAAATCTGTAACGATGCTTTCCATAAGGCTGGTGGTTTCACAATTTTACTTTTAGTTTATTGACTTTATAAGCAAATGATAGTGTGTCAGATAAACTGGTGTCATTTTCTAGCTATTCTTCTTAGTTTCTAACCCTATCTATAAGGCCTGGTACCTACACCTCCTTCTTTCTGAACCAATTCTCTTTCCTATAATTCAGCTCAGAAACTTGGGCCTTCCTGTCTGTTGACAGCATCGTGAAACTACTTGTATATCTCCTTCTCCAAGTAACATAACATTTCTGGAGTTCTGTCTCCTTCAGGGTTACCCTTTCTCATTTTGGGCACGTTTTGGAGCTGAGACTCTGGTGCAGACAGCAAAATCCAAGCATCACTTACCATCTTTTACCTTAAGCATGAGAAACCATATTTTGTCTACTAGACTAGACTTCCTTCTATCATTAAGATACCCCAGAACTCACAAAAGCATCATGCAGGCAGACCTTGAGTCCCCTACACCCTCCACTGCAATTGAGGATTAAACTACAAAATGAAGTCATAATGGATAAACTGATATCTAAGCTAACTGATTATAAAAAGATAGAATAGAGTTCGTAAGCTTATTGATCATATTAACATATCTGAACTTCTCCGTGAGGTGGCAATTTGGGTACAAATGTTGAAACTCCATCTTTCACTTACCCCCCTACAATTGTAATAACTAAAGGAACAGGCAAAGAATTGAGAAGGGAGCATCAGTGTCTGATTTAGTAATAAGGCAATGCTGCCATCCACGTATAGCAATTTCAAAGAATTACTTGATCACAGAAGACTAATAAAAGATAGATCAATGAACCCATAATTCACTGAATGTAGGGCAGCTGATTACACTGAAATTAATGAAGGGTATAGGACCCCAGTAGAAGCACATCAAAATCTCCTGCCTCAAAGCTGCAAAGTCTGCGGGGGCCACGGCAGGATGTGGGACCATTGGTCAGCCACAAACCCAGACCCTTGCCAATACTTTGGGAAGTTCTCCAGCATAAGAGAATTGACAGAGAGGGCAAGATCCCCCAGAAAACTTAATCCTGCTTTTCATTTGATGCAGGCAGAACTGACAGGTCAAGCAAGGAGTTGGCTGCACCTGTTCTTAATCATAGATGCCTGGCCTGACAGATAATGAGGGCACTGCCCCAAGAATCTTTCACCACTGCTACAAACAACAAAAAAAAACTTATATAATTTCCCAATACTTCACAAGTAGAGACACGTGGGGATGAGTAGAGCAAAAAGTAACCAAAAGTGTAGAAAAAGCAGAGTATAAAACACACAGTTTTAAGTCAGGATGACATGTATATGCCTAATTTTCTTCCCCAAATCCCGCTGAAATGACAATAGAACTATTTTAAAATGGGGATTCCATGGTAGTAGTAAGAATAAAGGATAGTTGGGGTGAGCGGGGGCTATTCTTCGTTGCCGTGCCCGGGCTTCTCATTGTGGTGGCTTCTCTTGCCGTGGAGCATGGGTTCTAGGTGTGCGGGCTTCAGTAGTTGTGGTGCGCGGGCTCAGTAGTCGTGGCTCACGGGCTTAGTTGCTCTGCGGCGCGTGGGATCTTCCCGGACCAGGGCTCAAACCCGTGTCCCCTGCACTGGCAGGCAGATTCTCAACCACTGCGCCATCAGGGAAGTCCAAATGAAGACCCAAAGCAGCCTTAATTAATTAATTAAAAATAAATAAAGTGGCCGCACCATTTTAAGAAATTAAAAAAATAAAAAAGGAATAAAGGATAAGGGTGCTGTCAGAGATTTTTAAAATTGAGAACTTTTTTTCCCAATTGTTTTTTGGAGTATAGCTGCTTTACAGTCTCGTGTTAGTTTCTGCTGTACAGCAAAGTGAATCAGCTACACATATACATATATGCCCTCTTTTTTAGATTTCCTTCTCGTTTAGGTCACCAGCGATCACTGACTAGAGTCTCTGGGCTAAACAGTAGGTTCTCATTAGTTATCTATGTTATACATAGTAGTGTGTATATATCAATTCCAATCTCCCAATTCATCCCTCCCTTCCCCCCTTGGTAACCACATGTTTGTTCCCTACATCTGTGACTCCATTTCTGCTTTGCCAATAAGTTCATCTGTAACACTTTTCTAGATTCCACATATAAGCGATATCACACAATATTTGTTTTTCTCTTTTTGACACGGGATGTAATTTTGTTTTCTTTTTCTTCTTCTAACATCTTGATTGGAGTATAATTGCTTTACAATGGCGTGTTGATTTCTGCTGTGTAACAAAGTGAATCCGCTATACGTATACGTATATCCCCATATCTCTTCCCTCTTGCGTCTCCCTCCCACCCTTCCTATCCCACCCCTCAGTGTGTAATTTAGACGCAAAAGCCAAATCAGGAGTTGAGCTGATGCTCCTTTCTTCTAGGCACTACAGCAGCTGGTTGCAAGGTCAGACCTGGTGAACACAGAGTAGACAACGGGGCATGACGGGGCTGTACAGCAGGAAGCGTCAGGGTTATCGGAGGACAGCTACATGGACCAGTGCCTTCCTCTGCTCCAGGAACGGTAAGCAGGTGGCTGCTGCTTTTGTTCCCAGCTGGAGCCCTGAAAGCCACTGCTTAACGTGTGGATTTGGGCCTGGAAGAAGATCAGAGCCGAGGCTGAGCTACTCCCTCCTTCCCAGTAGATCAGTAGGAATATTTCTCCATCCAGAAGTGAAGCACACCAAAGAAGCCTAATGCAGAGCGTATTAGTTTCCCGTTGCAGCTGTAACAAATTACTGCACACGTAGTGGCTTAAAACAACACCAATTTATTATCTTACCGCTCTGGAGGTCAGATGTCTTAAACGGGCTTCATTAGGCTGCAACCAAGGTGTCAGCCGGCTGCGCTCCCTCTGGAGGTTCCAGGGGAGATTGGGCTGCCTTTGCCTTTTCTAGTTTCTGGAGGCTGACTGCAGTCTTTGGTTCCTGCCCCTTCCTTCTTCCTCAAAGCCAGAAGCAGAGTATCTTAAATCTCTCTCTCACGCTAACCTTCCAGCCTCTCTCTGATTTACAAGGACTCTTGTGATTATGTTGCATCCTACCCAGATTATCCAGGATAATTTGCCCATCTCAAAATCTTACTTAATCACACCTTCAAAGTGCATTTTGCCATGTTAGGTAACATATCCACAGGTTCCGAGGATTAGAACATAGACATAGACATAGACATAGACGTAGACATCTTTGGGCGCAGAGGGGCGTTGCTCTGCTTATCACACTGAGTAAAGCCATCCTTATCGTGGGAGTTTAGAAACTGCCTTAGTTCCCTCTGTCCATACAATGGAAATGCAAATCCGAGTGTGGATAAGACTCAGGGTCTTTGAGATAAACAAGATCTACCCAGCAGCAAAAGAAACTCAATCAAGTTGCCTATACAGACATCATAGCTCGTCACTCAAATATTATTAGTTAACAATTTAAAAAGAAGAGAGTTAGCTCTATGTTGTAAGACTAATGGATTAATGTATTGAAGGCCTACTATATACCAGGAAGAGGGGATAAATTGTAGAAATATAAATATCAAGTCTCAGTATCATGTAACTTACATTCTGTTAGAGTAGACAAAGAAAAGAAATTGATGTATTCATTTGCCCCTTCCACAAACCTTATTGAGTATCTTCTTTGTGCCAGTAGCTGTCCTGTATATAACAGTGAAAGAAACAGAAAAGTTCCTACCCTCATATGATTACATCCAAGTATGGGGAGACAGACATATACTTTAATATATAGACATATATTTTAAATAATATGTCAAACATATTTCTATATATGTATAGGCAGAAATTCTAATATATCAGGTGGTAATCAGTGATATGAAGAAAAATAAAGCAGTATAATAGGAATTTTTAACCTTACCATATGATTTATCAGGCCAATCTAGAAAATACTGACAGCAATAGGAAATGTTATTAATCATGATGCCATGACAAGAAGAATAATTGGAGACTATCCCAGGCAAAATGGGAAGTATATTCACTCTAGATGTGTGTGTGCATGTGTGTGTACTAAGATAGCAGAGTGTTCTGATATATCACAGTCCGAGAAGGTCTCACTGATTCACAGACCTTTGAACTTCAGAGGTCTGAGGGAAGAGTGGGGGAGAGCCCTTGTAAACAACTAAGGAAAATGCCGTGCTATGCGCAGTCTTAAAACAGGCTGCTATTCTATAAGAGAGATTGAAGGCTACTTTAAATTAAGGTCAGAAAAAGCCTGCCTAAAGGGGTGACATTTGTTTTGAATCTGAATGACAGGAAGAAACCAGACGTGCACATATCAGGAAAAACACTTCCATGAGCTTTTACTCCTAGTTATGGCTGATAAGCTTCTCTGGGACTAACAGCCTACAGATAACAACTATAAACTCTGGACAAAATGCAAAAAATAATTATCAGGAGACACTGGAGAATGACCAAAACAAGACAGAAATGAGTGAGGGCTGACGTCTGAAAGAAAGAAATGATATCAAAAGTTTTCTATAGTCATTGCTTATAGCCTAACTCGTGCCTCTTTCTGGGTCCGGGGAAGCGGGGTGGGTGCAGCTAAAACTTCCATAGAAAACCCATAACGAATATGGTTTGAAGAACCAAAGGACAGAGGTGGGGTGTTTTATAAGAAATATAGAATCCAAATGTTAACTAAATGTGCCATGATTTAGAGTAACAGGTGAAATGCAAAAAAAAAAAGATAACTAAGTTGTTCTTAGTACTTGGAGTGTGCTGCTTCCCTCTTCTCGTGGAAGAATAGAAAGTTCTGAGTGGCTGGGTAAAGATCACAGTTCCCAGATTCCCTGCAATTGTGTGCGGTCATGCTACTTATTTCTGATTAATGGGGTGTGAGTAGGAACAGCATGACAATGTCAGAAAGTGTCCTTAAAAAGTAACAGCCATGTACCCCTCTGAACCCCTGTCTCCATCTTACTGGATGGAAAGTAATACAAGCAGCCATATTTGAGCAGGAATGGGTCCACCTACCTCTGGATTTTGTTTATGTAAGAGAAATATACTTCTATTTGTTATTTCACTCTTACTAGGGGCTCTCTGTTGCTCACAAATAGAACTTCTGATGCCTTCGTTTATTCTTAAGTTATTTCCATGTGTGCTTTCATTAAATCCATCATAAACACTAAGGGCAAAATTAGCATTATTATTGTTATAATTAATAATATTTTTCTCCAAAGGACATTGTGGTTATGAAAATGCTGTGTTCCAGAGAACCCTGCAGTTTTACAGAAGATGCTTCAATGATTCTGCAAACACGAGTCAGCATTTGTAGAATATATATGATTTACATGCTAACTGCCTTTAACACTGTGACAAATGCAATGTGCAATGTACAAAATGTTTGCACTTTGGAGACAACATGTTTATTTGTGCTGCAAACTGAACGTATCGAGGTCCAAATCTCATAAGAAAATATCTCTATTATGTGATGCTTTTCCTGAAACTGCAGAGTAGTGATTTAAATCTGCTACCCTCTGTTATTTGGTTTAATAAGTCAAGCTGTCCTGGATATTGTAAAACCAAACAAAAATACAGGAATAGATAGTAGATTGGTTTATACGTAAAATTACCACTGTCATCTGTAAGCCATGATTTCAGAGATGTCCCCATTAAGCAAAGTGATCTCATAACTCCCACTGAATGATTCAGTAATAATCAGAAGTTATAAACATTAAATTTATTAAATAAACATATTAATAAAATACTTGTTTCATATATTAGGATTTCAAGTAAGATTGGCTGTAAAATATACTTTTCCCTGTGAAAAATTTGAAAATCACGGAGCCAACATAGGAAAATAAGTCTTAAATAAATATTTATTCATTTTCTCCTTGATAAAAAGGATTTTAATGTTGAACAACTCTAAAAGATTAACTTTACTTTTTAAGAGAAAATATTCTTTCCTTTAATGTAGTAGTCACATAATATGTTTATATGTTACACAACATTGTAAATCAACTATACTCCAATATAAAAGAAAAATTAAATTAAAAAAATACGTTTACATATTAAACTTCAAAATTTAACTTCTTTTAAATGTACTTGAAATGAATAGAAAAGTTGGGTATACAGTGAATGTAAGTATATTAAATCATGTTGATTATGTCAAATCTATAAAATATAGGGTAGTTATATTACATTACTTGTAACACGAATAAAAAGAGTAATTTGGATGATTCAGTTAACCTACTAAATATACAATATCTGTCTGCAAAGTTTTCTAAAAAGCTGCCAAAACCTAGTTATGTCATTTATGGAATCCTATAATTATCTTGCAGATCCCCTTTCAAATAGCCTCTGGCTTCATGCTTTACGATGACTGTTTCTATTTTGTACAAATGCCTATTAATAATAGCCAAATCATCTTTTTTCTCTACCCATCAAAATCTCAAAGAAATCAGGGTTATCAGTAGTGAATCATCATCTCATTGAAATTGATGGGACTTGCCTCTCAGTGGTAACGAAGTCTCTTTTAAATTGTTGGCAACTAGCTGCATTTTTAGTCAAGGGGTGGGGGGCGGTTTAAAGCCATTACCCTAAATTACTTCCTCTTGGAAATGCTACAGCCTTGTATTTTATATCATTTAAATCACGCTATGCAGCTGTAAGCATATTATATTGAACAATTTGAAGTCACAGCGAGGCTGTACACTTGATTTTCTCATTCATGCTCTCTCTGAGCTTTAATAGAGAAGTGAAGGCCGTGTTTCCATGGTAAATTCAGACCAGGCTCATCCGGTTTCTCAAATGTGCCATTTGCTTCCAGCTGACCTAGCCAATCCTGACCTTCTCGTATCAAATATTCCCTGAGAACTAGAGCGAAAGAAGGGTACAGGAAAAAAAAAAAAAAAAAAGCTCGGATCTCACGAGTCCTTATTAAATTTGTGATCAGAGTGTGGAGAAGAGAGGACCAAATTCCACTAAAATATGCAAAGAAAAAAGAAAAAAAGGAGGGCTTAATGCTTTTCTAGTTAAATGTGGCCGGAGTACTTTGTAGTTCTGCCTCAAAGAAGATTGTCTTTAGAGATCTACGAAGATTTAACCCCCTGATCCTGCCCATTGGAAAAAAGTGATCTGTTTCTGTTCATTTTAAGATTCTGTCTGCCTGAGCATTCTTTTAGTATGTTAGGAAGCTATAGAGCAACCAAAGTACAGAACTAATAATTACTTGAAAAGTGTTACATTTAGAAAGAGCCCACTTGTAATGAAAAGTACCATGACAATTTCGAACGACCGTATGTTCTATTCGGAAATTCCAGTCACTCTCAGTATTGATCATTCTAGTTATTCATAACATAAGAAGAAGAAAACTAAGCAAAATCAATTATTGTATTGACATTAGGTCCTAATCTGTAGGTCTTCGGTTAGCAAAAAAGACATATCCACATTTGTATCAGGACAATTAATAGCCAGATCCCAGATCGGTTTATTCAGATCGGCTTTAATGGCACTTTATTTGATTTGGGGCACTTTAGAGAAACTTTTAAAAAAAACCATTTTGTTTAGTTGAAGACATAGATAATAAAACCCAAAACTTAAAAAAAAATTTTTCTGGTCCTCAGGTTTTTTAGCCTAATATGAATCGGTCTGTAATGTCGAATGGGTTAACATAGTGTTTTACTGAAATGTATACAGGTTGATTATTTAAAGGCCATTCATACAAAATTCAAACGTAACAAAACATTCTTGTTTTGTTAATAATCTCTAGTGGACATCAGCTAAATATCTATGATCACAGTTATTTGCAATATGGGAAAAACAATTTAAAATAAAAAATGGCCAACGTAACTGTTACTGCATTCCATTTAGGCAATATAATACTGTTTTAAACTGTTGGTGAGAAATGGGAAAACCTTGAAGGTAAATGGAAGCTGATTATGATTCTTCATCTTATAAACACATTGTATTTATTAAGTCCCCACGGTTCACTTAAGCCTAACCTAAACAGGATTATAGTTATGTTTTTCCATGCTAACCAAGTAATTTCTTTTCTATACCAGAATGCAGTTACCTTAGGTGATGTTATCCATTTGTGCATTGCAGAGTTCAATAGCAATTCAGACCTGCCCAGAGAACTGACAGAAGTAAACAGGTTCTTAAATGAAAGAATCATCCTACGTATCATATAAGATGAATGTTTTACGTGAGTAGTTCTTATTCCAATGTTGCAAAATATGCCTTTAATTAAAAAAAAAAATGTTTCCTTCAGAATGAAAAAGTCTGCTTCCATTGATTCTAAGCAACTGGAAGATAATGGAACAGAAAGAAAAGTTTAATGCTGGCCCTGCAGTGTCTTGCAGCGAATTGTTTTTCACCAAACACATATGTAGCAGCGAAACATCCTCAAAATGTAAAACATCTTGCTTTTTTTAAATAACCCCTGGTGGTATGTTTTTACTGTAGTAATAATTGTATTTTCTTTTTTGCACATTTTATTTAACAACATTGCAGTGCCAGATAATCGGTTCCATGTGTTCAGGGCACCAGCAAAGTGCCTAATGGAGAAACAATTAACTTTATTGGGCTCCTGTTATTGGCAGACACAGCCTTACACCCTCACTGGTTCGTGGTTCTGAGCCACATAGGAGCTGCAAAGAATTTGGTATCCTCAGTAATCACACAGTAACCTGAATTGAGAGCCAAGTCGTCATTTAAAAAATCATGATCATGCACTAGAAACAGAAGTTAAAATCCATGACAAGATGAGATGATGAAGTTCATTTCAGTTACAAAACAAGTGCAATGATTAGTCCAGGGCACGCAGCCAGTGTCTGATGAGCGAGTCTGGACCTTTGCAGAAGAGGAACACACAGCAGCATGGTTGGAGGCAAAGGAGAGCTTGGTGGCGAGAATGCAAGCCTAGCTCTTTGAGTCATAGGCATTGAAACAATGGTTAAATGCAGTTAAGCACAAGGAGTGACAGAGTCAGGTTTTATCAACATTAGCACTTGTACTGGAGAGTCCATAAAATTCGAATTGCCCTCTTCTGAGGAAAGCAGCCCCAAGAGGTTCTTTATGTACAAAGCAGCTCTGACTTATGCCATGAGTGCAACGAGCAAACAACCCTGCTGGCACAGCTGCCACTGACTGGTCCGGGGGATGATGCACAAGTCACGCTCACGATGGAGATGTGGGGTGTGTGGACAACCACCCCTGCAGTGACTCAGTCCAAAACTCTGCCTGGCATTGGACAAACTGACCTGAACAAAGTCTCTCCTATCAGAAGTGAGGCTGAGAGGTATACCCAGGAGGGGAACCTCCCTGGCCTCAGATAATACTCTACATAAATCTGAGCTCTGGGTCTGGTTCTCCATGAAGCACAAGATACATCCTGGGCTTGGAAGTGCTGGCACCCAGAGTACATGATACCCTCCTGCCTTTTCATGTACCCATGTCATAAAGTCCTAATCTTGGAGGTAAGCTGGAGAGCTCTTTTCTTTTGGGTCTACCTACTAACGCACCTTATGTTTTCAACACATTCATCCGGTTCTTAGAAGAAAAAGAGGCTCTTAATAAATGAAACGTAAGATGGGATTGTAGAATCTGGAAGGGGGAAACATTTGGAGGAAGTCTTATTGATACCTGTTGCTCTAGTGAACCCTTAGCAATTGGAAGCAGCACAAAATAAAAAGCAGCTCTGGGAAACTGGGACGACTAAAAGAATATTAGCATATGTCAAAGAGGAATAAAGAGATGGTGAAGACACATTTCTTTGTACTTTTGTTCTGGATTATTCCCCCTGAAGAGCACACCAGCAGGGCACCATTGGCACATAATACATACCATTTTTTTAAAATCATGAATGTAATTTTTTTCAATGATACTTTTAAGAAAAATGACACTTGTAACCTATACTAATATTTATGAAAGTATGACCCCACTGAACTCTGACCTGCTTGGAGATCAGCAAGGACTCTTGCTGCTAAAGCTGAATTTAACATTCTTTCCCCGTGTTAAGAAAAACAACCGGTGGATGAAATTATTTCCATTTTAGATTTTTTTTATGAATATGTCTTGCATCGTATATACCTGTCTTATCTCTGTTAGAATCAAATGTGTTGGAATCACACTTGCAGTATGATTACACGTGTAATTCTTCCTCAGGCTGACCATATCAATATGCCACAATATTCCACAAAGGAGATTTCTAAGTTGTGGCAACCATAAGAGTATAAGGTTCAGATTGTCCTTCGAGAGAGCCTATTCAGAGGCATATAGGTGGCTGGTAGCCTTGCTGCCACACCGTGGGGATACGGGCCACACTCCTTTTGGGCTCATCACAGACAATGGCTCAGCACAGCCCAGGGATCAGAGCTCAGCCATTCCTGTTGAACGCAGGACTCTTCTTACAGGTGATCTGCCTTCTAGAGCCCCCACCAGCGTGGCTGACACTGTAGCCCTAAGTTGCACTGCGGTCTGAGGCTCTTCTTACCCTAACTTGCCCCTCCCCTCTCTCCTTTCATAGGTGTCAGACCTGTATCTGCTTACTCCTAGCTAGCCTCTCTCCATTTTATCCTTCAAAGGTATTTCTCCAATAATTTTTTTTTCTTATCTAATTCCATCTTGATGTCTGTTTCTTGGAGGGCTCAAATCGATACTCTGATGCTCAGGTACTCTGTTTCATAATTTTAAGAATTATCCGTCTGCAGCATAGGTAAAAATAGATATTATCTATACTATTGAATAAACTATCACATTAAAAACACTGAAAAAAATCCAATGTCACAAATAAGCTCAAAGGGGCTGGTGCAAGCTAATTTGCAACTTGTAAAGAAAATTTCTAGAAGAAACATAGAGGAATATCTATTTGGAGTTGCAGGGCTGGACATAACGTTATAGAGAGATCTAGAGTATACAACTGAAGTAAAATGTTCCCTATCATATAGCAAAATAAGATATAGCAGTCTCCAAACAAGTAATTCTTCCTTGTCTGTGTAATATATTCTCTTAATGAGAATAATCAGATTTTTAATGTTATCTATGTTTCCTAACATCACCAGAGTTAGAGCTGTATGTGAAATAAAGCCACATATTCAGACGTACCATGGTTTATAAACAATTAAGTTCAGTTAAAAGTGTTCACCACCCATCTCTGCCGTGAAACAGATTCACCCAACACAGTCCTTACATCACTGTGTTCAGAAATTACTCTAAGTGGTTAGAGTTGGTCCTTTTCTTCAGCCACTAATATAATTGTTTTTTGAAAGTGGATCTCACTAAGCATAACCCCTCTCTCAAATTACTTCCCCCTGTATCTGGAAAAATGATCTTTCTCAGACTTCTGTGATCCTTTAAACAGATGAAACACGCACTAAATCTGCTTCAAAATGAAATGCCTAAAATAATTAAGCTAAAAATATTCTTAAATTCTGTTGATATTTTCCTCCAACCACCCAGAAGACATTCGGATTTTTAGCAGCCCCAGGAAAACAAGAATCCTTTCTTATTCTCAGGGTTGTGTGAGAAGGGAAATTGATTTCATATTATATTTTGCACTTCATTGGTTTTGTCCCCCCTCTTGAGAGACCCTGTTAGGATTTAACAAAAGACATCACTTTTATGAACTGCCTATAATTCTACGTCTTTGTAGGGTTATGGAAGAGTCTGCCAGTGTAGAAAGCTTGAATTCAGAGTGCTCAGTGAGGCTTGCCCAATAGAGGCCAGCTCAGTAAATCATATCTGACAGCCCTTTGTTAAAGAACTTTCTCAACTCATACTGTGTCCCCCTGTATTGGCCCTAGTATATAACGCCCCACGCCATACCCATCACTGTTGGAACCTGTGTTGATTTTTACACGTGATGATTTTATGGTGCTTGGCAGCACTGACTTAATCTAATACTGACTAGCCTAGCTATAGACTGCACTTTTAAAAAATAATTTAGAGAGGCTCAGAGGTCCTTTTTTAAAAAAATGGGCCCTGAAGTGACGATATTGTGTAATCATTTTTGGTATCTTGCTGATTAGAGATAAATGAAGGCAGATAGAATTTGAATGGCACTGCTTTCCAGGCACTATTTCCACTAACTTTTTTTTTTTTTTTT
>NW_006780945.1:5102629-5105241 GCF_000442215.2 Lipotes vexillifer
GGTACCCGGGCCTCTCCCTGCTGTGGCCTCTCCCGTTGCGGAGCACGGGCTCCGGACGCGCAGGCTCAGCGGCCGTGGCTCACGGGCCCAGCCGCTCTGCGGCATGTGGTATCTTCCCAGACCGGGGCACGAACCCGTGTCCCCTGCACCGGCAGGCGGACTCTCAACCACTGCGCCACCAGGGAAGCCCTCCACTAACTTTTGATAGAAATAAAATGGTGCAAAACATAATACACACCCTTTTAAGATAAGGAAACCATTTCATCATAGCCACTTTTATAAATCCCAATAGATGGGAATGCCAGTGACTCAAATTAAGGAACTATCGTCTATTCTTAAATAGGTTAAGAAATGAAAATTGCTTCCTTGAATAATATCACTTTCTTTATATCTGAAAAGATAGTGATTTTGCCTCAATCTGGATATTTGGGGAAATATGGTCACTCTCAGATCCTACCCTTCCCTCAGCTCCATTTCTCACCCTGGACACTGGTTTGCAGAGGAAAACAGATGACTTTATCTATCAGACTGCTTTTCCATTTTACACTTCAGCGATGCCATCTCTGCGGTGTGAAGAATTGTTCCCCCAGCTGCCTACAATTTCCCATACAGGTCATTTTCACCTAACTTTATATTAACGAAGAGCTTTAATCTTACTATTTAAGTAGTTTTAGTATGACCAAAGCCTTTCTAAATGGCCAACATTCTCAGATTTTATATACACATACAACTGTGAAATAGTTTAACTTAGTTTTCTCTAAAAGAGCCATTTAAGAAAAAAAATTAAAGGATGGAAATTGTAAACCCTGTGATCTTAGACCAATGTGGTAAAGATATTCAGACAGTTTCTCCAAAACATTTTGCTCTTGTTGGAGAAAAACCATCAATATAAATGAAAGTTAGATGGTAATATTATAAGGTGATTAGTTCTTAGGCAGACAGGAGAGCTATGGACATAATCCACAAACAGGGTTTCCTGTGTCGATGGCTCAATGTCTGTATCAAAAATCCTAATGCAGTAGTTTATCTCTTCTTTCAGCTTTTTATGTAATAAAAGTTATAACAGTTAAATTGTACAGAAGCCAAAAACATACATAACAGATTGCTCTAATGTCAGTTGGCTAGGAGTGAATTATTTTAGACTCTTTTTGAAGTTTCAGAGTCCTGCATAAAAGACTATTAAGTTGTTGTCTCCAAGAAGAAGCCAAGTGGATCACTGAGGCAATTACCTCTACAATCGGGCAAAGAAATACTGCTATTAAGGAAAACATGAGTGTTTGAGGCTTGTTTCTATTTTTTTTCTTAAATTATTCATTCTTGCTGTCTCCATTATTTTGATAATATAGAAAATATTTACTTTCTTTTTCACTTCTAACAGTAATTGCATATCAAGAGCTGAATTAGGACCACTTCTATGCAATCAAAATTATCACCAAAAATCAGCTCCCCAAATGGCCTGCTGCCCAAAAGAAAAGCTTTGCTACCCAAACAGAAAGTTTCAAATCCCGATTCTACACTTCGCATTTCTGACACTGGGTGAGCCACTTAAACTTTTCATGTATCTGGGCCTTCAGTGGAGACCTGTCCTTTCTAACTCACGAGGTTGTTACAGGTTATCAATTGAGATAAATGACGAGGAGGTCATTTGTTACATTCCATGTAAACATCAGTATCATAAATAACCCCCAAACTTTTATTTTTAAACCACATTCATTCTCTATTTCTAGTAATATTTTGTAATTCTAATAGTCAGAAGGGGAATAAGAACTTATATTAAAATGGTGTGTACTCTACTGTAAATAAAATAATGTTGAATGATGTTTAGAGCAGCCCACGGACCAGGTTTTCCCTGCTGCCTGTTTTTATCAATACAGTTTCATTGGACCAGATCTACGCCTATTCATTTCTGTATTGTCTCTGCTTTCACACTGTAAGGGCAGGGTTGAATAGCTGCGACAGAGACCATATGGCTCGCAAAGCCAAAAATACATATTATCTAGCCTTTTACAGAAAATTGTGGCCAACGTGGGAACAAAGCTGTTTCACAGGAAACACCCTTTGCATCTATCAAATATTTTGGAGATGTGTACCTTACAAATCTTGCTAAAGCTACTGGAATTTGGTGAAAAAGTGTATAATGTTATAGACACACACACTCACACACAAAATGTGTGTTTGCCTATAAACGTGCACCTTGTCTGACTACAAATTTGGTTACATTCAATGGCTTAAATATTCTGACACACAGCCAGCATGATTCCATGGTGACAGTGAAAGCGGCGCTTGCCTCACAAATGAAGCCAATTGCAGCTGTCATCCACTGTCACTTCAACTTAATTATGAAAAGAAAGACAATTGGTTTTGAGCACACAGAACATTGGAGATTTGAAGATAATTGTGATGAAATGATTCTGCCTAGAAAACTAGTAACAGTACATGATTTTTATTGTGTGCCTGTCAGTGCAAAAAATCGGACTGTCAAGCCCACTTTAAATATGGCTACAAATCATAGGAGGTGTGTTTGTGCCTTCGAATTGGTAAACTGAAACAAACACACACATGGTGGGAGGAGTGGACCCATAACTCTGAAGTGAAAGAAAGAAACACTCTTT
>NW_006780945.1:5106246-5119069 GCF_000442215.2 Lipotes vexillifer
CACTCTTTCTTTAAGTGAAGAGCTCAGGGCAAAAAAGAGGGAGCTTTTATAGGGGTAGGATTCTGTATAGTTATTTCAATGTTGAAGAATATCGTCCTTGGCTTTCTTTTCTCAGCACAGATGTTCATCTGCATCCCATCTGATCCGAATATTCAGCATCCTTGGCACACAGCTCTTTATCTCAACTGTGTGTTCTTCCTCTGGGCCAAACTCCAGTGTCACAGATGTGCAAAGAGACAGAAAGGAAAAAGATTTTATAGGATGGAAAAGTCGGAGCTCAAATTTATCAACAGGTCCTTATGGGGACTGTTTATTTCCCTAAATTCCCACCTGTGCCGTTATAAGTCTAATAGCCAGACAAATTTGGCTACAAATCTCCACTCTGTGAAAGAAATTTTAGGAATTAATGCCTTATGGAAATAAGCGTTATAAAAGCTGAATGCGAGATAAACCACCCACAGATGCTTCATTTCTTTACTTAGTTTGTGTGGACAGGGGAAACATAAATTCAAAATTCAATTTGCCTTGAAGTAAATTTGAAAAACCAATAAAATCAATAGAATCTTACTTTTTATACCATCTCTCAAGTCTAACCCTGGATGGCATCAAAGAACCATTTGCAATTTTTCTGTCCTGGTGGATGTGTAGACGCTGGGCAGTGGCCTTTTTGTTAACATTCATACATTTTCACTTTTTCAATCTCTCACTTTACCACTGAAAATCTCCAAGTAGCTCTTTTTTTTTTTTTTTTTTAAACCCTGGGTTTCCTCAACGTAGAAGTGTGTGCTATATTATATTGTACTTTGCCCGTGCTATGTTTTCTCATGGTCTCTGCTTTTCATTCTCTATGATAAGACTTGCCTTTTTTTTTTTCTGTAAAGTGCCAGATACGATCTCTGTCACAACTCAACTCTGCAATTCTAGCACAAAAGCAGCCATAGACAGTATGCAAATGAATAGGCGTGGCGCTGTTCCAATAAAACTACACAAATAGTCAGCGGGCTGGATTTGGCTCCCAGGACATCGTTTGATGATCCTTGCTGTACCAGATTGTGAGTTTCTGAGGACAGTGTATTTCCCATGTCATTGTTTCTATCCAGTGATATTTTCCTTCAGCCTGAAGAAATCCTTTCAACATTTTAAAAATGTTGATGGCAATTAATTCTCTCTGCCTTTGTTTGAATGGAATTGTCTTTATTTCTCCATCAGTTTTGAAGGGTACTTTCAATGAATATAGAATTCTAGGTCAACTTTTTTTCCCATCACTTTAAAGATGTTGTTTGATTGTTTTCTAGCACACTGATGAGAAATCAGTTGATTCTACATAATAATACCAAATCCCCAAATGAAATCTCTGTTTTGCTTTGGAAGATTCTAAACTTTCTCTTTGTCTTAACTTTTCAGAACTAGGATTTTGATATACCTAGACATAGTTCTTTTTGTAGTTACACTACTCAGTGTACACTGTACATTGAACTCCTTGGATATACAACTTTTTTTTTAACCCCAAAGGGTGGGAAATTTCTTTAAAAACATTTTCTGCCCCCTGTTATCTTTCTTTCCTGTATTGGACCCGAATAACCTGTGTGCGAAACCACTTCATAATTTTGCACAGGTCACTGAGGCTCTGTTAATTTTCTTTCAATTTTTTCTCTGATTTTTAAAATAGACATTTTCTATTGATCTATATTTAGGTTTACTAACCCACTTGTCGTCAGTCTCCCAAATACTCTTAAGCAACTCTGTGATTTTTTTTCATTTTAGGTGTTGGATTTTTTGGTTCCAAATTCCCCATTTTCTTCTTTTAATTTGCCTTGAGATTTTTTTCATCTGTGCATTCATTATTATTGCTTTTCCTTTAAGTCATTGAGCTTGAAAAATTCCATCAGTTAATTACCACATCTAGTAATTTTTATTATAATCTGCACATCATGGTGACGTGTTATAAGGAGTCTGGATTATGCCATCTTTCTTAAAATGGTGTTAATTTTTGTTTTCCTGACAGACATTTAAATTACTGGCAGATACTATCGTTCTTGTGAGGCTTAGTTTTATTATTTCTCAGGACGTAATAATCTCAGTTTTGAAGTGAGACCTGGGGTGTGGCCTTTATTCTATTTAGAATGTAGTCTTTATTATTAAACTGTGGCTTTTCTGGGGTCTCACCTGAAAGCATGAGTTTCTAACAGAGGTTTCTCCACTTATGCTAGACCAAAATGCCGCTTTCCATCATTGAAAGGCCTTTGGTATCACCGTTTCTCTTTAATCTTTGTAGGAAACAATTTCTGCTGTACCTCATACTTGCTCGCCCTGTGCGTACACCATTTCTCTCAGCCAAGAACTCATGGCAAATTCTCCTGCAAACTTCTGAGTCCTCCTCTCTATGCAACTTCCTATTTTCTGGATTCTGTTCTGCAAATTCCAGTTGCTTCAGCAGCATGGAATTTTTATTCCTACCTCATCAGCTCAGAGATATTTATTCTTTACTTGGGCTCCAACTTGCTCTGCCATAAGTCTGAACGGTCCCCAAGAAGAAAACCAGGGAATGTGTTTACCTTCCCTTAAGGATCATAGCCCTGAACTACCTGTTGTCCAATGCTTGAAAAGAGTTGGCTCATATATTTTATCTCTTTTTATACCTGTTTACTGTGGGTGGACAATTCATGAACAAAAATGGATGGAAATTTAGCCTCAAACTTTAAATTAATGTTCTTCCAAGGACAGTTGCTTCTATGCCTAATAAGTGGTCAGATATTTAAATGAACAAATATAAATTAAAAAGTAACTGTGGTGAAATGAAAGAGCTTACCAGTAGCAAAAGAAACAAAAAACAAATAAGCAAAACTTCAAATCTTTACAAAGAGTTTGCTGAGTGTTTATGAGCAGGTTTAGTAGTGAAAACTTATGAGTAAAGTCTTTGTATTTGTGTCTGCAAAAGGATGCTCATACAATAATAAATGCTGGAGACAGTGTGGAGAAAAGGGAACCCTCCTGCGCTGTTGGTGGGAATGTAAATTGGTGCAGCCATTATGGAGAACAGTATCGAAAAGCTAAAAATAGAGTTGCCACGTGATCCAGCAATCCCACTCCTGGGCATATATCCAGACAAAACTATAATTCGAAAAGATACATGCACCCCTATATCCATGGCAGCACTATTTACAATAGCCAAGACATGGAAACAACCTAAATGTCCATTGACAGATGAATGGATAAAGAAGAGGTAGTATAATGAAATATACACAGTGGAATATTACTCGGCCATAAAAAAAGAATGAAATAATGCCATTTGCAGCAACATGGATGTAACTAGAGATTATCACACTAAGTGAAGTAAGTCAAACAGGGAAAGACAAATACCATATATCACTTATATGTGGAATCTAAAATAAGACACAAATGAACTTATCTATGAATCAGAAACAGACTCACAGACATAGAGAACAGATCTGTGGTTGCCAAGAAGGAGGGGGGTGGGGGAGAGGAGGATTGAGAGTTTGGGATTAGAGGATGCAAACTATTATATACAGGATGGATAAACAACAAGGTCCTACTGTGGAGCACAGGGAACTATAGTCAATATCCTGTGATAAATCATATGGAAAAGAATATGAAAAAGGACATATATATGTATAACTGAGTCACTTTGCTGTGCAGCCGAAATGAACACAACAGTGTAAATCAACTACACTTCAATAAAATTTAAAAAAAAAGAATTCCTCTTAAAAATTCTTAATCATGTCACACTCTTTAATTGATTTCTGAAACAAGGTGACTGGTGGAAGCCACCAATGCTTATTCATTTATTCAATAACCATCTACTATGCTTGTTTGTTTGTATTTAAAGAGAAACGAGAAACCAGTAGATAAAAATACAATAATATGAAAATAAAGAGAGCAATAAATCCTAGTAGAAAATTCTTACAAACCTGAAGTGAATCAACGTCCTTGAGAATCTGGGATGAAATGAAACAGAGGAGACCATGGATTTACACCAGAGAAGTGGAAAAATTGTTACCTACCGAATTGCAAATACACGTGATGAGAAAAAACAGGGGAGGTAAATATGCATATTTGCATGCTTTTATTAGGCTTGTTGTTGATTCTGGAAACCAACAAGGCAGAAGTCTTCCATACAGAAACTTGGTAAGGTATTAGCACAGCCATGTGGACAGAAAGACAGAACAATATTTTGTCACAAGGTCAAAGTTGGGTGGGGGTGTAAGAGACAATTTTCTGATGGTCAAATGACAGTCCATGGGAAAAAATGGGCACATGAATCTTGTGGCCTAATTTTGAAATCTAACACGAAATGAGTCCACTTCACAGAACATTTTAAGAGGCATTTAGATGGCTGAAACAAAATCAAGTCAAGAAAAGCAAAGACCAGAAGTAAGTCCCAAGAGAGGAGAGAAAGCATTAAGCAACATGTACTATAAATCAGTATTGAAAAAGACGAAGACAAGAAGGGAGCCGTTTTGTAGTATAGAAAACACAAGAAAATGGTAGGCATAAGAGGTTTATTGACTTATCTGAGAAAGTAAGAGGCTGATTAAGGTTTGAATCTATTACCTTGAAATTATTGAAAATAACCTTAATAAATATCAAAGCTGATATCAACAAATGTCAAGGGACTATAGAATATTAACCGAAGAGACTGTATCATTCACAACTGTGTTACTGGCTATGGCATATTAATTGTATTAAATGGACATTTCCAAGCTGTTTACCGGTGAGATTTAACCCCTTCATTTATGAAAAACAGAAAGACACATTCATCATGAAACAGAAATATTTCAATTAATATTTAAAGTACATAAGACCCTTCACATAAAATGTCAAATAGATACTGACTCGTATTCCTATGTTGAATTTCTCAGCTAATCATCTGCATTGGCTGCCATTACCATTGTATTGTACCATGCAATTTACTGACCAGCAGTAAAATGCATTTAAGTGCAGCATGATAAAAACTATGGAAGATGTTATAACAATCATATTTGAAAATGAGTCCCAAACCATTTCATGAAAACTTACATTCTTGTAATAAACAAAGTCATAGGTTAAAATCTCTAACTATGGAATATATGAGGGCAGGTGTGCCTTAAAAATATGGGGAAAGACGCTAAAAAAAGAGTTGATATACGTATAACTGATTCACTTTGCTGTACAGCAGAAACTAACACAACATTGTAAACCAACTATACTCCAATAAAAATTTAAAAATAAAATAAAAGTTAAAAAAAGAGCCCCCTTTTAGTACTGAAAAATAGAAATAGCTCAGTTTTAGATTTATATACCTAGGGATTCATCCTTACCAGGTCTATGACTTCAATTAGCAATACCCCCTTAATAGTAATGATAACAACAATGATAATTATTAGATCTATACATCATGGAGCTTGTATACTTACTGGGAGTCGGGTATTGAGCTAAGCTTTCCAAATGTGTGTGGTCACTTGGCGTGCATGTCTTTCAATGCTCACAATAATTGAAAGAGGCACATACTACTATTTTGACAGTTTTAAGGGAAAGAAACCCAAAACAAAACAAACAGAATGAATTAGATTTCAAAGGAGTAAGTTAGTTGAACTGAGGCTCCAATCAACCAGTACATAAGCCCATGATTTTCATCATACATTTGATTTCTTCCTCGTACATTAGGGAGTTTCTAGCGCTGACATTAGAAATAGCCTCTCCAAGAAACAGAACTGGAGATGGTTCACCAGTACAAAAAATTCCATCATTCAACCTAATACAGTCTAGTCAGGATATTAAAAGCCCTGTTGAGAAGCACAATTCAAAGGAAAGAACACTGCTTTCAGCCTGTGGTCAGTAGCATGAGGTTCTGTAATTCATCGTGCAAAAGGCCAGTTACACACGTCCTTATCAAGTGAATCAGTGCATGCACGTCATATGTGTGTGCATTTGTGTGTGTGTCAGAGCAGGGCAAGGGTCTTCTTTTTTTCTTTTTTTTTTTTTCCCTTTCTTTTCCTCTTTATTTTCTCCAGGCAAGAGTTTGATGCCAAGCCTATTTACAAAGTTCAGCTCTGGGGTCGTGAGAATTTTGCTGCATACAACTGACAGTCTTATGTTCCTGAAACTCACAAAGCTTTTATGAGCTTCGTTCTCTCTCTTCAGCGCCATGTATCTTAACCTCTTCTTCTCGACCTGCCCCAACTATTGTTGAGAATCAGAGAGGCAAGTCTGGACACAGACAGCCAGAAACTCAGCTTATTACCTGAGTTTTAAGGCTGGAACACATTTGACAATATTTTGGTGGGTTTTTGCTGCAATAGGATCTATTCAAGCAGTCTTTTATTTTGAGCTAGCTAGATCTCTGGAGATCAATATAATAGGAGTTTTGGAGAGAGACAGCTATTCTGAGGTTTTCCTGAAATCCAACAAAGAAAGTCATGAGAAAGATAATTTAGTAGTCTTAAATACGATTTCCCTGATTTCTATCGGGCATAGTTCAAACCTACATCAGTAAATTTGTGGTTGTGATTGACAACCTTAAAAGTAAATTAATAAAGAAATCCCCATAGAAAAAATGCTGTATAAAGGACAAAGATCCAGAAAAAACCTTTCTTAACTAGAGGTCAAAAACAGTCCAGACCACAAGTTCTGGCTGCGGGTATATTGTATTCTCAGGTAATTAATGAGTTCAGGGTAACAACTAGTTTTCAGTAGTAAAAATTAAAACAAAAAAATAATAGACAATCTTCAAGGTACAAACAAGCTGTTTTGGATTTGTTTTTATGTCAGCTGTTTGAAACTTGGAACATGGTTTTCCCCACGGAAACAATGATATAAATTGTGGTTAGGTTCTTAAGACAGTCAACAAGTCTATTTAACTAGTGATGTATTGGAACTATAGTACTAACGACATTAACCCTAGATCCAGGTCTTGGTGGCAAGGGGCCATGGGGAACCCTGTATGAAGAAATATGGAAAAAGTGATTTCTTCCTCTTTAATGATGAAATACTGAACCATTCTAGATATTGCAAAATAGCGTTTGTTGATGACTTTTAGAAACAGAACAAGTTTTTGTGTTTGAAATTTTGAAAAAGAAGAAAATTTAGCATCACATAAAATCATAGACCAGGGATCACCATTTATTAGTATGTGGGTGAAAAAATTTAAAAGCTGGTTGCAAACAAAAGGCATGGTACCAATTATCTATCTATCTGTATATGAAAAACTCTGGAAAATATAAATACATTTTTATGTGTATAAGTTATTTTCCAGTTAAATAGTTGTTTGGGATATCTATGATGCTTTTCTTAGGATAAATGCTTCAAACTATACTTGCTGGGACAGCATATCTGCTACTTAAGCCTTCTGATGGGTATGGCCAATGGCTCTTGAGCAAAGGTGGTCCTAATTTATGTTCTCACCAGAAGTCCATGAGAATCACTGTGCAAAAATTTTGAAACAGGTTTGTTTGTTTTCAGCACCACTTCATTTTCCTTTCCACGCTCTTTCTAAAGCTACCCTTCCCCCAATGGCTGTATTTCTTTTCTCCCACCCAAAAGGCCCTGGTGCCTTGTAGATTGTAAACGTCTCCACTACACCCGATCACTCATCCTATTGCATTGTTACTTAGAAAGTGCTCTTCATCCAAAATGACCACTGGGTTTCCAAAAATTGCATCTCCACATCTGTAAAACTGTTTCCAAGAAGTGCACCCCCAGAGCCGAGAAAAGATTTTTTTTTTTTTTTTTTTAGGAATAAGTACACATCTTGAGGAGAGAATGTTCTGTTACAGTACCCTTTACCCAAAATTCAAGGTACACAAGAGGGCTTATTTCAAAAGAACAGTTAAAATTATGGATCCCGGGACTTCCCCGGTGGTCCAGTGGTAAAGAATCCGCCTTCCAATACAGGGGACACGGGTTCGAGCCCTGGTGGGGGAACTAAGATCCCACGTGCTGTGGAGCAACTAAGTCCATGCGCCACAACTACTGAGCCTGCGCTCTAGAGCCCGTGAGCCACAACTACTGAGCCCGTGCACCACAACTACTGAGCTCGTGCGGCCGCAACTACAGAGTCCACAGACCACAACTAGAGAGAGAAAAACCTGCACGCCACAACTAGAGAGAAACCCGTGCGCCACAAGGAAGACCCCATGCGGCCAAAAAATAAAAATAAATTAAAATTTAAAAGAATAATGATAATGGATCCCTAAATATTTGGTGGCTGCAGGTAATGAATCACAATGCGAAAATCGTTAATTGATAGATTTAAAATGATTTATGCCTTGACTTAGCCTATTTCTAGGACGTAATCAGAGATGTGATCACATATTTAGGTAAAAGGGGTGCAACCAGGTTTGTTTAAAACATAGAATAAAAATAGACATAGATGCCAGTTACAACAGACTCATGTGAAGAAACAAACGCTCTCGACATATCCCATAGGAAGGATGCTAATGCATGCAGAATAGTGGCTGACACAGTTACAGGAAGACTAAAATGGGAAAGCTCACATCCTCCTAAGCTTGTTGAAATTAGATTCTTAGATAGATCCATCCATCAAACTGAAAGCACCGATCACTTTGTTATCGATTGTAAATATCAATTTAAAGGTTCTGTTTTAGACTTTGCTTCATAATGAGTTTACACAGCTCTCAATACCTGAGTTATGAAATATGTTTTGATAATGAGATATTACAGTCAGTAGTCAATAGTAATAAAGATGTTCAAAAAAAAAAAAAAAGTCAACAGTAAACTCTCTGAGCCTATCTTCAGGAATTTTTGTCGGGAGAAAACAAGCTGCAGAAAAATGCACATTCAAATAGTGTCCTTGGATCCTTAAAGAAACAACAGTCCTATTTTGGGCCTCTGCTATTTCCCATCCTTCAAGAGTGCAGGTGCTTGGTTCGTTTTCCCATCTCTCTGTCGCATAGAATAAAAATAAATAAATAAAGACACACAGGCCCCTTGTCATTGCCATGCTCAGCAACAAGCACTGCAACTGGGGTTTATGAGGTCATAAATTATTGTTCCCTGTCCTGGCAAGTAGCTTTTTTGAAAGGCCACATCCGGTCTATGCGGCACCAGCTTTTATTATGCATTTCATATTGAAACAAAGGTCAAATTAATTGACCTTATCTATGTGAAAAACCAGCTGGTTGCCTAGAGAAATAAAATCTTTTACAGAGACTTTGGGACGAGTAAACAACAGGAAAATTCAATCGGATGGCAGCTGGAACCTCCAATAGGAAAGAGAATTAATTTGGAGGAATTTAATTTCTGAATGATCAGCTGAGAATCAATAACAATTATGTTTTTTTTCTAAGGAACAACAGAGACAAGGCAATTCCAAAAGTCATCTGCATATTCACACATTTTTCATATATTTCTTTACCTATTACAGTGTTGAGGGAAGGAGTCGGAGAAGTTACAAGCAGTCCATTTTTAGACTCTAAGGACAAATGTAGCAACCCTTTGTATGGGGATAACGAAACCATTAAGAGTCTGAAAGAAAGCATTTTTGACCTAAAAGAATCAAGGTTAAAGTAAGGTTTTATTTTCCCCAAAGAAATACAAAATAGATATTCTATGCCTCCATATCAGCACAAAGACTGAGAAACATAATATAGGGATCCAAAAGCATAGAAGAGGAGGCTAATTTATTTTCCTAACACATCTGTCCTTCCATTTGCTCATCCGGTGAATGGGATAATAATTCTTGCCTCTCATAATGTTTGTGAGAAGCAATTCAGGCAAGGTCAATGAATATCTTAGCACCTGGGGTCTGGGCAATAAGCAATACACATGTTAGCCTTTAATATTACTTTTAAAAAGATGTGAATCATGATTGCCAGTCAGAACAACAAAAGGCCACTTGCCTCTATAAGGCAAAAAGCAGTTAGCTTATGCCTCCAATTTCTTAGTTTACTGCTTTACTTTGCTCCTTCCATTTTATGTTTGCAAAGCATAGCCGTTGACACAGTGCAATGATTCAGAACGGTGAACATTTGTGCTACTTAAAAAACATTTGGTACCATTGACCGTTTGTGACTCTAATATATGTGAATTTGACCTCCATGTGAATTTAACAAGTGTATGAAGAAATATGGGATGGAGGGGTATGCATGAGACTTACTCGAAAGGATACTCCTGTTGATACACCATTCCAATCCTGGTGTCTCTTATTTTAATTACTGAGCAAACTAAGACTTTCCTGTGGGGGAAGAGCAAACTGGATTTAATGGATGAGGTCTTCATACCGCAGCAAAGCCGCCATCAGATGGAAGCCTGCTCGACGATCCAGTATGGAAGAGATTAAGCCACAGAGAGCACATCTGCTTGGTGGGATGCGGAAAAAGTTAATGGCTGTGAAAAAGGGTTTGAACTTCAAGCTGAGGTCAGAAACACGGTGATTTAGTGACTTTAGTAAACAGCCTCTCAAAGAGGTAAAATGAAATTTGGTTTCATTTTGACCAGGACATAGAGAACATCAATAAAGTTTGCAAGGCTCAAAGGTAAGATCCGAGCCCACTTGGAAAGTGAACTACTTGTAAAAATCAATTCGCTGTTACATTACACTTTTTAATTTCACCCAACCTGGGATGTAATTTTAGAAACGAGGACATAGAGATGGAGTTATTCAGGCAAATTTAAAACCAAACAAACAAAAAAGCAAAGGAAGGCAGAAGAGGCAAGTGACTCTTGACCCCTGAACCAGTGTCAGGCTGAAGTCTCTGAAACTAAGAGAACTGAACTGCACGTCTTCCCGAAATTCATATGCAAGAAAAGACAGGACATCTTTCTGCCTCGATCCATATACAAGGTTGATTTGACATGACAAAACCAACCACGTTCATGAATACGCTTGATAAAATACCTGGGTTTTGCTTATCAGGTGAGATTTGAGGGTAGTGAGAAAGAAAGTCAAAACAAAAGAACAGGTCAGAAATTTGTGGAACGAATAAAAGTATTGATTTTGGAGCTGGATATGTGGAGGAGGGGAAGAGAGCAAGTTAGATGCTTCGGAAAAGAAGAATTTTCTTTCCATTTTTCTAAAGATGTCATAAGAAAACCTCTCTACTGAGTAGAAAGGGTCAATGCCACATCTCCAGAAATTCACGTCCTCTACTGAGTAGAAAGGGTTAATGCCACATCTCCAGAAATTCACGTCCGGATAAAGGCCTAGGAAACTTCTCTCTACTGAGTAGAAAGGGTTAATGCCACATCTCCAGAAATTCACGTCCGGATAAAGGCCTAGAAAACTTCTCTCTACTGAGTAGAAAGGGTTAATGCCACATCTCCAGAAATTCACGTCCGGATAAAGGCCTAGAAAACTTCTCTCTACTGAGTAGAAAGGGTTAATGCCACATCTCCAGAAATTCATGTCCGGATAAAGGCCTAGAAAACTTCTCTCTACTGAGTAGAAAGGGTTAATGCCACATCTCCAGAAATTCATGTCCGGATAAAGGCCTAGAAATAATCTCATGGGAAATGTATTACTGGATCTTAGGCCATAAGGTGGAGTCATTGATTTATCAGCTTCACTACAGTAATCTGAGATCCAGCAACAGATGCTGATGTATCGAAGGCATTTTGCATTTTCTTCGGAGTCTTTCTTCGGAGAAGAGCGAGCCTGGTATCTTTTGCGACTTAAAAAGACCATCTTGGGGACCGGGGGCTGATCAGATTCCTTCGGTCTCCAGTCTCCGTGTTTCCTGGTGAAAAACAGGAACGTGCGTGAGCCGCTTTGACTCTAAGGACCCCAGGAATCGTCAGTGAACCTGAAAGCCCTCACATCTGGCTACAGCTTGCCCTTGTTTGCTTTCAGTTCTGCACACAGACGACCACCCTGGCTGTGAATTCAGGGATGGCCCAGGCTTCTGTATGCACGGCCAGGGGAGGTGGGGATTCTGCAAGCTCACCTGGTCCAGGGTGAGGTCCGCTGCCTTTTCAACTGGCCTTTGTTTCTGTTAGTGTCAGCCCTTTGGAAAGAGGTTTCTGTGGCAACAAGCACACATTCATCATCATTTCTCCTTTGCTTACTCCTTCTCCATCAGCTATAAACTATGTCCCGGCAAAGAAAGGTCTGTGCTCCGTAGCGAGGCCTCCGAACACATACCCGTTACAGAACAGAAACTTCTGGGCGAGATACCTCCAATAACAATTTACTTGGCACAGATTCTGTTGCGCTCTGTGACAGTTCAGATGGTTTCTCATCTAAAAAATTATCTTCTCTCTGGGAGAGACAAGTTGACGAGCAGACTCTCAAAGAATCTTAGACGACGATTCAGCACAGTGAGCTGCACTTAAAAATCAGTATATGAGGATGGGACAAACATGCATTATAATGATGGGGTAGTTAACAGTTAAAATCACGAGCTATGTTAGTTTCTCAGAAAATCATTAATTTGGCGGGGATTGTTGTTATTCCAGAAATCCATTAGCTTTAGTTTAGGTTTTTTTTTTTTTCATAGCATATATACAGAACTGAAAAGAGGGCAATCAAGAAATGCTCCTTACAAAAATAAAGCAATTCCTTTTCCACCTTTTTTCCTTTTCTTTTCTTCAAAAAAAAATATGATTTTTTGGGGGGGAAAGAGACTCTGTGATTCCAGACACACAACATCAAAAAGATAAATAAAACTAGTGAAAAAGTGAAATTTTAATTTATTGGAGTACTCTGCCTATCTCCAAACAAACTGGATGCATTTCTAAATATAAATGACAGAATGAAATGTTATTTTACCATATATATTTATAGATATATATATAAAAATATATATATCTATATCTATATATATATATATATATATTTTTTTTTTTTTTTTTTTTTTGGTAGGGGGGC
>NW_006780945.1:5119122-5146740 GCF_000442215.2 Lipotes vexillifer
GGCCTCTCACCGTTGTGGCCTCTCCCGCTGCGGAGCACAGGCTCCGGACGCGCAGGCTCAGCGGCCGTGGCTCACGGGCCCAGCCGCTCCGCGGCACGTGGGATCCTCCCGGACCGGGGCACGAACCCGCGTCCCCTGCATCGGCAGGCGGACTCTCAACCACCGCGCCACCAGGGAAGCCCTCCCATATATTTTTTCATACAAGCCTCGAAGCATATCATCAAGTATCTAAACTTTTTTGTTGTATAAAGAGAAGCAAAACAAAAACTGAACAGCAACAAAAGCAATCTAGATGTATGCTTTCTTCCTTTTATCTGTAAACAGTGTGTAAAAGGACAGGAGGAATCTGCGTTATGTTGAGGAATCGCGCCACTACTGCGCTGCTACCCACACTCCCGCACCTACTTCCTTCCTGCTGATGCGGTCAGTGAGGTTGCCTCTCTTCTCCCTCACTCAGGCAGTGGATCCACAGAACTCCGCTACACTGCCTCCGACCCAGAGAGCTGTACCTGAAATTTTCCAACGGCCCTGTTGTTCTTTGTCTTTCTGGTCCATAAGTGTCCACCGGTCATTTATCTGGGTGTCTAACCAAAGATGCTGTCTTGCAAGTGTCCAACAAGTTGGCAAGGAATTTGCTTAAAACTGTATGTGCTGAGTAATTTTTACAGGGAAATTGATAAGCAGAGGCGATTTCACCCTGAGCAGGGAGGACTGATTCCCAGAGTGGTCTGTACTACTGGTAAAATATTCCATGAGATCGTACGGAAAAACATGAACGAACTTTTTGGCCAATCCAATGCTTTTTTTTTTTTTTTTTAACGGTACGCGGGCCTCTCACTGCTGTAGCCTCTCCCGTTGCGGAGCCCAGGCGCACAGGCTCCGGGCGCGCAGGCTCAGCGGCCTTGGCTTACGGGCCCAGCCGCTCCGCGGCATGTGGGATCCTCCCGGACCGGGGCACGAACCCGTGTCCCCTGCATCGGCAGGCGGACTCTCAACCACTGCGCCACCAGGGAAGCCCCCAATCCAATGCTTTTTAACTACACACCCAAGCCTCAGGTCTTGATCTATTAAGCAGAAGCCTTGGAAATGCCACTTATTGGAATTTTTGCTCCAGATATCCTGGATTAAGATTAAATAGGTGGATATGGACATAAAGAAAAGGAAAGTATAAAAGGGAATGTGGTAATTGGAGATCACAAAGCCAAATGAATCTTTCTGAGATTTGTAGCATTGCCATGGATGTGGTTGGCAGTCAGCAGCGAAAACATTGCTCAAACATTGTCTAAATTTTAATGGCAGAGAATATGAGTACAAATAAATAAAAACAAGTAGCCCCTATTGTTAGGAACACATCGTGTTGCATGTTAATAATTCGTCAGCAGTCAAAGTTTCAGTGTCAAGACGCTTCTTTCTCAAATACTGCTGTGGTAGTTTTTCTCTGTTTACAAAGAGTGAGTACTGACAATTACGCCTTTCCTGGTGTAGGAGTTTTCCTGACAATGGGGACAGGAATAATGTCCCAGATCTCTGGCATCTTTTAACTTGAAACTCAGAAATGGACAACTCAGAAAACTCAGAAATGGATAACTCAGAAAATGATAACCAGAGAGAATCATTATTTGTGTATCTCAGTGTGCCAGCCTCTAAGGCATGGGGTATACGGCAGTGAGTCAATAAATATTTGTCAAATTATGGCTGAATCACTAGATCTCACTTTGTGTAAGTCTAATATAATCTTTCTGGAAAAATTCTGGGTTCCTCTCCTCTCTGTATCAATCTTTATTGAGAGAGTTTATACAGAAAGCAGAGAATTTGACTGGCATAGTACCCAAAATATAACAAATGTCTGATGACTCAAACCAATCAATGAAATTGATGAACTGGAAACTACAAAGCAAGCTGTTTTTGAAACACAGAAATTCATTCTAATTCCTTTTTAGTTTTAGAATTTGCCTTCTGAGTTACACATTGCCTTGGCTGATGTTCGAAAGTGCTTTTATGTCCTGATTGATAGAAAGTGTGAAAAAGAAAGTGGCAGGAAGAATAAATGCAGTTTGGTCCTTTCAGCGGTAGCATCGCAACTAAATGGCTCTCCGGCACTTAGACCTGTCACCCGTATTGAAGCACTGACAGCATCATACTGGCCATTTGAGTCTTCCACGTCTTGGTAGTTTCAGACTTTGCATGCTACGCTAATGTCTGGGGAAAGATAGATGTCTGTTAATTCTCCAGATGTGCTCTCTCTCCAGCTGCACTTATATCTGTGTCTGGAAATGTTTAAATAAATGGCTGATTTTTTTCCCCCCACTCCTTTTGGTATATCTCAGAATCCTGGATTCCTGTCCACAGCCAGTTCATATCTTTCTTGATCTTCATCACAGTACTAGGAATTCTTCCTCTTACAGTATATCATAACATTTTCCAAATGTCATTTGTTTTCAAGTGGTCGTTTTCCTACGGATGATGAACGAATTTTAACTGATGTGCCGATACTGCCACCTAGTGGCTAGAGTGGAGAATACAGTTGTTTTCTTTTCATGTTGAAAACTAAACCTAGCTCTTTTATCATTCGATGGCTTGGCCAATATTTCTTGAGTACTTTCAATGAGCTACACACAGTGAACAAAACATAATGAATACAATAGTCTCCTTTTGGAAGTACTGAGGCAATTAATTGAAAAATCACTCTAATCTACTTACTGAAATATATGGTTATATATTTAATCGTTAATAAGCATAGTATTTTTGGAACAATTTTACATTTGCAAAGGTAATACAAGAGTTCCTGGATACACCTCACCCAGTTTCCTCTTATGTCAACATCCTACTATTCCATGGTGCGTTTGTCAGAACCAAGAAATTAACTTTGGTACTGATGTTTTCCTATTAACTATTACTATTGACGAAGTTCAGACCACAGTTGGTTTTCAGTAAGTTTTCCTTTTCAGCTCCTTTTCTGTTCTAGGATCCAATTCAGGATACCACGTTATACTTCATACCATATCTCCTTAATCTCTTCTGGTTTTTTCTTTCTAACGCACTCAATTATTATACCCTACCAGCATTATTATTATAATAACCATAGAAACAACAAGAACAGCAAGAAAAGGGAGCGCAATGTATCCCTTAGGCAATTGACTATCCTATTCTTACGAGGTTATTGTTGAGGTTTGAAAGATTTTAAGAACATTGAGAAAATGACAATGTTTGGAAGAACCAAATGACAATATGCTGCGTCCATTTAAAAACAGAAATCTGGGAACAACATTTTCTTTGTTCTTTTCTGGGTGGCCTTTGAGCACCTGTAACTTGCGATGGGTTCTACCACGGAGATATCAGCCAGACAGCGGGAGAAGTCAAGTGCTCAGTGATCAAGGTGCCACTCGTTCCTTAACAAACCCCAATTATGATTCTTCTCTCCCACTCCATAAATTATACTTTTGCCGGCATCGCAAATAATATCTATTTCAATATATGTCATAGAAATTTGTTGCTCCTCATATATAATTATGCATCTCTCTGCAAATTATAACACAATTGACCTCTCCCTCCTTCTGGAGAATTATATTGTCTTATATACACGCTTCGATTTTCCCTGTTCTTCCAGGTGCCCTTCCTTCTTTTTATTTTATTTATTTTTTGCGGTACGCGGGCCTCTCACTGCTGTGGTCTCTCCCGTCGCGGAGCACAGGCTCCGGACGCGCAGGCTCGGCGGCCACGGCTCACGGGCCCAGCCGCTCCGCTGCATGTGGGATCTTCCCGGACCGGGGCACGAACCCGCGTCCCCTGCATCGGCAGGCGGACTCTCAAGCACTGCGCCACCAGGGAAGCCCTTCTTTTTATTTTTTAATCGTTTCTTTTCCTCAGCGGCTTGTCCCATAAGTTCTGCTATACCTCAGAGTTCTCTCTAGGTCCTTATTTTAATACCATTCCCAAGCAATCTAACCAACGACATGGTTTCCTTTACTGTGTATATGCAACCCACAATATATATCTCCAGGCTGTATTTCTTTGGCTGAGCTACACACCAGTATAATCCAACCATCTGGTGGTCTTCTCCACATGGATAGGTCTCAAACATCTCAAAATCAGTATTGCTAAGTCTGAACTTGGATATCACCCCCAATCTGCTCCTCTGCCAGTATTTAAAGCATTTTTCCTATAAATAATAACATAAGGGACTTCCCTGGCTGTCCAGTGGTTAAGACTCCATGCTTCCACTGCAGGGGGCGAGGGTTCGATCCCTGGTCGGGGAGCTAAGGTCCCGCATGCCAGGCAGTACGGCCAAACAGTAGAAATAATAACATAGGATGCCCAATCAGAAATCTTAGCATGGGCATTAAGTCTCAAACGTCATCGAGTGGCAAACCTTGTCAGTTCTCCCACCTAAACATCTCTTCAATAAAGTGATATCTCTTTTTTCCTCAGTGACCCTCTACTCTAGTCACCTATTAGTGACAACTGCAACAATCTCTCTCACAGGTTTCCCTGGGTCCACTACTGCTCCCATGCATCAATTCTAGCAAAACCAGTTGGTGTGATCTTTGCCTATGCAAAAAAAAAAAAAAAAAAGGTTTTCCTTCTTGAACTAGACGAGAGCTCCCCCGTGACCATAAAGAATAAAATCCTCAACGTGGCTTATGGGGCTTCCCTGATCTATCCGTGGACAACACATCCAGCGTATTAATTTTCTCCTGATGTCAAAACAGATGACTACAAACATAGTGATCTAAAACAGCAAAGATGGATTGTTTCACAGTTTTTCAAGTCAGAAGTCCAACACAGGTCTCACGATGCTTAAATCAAGGTGTCAGGAGGGCTGCATTCCTTTCTGTAGGCTCTACAGGAAAACCCACCACCTCGCCTTTACTAGCCTCTAGATGCCACCCACTTTGGTCCTGGGCTCATGACGTCCACCATCCATCATTAAGGCTGGCAGGGATGGACGGATCCCCTGTCATGTGCTGTACTTACGCTTCTCCTTCTGTCTTATCTCTCCAATGCTCTCTTCTCTCCCCTCCCACATTTAAGAGTTCACACAATTAGACTGGGACCGTGTCCTTATTTAAACATCAGTGGATTAGCAATCTCCATTTCACCCACAACCTTAATTATCTTTTACCAAATAAGTGTTCACAGGTTTCCAGGATTAGGATGTGAACATCTGGGGGAGCGGGCATTATTATTCTGCCTGTCACAACTAGCCATATTTCATTACTATTGTACCCCATGGTCTATGCTCATAGAATTTCCTTCTGTTTCTTGGGGGACAGGGTAGCGATGAGAGCAGTCAACTCCAGTTCTTCCTCCTAGCCGTCCATCTCCCCTCTTTATCCGGTTAAGGCTCACCCTCCCTTCATTCTTTAAATTAAAATTCACTTCATCACGGTGACCTCTTCTGACCTTTCTAACCTTCAAAGTCAGGGCAAATCCCTTTGTTTTAGCACAATCTATTCCCCCCACCACTTTCTAATTTCATCTCATGTGTATCAGTTCCCCTGGGAAATGTAATTTTCATGTTGGCAGGGACAATGTTTGCCTTGTCTCCTATGGTATCCCAGCACCTAGCAGGGTACCCGGCAAATGAGTGGTGACTACATTAGGAATTGAACTAAAATTTTCAGTCTTTTTCTCTGATATTCCCTCTGCCTTGATTCTATTCTATTCTTCTAACTTACTTCTCCTAGTTTTCCTCTGCTTGGCTAATTTCCAGATTAATGAATTTAGATTAATCTAGATTCATTTCCAATTTTCAGGATTCAGCTCTATTTTGTTCTCTATAAGTCTCCTCTGAGGTACCACTTGGTCATGACCCTTACATTGTAATAATATTCACCCTCCCTTAGATCTTAGAGCTATTTGAGGACAGACATATATTCTTTTTTTGTTTTGGCCACACTGCGCAGCATGTGGCATTGTAGTTCCCCGACCAGGGATTTAACCCGCGCCCCCTGCATTGGAAGTGCAGAGCCTTAATCACTGGACTTAACCACTGGACTACCAGGGAATTCCCCAGACATGTATTCTTATGAAGCCACATCTCTCCAGGGTCTAACACAGTGCCTGATATATAGAAAGCACTCAATCAATGCTGTTGAAGGGATCAGTGGATTGCTTCTGAAGAAAAAAAATTACATCGGTCAAAAAACATAAAAGCACTAAAGTTGCTGAAGAATGTGTACACTAAAAAAAAACTCTTCTCTTTTATTTATTAATTTACTTACTTACTTGCTATTTTGCTTTCTTTATTTTGAGGGAAGGGTGCCATGGAGCCATGACCTTAGAATAAAGCTCATTACACTTGAGAAAATAATATCGCTGTCAAATTCCATGCTACCACAAGATGGCGGGTTCGTATTGTGCCTGCCACATATATAAGCACTGTGAGTGCTTATATATATATTATATATATGTATATAATAGTCCATCTTCTTTCTGAATAGTTAATATCTATGATAGTAGAATAAATCACTAATCAGTGGACCCAGTTCAAAATACATTATACAAAGAAAAGTTCTGGCTAAATATCTATTCCTACTCCTGAGTCAGTTAAAAATCCAAGATCTAATCACTAGCCTCATACTTTCTTTTTCCTTCCTAGCACTTCAGTAGCTAAACTTTGATGCATGGCTGCTATGAGCAAGGGGTCGATCCCACAGATGTATAACATTTCTATGTCTCTAAGGAGAAACTAAAGCTGGGAAATGTTGACTACCTCATCGAAAAACAACTGAGCTAAAATGTAAACTCAGGTCTTTAGGCGCAAAATTACCTGTTTTTGTACTAGGCCATTCTGCCTCCATAGCTGTGTGTGTGTGGGGGGGGGGGCATGTGTGTTTTCTCCCATGCGGTCCTATCTTCCTAATACTGTATGTTTTTGAAGGACAAAATTATGGTCTATTCAACAGATTTCCACCCAATCAAAACTGTAACTCAAACATCTTCCCTCTGGGCCACTCCTGACCCCGCAGCCTCTCCAGGATGGGCCAAGCCAAGGGGCTCTCTGTGGCCTCCTCTGAGTGCAAGGTAGTTAGCAGACGATGGTTCTTAAGCTGAACCGGTAAGAGCTCTGCCATTAAAGGACTTGTGATCAGCAAAGGCAGGGAATGATCACTCTTTTTTCTTTTTTCTTCGCGGTACGCGGGCCTCTCACTGCTGTGGCCTCTCCTGTTGCGGAGCACAGGCTCTGGACGCACAGGCTCAGCGGCCATGGCTCACGGGCCCAGCCGCTCTGCGGCATGTGGGATCTTCCCGGACCGGGGCACGAACCCGCGTCCCCTGCATCGGCAGGCGGACTCTCAACCACTGCGCCACCAGGGAAGCCCGAATGATCACTCTTTGAAGCAATTCTCCATGAACACGGTCACCTTGGGAAGAGTTCTCTTACAAACAGACATATAACTCAAACATTTGATAGCCAGGCATCCCATACAATGGGTGGAGGATTTTTAAAGAAAGATTTGGGGGTAAATGGCTGGTTTTAACTCTACAGGCTTGGAACACCATCATTCGGGAGTGACTTAGAAACCCCAGCGCATCCTCTGACAGAGATGGTGATGTTGCCATCTAACTTTTGTGCAGGTGACTCTCCAAGTCTCCAGGAATTGAATAACTGGGAGGAAGCGTCCATGGATTAGGCAGAGGTCTACGAATCTGAGAGCTTCACTTTGGTGATTCTGGCTAATAAAACTGACATATGTGCACCTCGAGCGTAAGCAGAAGAATCCCAAGTCTGGTGCACTCACAACAGCTGTCCTTACTTGAAACAAGTGAAAAGATGCCACGCACGGTGCGTCGGCTTTTAGGAAGAGGTCGGAAGAGGTCTTGTTATCAAGCGTAAGTCAGATACCTCGATATAGACAGACTGTCTTCATTGAAAGCACAAGTTCAGCTCATCATGCTGTCGATGGTTCAAGCAACTGTCGGTGCATCGAACCAACTCAGACATGCACACAGAGTAATCCCAGGCTGGGCTAGAGAATTAATATTTGCAGTAATGTGTTAACAACTAATACAATTAAATGAACGTATCATGTCGCTTCATCTGTCAGGGGAGAAGGAGTCCACATACTCACTGAGAAATGTATTTGCTGAATAACGGAAAGTTGCATTTTTATTTTTTATTTTTTTTATTTTTTTTTTTATTTTTTATTTTTTTATTTTTTTCCTTGCATTATGCGGGCCTCTCACTGTTGTGGCCTCTCCCATTTGCGGAGCACAGGCTCCGGACGCGCAGGCTCAGCGGCCACGGCTCACGGGCCCAGCCGCTCCGCGGCATGTGGGATCTTCCCGAAACGGGGCACGACCCCGCGTCTCCTGCATCGGCAGGCGGACTCTCAAGCACTGCGCCACCAGGGAAGCCCCGGAAAGTTGCATTTTTAAATGTTAATGTGTGTCTAATAACATTTCTTTAAATATGTAAGTTTTAGATTTCATCATAAGCGAGGTGACTAAGATATTAATTATAATCAAAACAAGATGTTGAATATTCTAGAAGATAATAAAAATGTTTAAAAAAACACTTTAAAGAATATATATATATGTACGTATAACTGAATCACTTTGCTGTACACCTGAAACTAACACAACATTGTAAATCAACTCTACTCCAATAAAAAACCACTTTAGCCCCTAAATTCCCTGAATCCTGCAATGCTATAATTTTGTAATTTTCCAAGTAGTAAATTAAGCTATATTCTTCCCTCCATAAAGAGGGAAGAGAGCAGGTAGCATGAAAAGCAGCTAACTCTCTGCAGCCTGGAATTTTCTGTTCCATGTTGGTAGGTGAAATTAAGCCTCCAACTGTCCACCACGGGGCCACAGTCGTTCAAGGTGTGCGGTGGAGGTGAGACAGGTACAAGGAGGAATCCCCACACCTCATCCCCTCTTCAAAAAAAGGATGACCCAGAGCACGTCACCAAGAGCCTCACTGTGTCACTTTCTGCATTGCTGTGCAACCAGCGTGCAGGCTGGCTGAAGCTTTATCACCCTCTGGTGCGAAGGAGATACATTAGCAGAAACTTCAAGGGAGAATGAATGGTCCAAAGGTATGGGGGTCGTCTACATGGGAACCAAAAGTTCACTGAACACCCTCCAGTATCAGAAACCGTTTCTGGTTGACACAGTGTAACGTGAGAAGATTCCGTGGATGTGGTGTCCAAAGGCATGGGGCACAACTTTTAAAATGTAAAATCATCCTTTGAAAAAGTACAAATAGGAAAGGGATGCTAATGGTTTTCAGAAGCTAGACTCCTCTGCCTTGGTTATTCATTTTCCTAACTTCTGTTGAGTGCCCTGGATACTGGGCCTCTTCCCAAACATGAGGACTCTGCTGTCATGGTGGCTTAAATAATATAACACTGTTGACAGAGAAAAATAATGAAGTGCTGTTTTCTTGCAGATCAGTAGCATTGGAGCAAATAAATAAAACAAGGCAAAAACCCAATCCAAAATATCCTCTGCTGATGTCTCTTTAACCATCTTTTGTCTGGGATTAATACAAGCAGCTACTCATTCATAGTCATGAAAACATGATTTCTGGGAAAACAGCACATCTAATTTGCAGACACAGAGGTGAATGCGATCACAGGCCAAAGGTATGATTTAGGGAATTCCTCGTCATGGATAAAATAAATAATTTTGATGGCTTTCTCGTGAAATAACAACAGAGCAGCTGGGATTGACCCAGTAAGATTTTAGGCAAAACTGGCCACTAACTACTTTTAGTTTTCATATTAGTAGCCCCCAAAATGATCTGGAAGGAGTAAACTTTGGGCAAAAGTATTTATTTTTTATTTTTTGGCTGTGTTGGGTCTTCGTTGCTGTGCGCGGGCTTTCTCTAGTTGCAACGAGCAGGGCCTACTCTTCTCTGCGGTGTGCGGGCTTCTCATCGCGGTGGCTTCTCTTGTTGTGGAGCACAGGCTCTAGGCACGTGGGCTTCAGTAGTTGTGGCTCGCGGGCTCAGTAGTTGTGGTTCGCGGGCTCAGTAGTTGTGGCGCATGGGCTCAGTTGCTCTGCGGCATGTGGGATCTTCCCAGACCAGGGCTCGAACCCATTTCCCCTGCATTGGCGGATTCTTAACCACTGCGCCACCAGGGAAGTCCTGCAATTACTTTCTGAAATCTGCAAAGGTTGGAATATCTCCAAGGAGTATGAGAAGACTAATTCTGTCTGAAAGGACAGTAATATTAACCGACATATAGGAGGCAAGGAACTGTAGTGTTTTGAAGATTTCATTGTCCTGTAGAACAAACTCTTAAACCTATATTTGAGAAAAGGTACATTTCATTTTTTGGCATCAGATTCAGGTATGTTTATTACCATGAAGTCAATCACCAAACAAAGTGATTTTTTTTTTTTTTTTTTTTTTTTTTTTTTTTTGCAGTACGCGGGCCTCTCACTGTTGTGGCCTCTCCCGTCGCGGAGCACAGGCTCCGGACGCGCAGGCCCAGCGGCCACGGCTCACGGGCCCAGCCACTCCGCAGCATGTGGGATCCTCTCGGACCGGGGCATGAACCCACGTCCTCTGCATCGGCAGGCGGACTCTCAACCACTGCGCCACCAGGGAAGCCCAAACAAAGTGATTTTTACTGAAAAGAATAGAGGCTTTAGAGTGAGATGGACTCAACTGTGAATGCTTATTCATCCACTACTTGTGTGACTGTATCACATGGCTAAAACTGAAGATCCCACCGAGACGCCAAGAGAAAACAGATCCACGTGAGTGTGACAGGGGCCACTCTGGAGGAATTCTCAGAGGGGGTACAGCTGTCTATCCCATTCCTCTTGCAGTGGATGTAAAATGTGGGGATTTGTGAGAATTCCCTGGAGGGAACTATTGTCGTGAAGGTGAGGGATTGTTTATTTGCCCCCAGCCAAGAAAAAATGGGCTTCAGCTACTTGGAGGATCAGATCCCAAGCGCCCCATGATTTGAAGACATGGTAGGTTGAGGTCTCACTTCTACCCAGGGAAATCTGGAGGGCATGAAAGTTGCTTTGGCTGGCGGAGCAGCGTTGAATTGCTTCATTCAGGAGTAACTGCACGTCCATGCCACAGTTATTCCGTGATTGTGCTTCCTTTCATTCTAAAGGAACAGTAGGAAATAATGTTCCATGTATTTACATGCCATTGACCATGCTTACTCAACATGTAGGTTATGTGACTTTGGATGAGTTACTTAATCTCCCTGGATTTTTGATTATCAAGCTTTAAAAATGAATTAAATATACCTTATCTCATTAGAATCATGATAACTATGCTCATGTAGGTAAAAGCACCTAGCAAAATGCCATGTGAATGGCAGGCGCTCAATCACTGTTAGCATCTTTCCTTCCTCAAATGTTTCCATACTGTCATTCTTTGATCTCAGAGTAATATTGAAGAATTATTAGCAAGGTCAGTTCACTAAACCAAAGAAGTTAATGCTTAGAAACGAGCTGAAGTTGGGAGACATTTGTCTCTGGCTATTAGGAAAATCATGTAACATCTCCTTGGGCCATGGCATTTGCTGGATTCATGGGCACGATACCGGTGCAGTCAGAGAAGGGCCCTGGGCATGGTTTAATGCTCTGCTTTCACTCGTCTTGAAATTTTTAATAATGTAACCTTTGAATTTGTGTTTTGTAGGTAAAGTCCAATGGGACAATGGTGGAGATGTCTACATTACATATGTCCACTGTGGCTTCTCACTGCCACATTTACCTCTAGCATCTGCAATGCCCCATGACACAAAATTCTAACGGACCTTGGAGGATGCAGGGGAATAAAAGGTGAGTCAAATGTGCAAGGTAAGCGTGTTTCATCTCCAAGTGAGTGACCTGGGCTCTGACATCCCTGAGAGGCTACATTTTCCATTCAAATCCAATTGCTTTTCAATGCACAAAGCAGGCATTTCAGGAAACACACATGACCAAGGAACCTATCATATCCTTTCTTACTTGGGTTACTTTCCTGTATCAGCCAAACATTTATGCTGAAAATGATGACAAAGATAAAAAGACAGCTTTATCCATCATTCCCTTCCTCTCCAGCTTTTCTTTGCTCATCGGGAAGCCCCAGGTAGAAAGTGTTGATAGGATGTGTGTATCAAGAAGTGAAAGGACAGAATAGGTCATTTTATGTAGCATTTCCACTCTTCTGATGAGAAGGAAATACAGACGCATGTTTGACCTACAAATTGTATAATTTCAGTGATTCTGCATACCACTGAAATGCTCTTATATTTGGGTTTAAAACTGGAATTGTACAGTGCAAAGATAAATGGGAAATGTATGCTAGTAATTACATCTTTCAACTTCCTTGCTTAGGACAACATGAAACAAATAACACCAAGCAAATAAAAAACACCATGACAGGTTGAGAGCGATCTCGGTACAAAGGCAAAAGGTTTAAATTTTAGTGAATTTAATAACCCTTTCTCCTGCTTTCTGAACGAGGGGCTCCTATTTTCATTCCGTACTGGGCCCTGCAAATTATGTAGCTGGTAGTCATTCTTTTGTCTATAAAATGAGGTATTTCTACAAGAAGATCTCTTAGGGCCCCGCGGTTCTAACATTCTACTTAGGGCTTCTACTAGAAAAATAGGCTGTCTCTTTTTTTTTTTAATTTTTATTGGAGTATGGTTGATTTACTATGTTGTATTAGTTTCGGGTGTACAGTAAAGTGAATCAGTTATCCATATACATATATCCACTCTTTTTTTAGAGTCTTTTCCCATATAGGCCATTACAGAGTACTGAGTAGAGTTCCCTGTGCTATACAGTAGGTCCTTATTAGTTACCTATTTTATATATCATAGTGTGTATATGTCAATCCCAGTCTCCCAATTTATCCCTCCCCCGCCCGCATCCTCAGTAACCATACGTTTGTTTTCGACATCTGTGAGCCTACTGCTGTCTCTATATAGTACATACTATACAGAATATAGCACGTAGCAGCCCTCTGCAGGCTTGGCCAAAAGATGGCGCCTTTGCACTGAGGGAAAGGTACCCCTTCTTTGGGCAGTAGTGGCCTGGATCCTGAGCTCATAGCTAGGAACTTTTACCTGAATTTTAAGCTTCCATTTACCACCTTGGCTGGGTGCCTTTATACAGAACAAACGACACAGCATTACACAGCAGTATTGATTCTATCCACTCAAATGTCTTCCTCTTACCATTTGAAAATTTGAGTTGACCTTCTCATTTTCGAACCCATAGTTATGAATCATGATTCAAAGAATGGCTGCTATTAATATGTATCTCGTTTCTGTGCTAAAAGGAGACTAGAACGATGCTTCTTGCATCGTTGCTTTGGTATCTAGGTATCTAGGTTTTGACAATTCCAGACAAGTGGTGGTAGAGTACAGTGTTATGAACTTCTGAGAAAATAGTAGGAATTGTCCAAACATATAACCCAGTTGGGTTTTATTCTTTGCTGTGGGTGTTCTTTTTACTGGATTCTTTTGAAATAAAAATCATGAAACTCTTAGAAAGTTGCTTCTTTGGCAGTATGCTCCAAAGAGAAGGAGTCCTTAAATTATAGCATTTAAATGTGTATCATTGCTTTTCAATGAGAACGTGAATCCAAAGACTGGTTCTCTTGATTTCATTAAAAATTCACTGCCTTGTCCTTCAGAGCAGGTCTGTCGACTAATTAGATACTCTGGATTCTAAATGATGACCTTCTGCCCTGTTACCTTACCCTCCCCGTGTGGTTTAATATAAGTGCATTGCTCCTCTTTGTTTTCTTCCCACACTGTTGTGAAGTGTTGCCATGAGGCAGCTGAACAGCTGCTCTGCTTTCTCCAGAAGTGGCTGCATTCCAATAGTGGGCAAAGCAAATTATGTAAATTTCGGTTTTTTCAGGGTTTCCTTGGAAACTAGAGATGCTGCTCCTGTTTGAATTGGACCTGGAAACAAGAAGATGAAGTCGAACTTTGGAGGGGTCGGGGGGAAGTGAGGGACAGGAAACTGGAGATTACATTCATAGGAGTTGGCTTCATTTTTATTTTTCAAGTATGTATATTCAGCTTAAAGGGGATGTAATAGTCCAAAGGATAAAAATAGCAACACTGGATTGCAGTTCCCGACCTCATCCTCACATCCACAGTGACCTAAACTGATTTAGTCCATTAAAAATGAGGAAGAAATAAAATCCGGAATGTCTCCCCTTCTGAACTTAAAAAGCTAAATTGAGTAGAGGTTCCAGTTACTATCTGATTATTTCAATATATAAAAAGCCAAATAGGGGCGATTCAGCCCGAATCTTGTTGCAAGGCACTCATTCTATTCAACTGGTAGAGAGAGAGACCTGACTTTGTACTCAGTACCGTGTTGCATCTTGAGAAAACAGAGAGGAAGATCAGACTATTCCTTGCTAGAGCCCACAGGTTGAGAAAGAAAATAGTAGACACTGAAACCTTGATGTAATAGAATCAACAACTTAGGAGCATATGAGGGCCAGTGAGTGATTCTACTAAGGGCTCACTGATTCTCACCGGATATTTCTGGAATGCCTACTATAGCATGACACTTGCTAAATACTGGAGAACAGTTATTTAGGGTAGGTTCTAAAAAGGACTATCCACATGATACCAAACAAAAAAATGTCAAACAACCAGTTGCTTTGCTACATTATACCCAATAATTCATTGTCCAAAATATATTGCAGATGGAAGGAACCAAATGTCTTGGAAGGATGTGAACATAACTAATGAGGCAGTTCTGATCCTTGAATTGATCTAAGGATCTTCACTTTAGAGCCTCTGAGCTAAACAAATATTGATTTTAAAAAAGGAAGTTCCAAAGATTACAGAAATGCACAATTTTTACAAAGGTGTGAGAATTTATGTATTTCTTGTTATTGTATTATGTGTATGATATTTCAACTCTTTTTACAGTGTTTTTATTCCACTGATGAGGAGATTTTGTTTAGTGGGCTTTCAGTGACTGACAATTTGATTTCCTCTATAACTTACATGGTTTTTTTTTTTTCAATATTTTAATCATTAGAAAATAAGCCTTTACTTCTCGGTAGATGGGATTTGTTATTTCTCAGTTGAAGACCAAAGAGGTAGAAATACCTTTCTAATCAAACTCGGAATAAGAGGAATTAGGGTTTGATGCTGTTCATTGTTAGATTTAGCAAATATATGAATTTTTTTCCGTATGATTCTATGTCTTAGTTTTTAGCAAAAAAAAAAAAAAAAAAATAGTTACCATTCAAATCTATCACACGATATTGTGGGGTGACTCCTATTTCCTTTGTCACTTCTAAGAATTGGTCAGAGCCATTTGTTTTTCCTCTCTTTCTTTTCCTCTTCCTGCGTATAAACCTCACAACAATCCTTTAGGTACTGTCTGTATTCTCACAAATAATCTAGCCAGAGAGTTGAGTAACTTTGTGAGGTCCTAACAAGGACCTTCAGAATTCTCTTCCCTATTATCTATTTATTTTGGCCAACGCCTGTGGCCCAGATCCAATGGTTGTAGCCATTGCACTTGGGAGATCATATTCTCATAAATTATACTGTTTCCAAGCAGATCAGGAGATCTGTGTGGCTTCTGGTTTGTAAATATGTACAGTCAGTTCTGCTTGTTTTGGAAAATGTGAATTTGTTCCAACGTGACTGGTATATTAAGGACCAATTTGAGGATAACAAATTTTGCATTTGCTTGTGGGCTTTTCCTTAGTGAATTGGTACAGCCACTATGGAGAACAGTATGGAGGTTCCTTAAAAAACTACAAATAGAACTACCACATGACCCAGAAATCCCACTACTGGGCATATACCCTGAGAAAACCATAATTCAAAAAGAGTCATGTACCAAAATGTTCATTGCAGCTCTACTTACAATAGCTAGGACGTGGAAACAACCTAAGTGTCCATCATCGGATGAATGGATAAAGAAGATGTGGCACATATATACAATGGAATATTACTCAGCCATAAAAAGAAACGAAATTGAGTTATTTGTAATGAGGTGGATAGACCTAGAGTCTGTCATACAGAGTGAAGTAAGTCAGAAAGAGAAAGACAAATACCGTATGCTAACACATATATATGGAATTTAAGAAAAAAAAATGTCATGAAGAACCAAGGGGCAAGACGGGAATAAAGACACAGACCTACTGGAGAACGGACTTGAGGATATGGGAAGGGGGAAGGGTAAGCTGTGACAAAGCGAGAGAGTGGCATGGACATCTATACACTACCAAATGTAAGGTAGATAGCTAGTGGGAAGCAGCCGCATAGCACAGGGAGATCAGCCCGGTGCTTTGTGACCGCCTGGAGGGGTGGGATAGGGAGGGTGGGAGGGAGGGAGACGCAAAATAAATAAATAAATAAATAAATAAAATAATAAAAATAAAGTAAGTGCTAGCTATGTGTTAATTAAAAAAAAAAAAAAGAGGAGTACTAGGTAAACACAAAACTGCACTCAGATGAACAGAGCCAGCTGGGAATACACAAAGCACATCAACGCACACACTTCACAAGGACCCTGAGCCACACCTACCCACATCTGCTGTTACAACTTTCCGATTTCAAAGAAACCTCTTTCTACCACTTTCCAATAACTCACAGCTGCTGAAACCATCCCACTTCCACAAGCAAACGTCAGGTGCCATATTTGTTGTAGGATTTAAGTATTTCTTAACCATTTAACATGTGCTACCATTTTGGTTGGGTGCCTATCCTTTTTTGTAAATGAGTCCCTGATTAAATTTAAGAATGGTATGCCCCTAACCCAATGACATGTGGGTTCTATTGCATGATTTTGCATATACTGGTGATTTGGAGGAACACATATATCACATTATAGTAGAAATGACTGTATATGCAAACTGAATGGTAAAGGGTGTGTGCATTCAATAAAAGAAAGAATGGCACAAATGAACCTGTCTATGAAAGGGAAACAGACTCACAGACATACAGAACAGACTTGTGGTTGCCAAGGGGGAGGGGAGGTGGGGGAGGGAGGCATTGGGAGTTTGGGGTTAGCAGATGTAAGCTATCATATACAGGATGGAGAAACAACAAGGTCCTACTGTACAGCACAGAGAATTATATGCAATATCCTATGATAAACCATAAAGGGGAAGAACATAAAAAAAAGGATGTATATATCTGTTATAACTGAATCACTTTGCTCTACAGCAGAAAGTAACACAGCACTGAAAATCAGCTACACTTCAACTGAAAAAAGGAAAGAACGTCATTAAGACGCTCACCTAAAATTTGTTATATACTCTTAATAATGCTGGTTATTAATCATAGACAGTAAGAACATTGTCCCAAGCCTTGTGTATGGATTGCCAAGTCACTCCTCATGGCAAATTTATTAAGTAAGCATTGCTGCGTCAGGAGGATTGTTTTTTGCTTCCTCTTGACATTCCATCCATCCATGGAGGAAGGACACGGCATGAGAGGACAGCTTCCCAATTACCACCACTCAGGGTGCTGGCCGCTTGTGTTCTCTCTTGAGCTCTGAGGAGCTCACTTCCAGCTCCTGCTCATCCATCATTCCTTCCCCATCACCCCCATCTGGTGTGCTTTATTGGACCAGACAGTTCTCGCCAGCTCTCCCATGGACCCACACCTAGTCCATGGGAAAGCACTCATGCCTCATTGTTCCTGGAAACAGCTGCAAGCACAGGGAAATCCCCACGGAGAATCATCTCCTGTCTCTCTTACCACGTAGACTACTCAGAAGATCCCTCATTGCCTAGGTTTCCCAGGTACAAGGCAGATCCCAATCTGCTATCCCGACCACCCGCTGGAACAACAGTATACACTCTCCAAATAGCCCTTTGGGAGGTTTGAGACGAAGCGGATGGGCAGACCTCTCAGGACTGGGAAGGAACAGAATGAGATGGATGCACTATTTTCCAAAAACACATTCTCACAAAGTTCCTTCATCCCTACTCTCTTGGTCCTTTTTATTCTCAAAGTAGGCAAAGGGAATCAATTGTGGCAGAACAGATTTGACATTTCCATTGAAACTCTGCACACGGTAGACTGGGACTTCCCGATAACTCCTATCTTGCAATCTTTTCAGACCAGGAATGTAGGGAGAATGAGGGTGCTGACACCCAGGCTTCCTCAGAAACTCAAGCAGAGTTATTGAGAAGTAAAAAAATAAAGAAGAGAAGAATTACATAAGCTGAATATTCCCACTAAGAGGTGTTTGACGTAGCTAAAAAATACAGTTTGGGGATATGCGAGAGCTTAATGTGTGGAAAGAGCTATTTCTGAACTTGGTGTTTTGTAAAGGCTTATATTAACCAGGCATGTTTGTGCCCTTGTGCCTTTGGCTCATAGCTGCTGTGGAAAGGCCACAGGCTTTTTTTTTTTTAACATCTTTATTGCGGTATAATTGCTTTACAATGGTGTGTTAGTTTCTGCTGTGTAACAAAGTGAATCAGCTATACATACACACATGTTCCCACATCTCCTCCCTCTTTGTCTCCCTCCCAATTTGATGTGCTGAGTGTTTGGGGCTGCTTGGTAGCTCTGTCCGCAGTGAAGTAACTATTTCCATAGAAACAGGGACACATGCAGAGATGTGGCTTCAAGTGAATGGGGCTCAGGTTCTACCTGCCAAATGGGAATAACCTTCAGTTCAGGCCCTGACCTTGAGCCTGGAGCAAGAGTGCTTCTGAGAACATCCAGGCCACTTGGGCCCCAGGCAGGGCAGGCAGGCCACGTAGATGGTGTCAGTAAAGTCATGGCAGCCTCATCGGTGGCCTCAGCAGATGCCGGCCACACTGGTGGTCCCCAAGCAAAGATGCAGGTTGTGTGTGGGCCTCAGCTGAGACATCAAGATGCACTTAGCAGGTGCAGGAAGCCTCAGCAGCAAGCTCCTGGAGCTTACCTAGGAGTATAGCTTGTTCTGAGCAAATATCAGCCATAAGGAAAAAACGAGCATTCTGTGTACAAGCTTTTTAAATATTAGGAGGTTGAACCACGATTTTTGTGCCACACTGAGTTCTGTGTGCATTAGTAAGATTTAACTCTTTCAAGTGTAAATGCTAGGTCTAAGTAGGCAGTTCTAGATCAGCCAGAAAAGAAAACGAGAAAGAACCAGCCTTGCATTCCTGTGGCTTTTATCCACTGGCTCCATAATCACCTCCAACATGGGTCCTTAAGTGGGGCCTGATTTAGGGAAGAAATTTTCCCCAGAAGGCAGGTACCTTGGACCCAAGCAACTCAGAAACAGGAAGCAGTGCAAAGAGGCACTTTGATACAGAACTGAAAATGCAATGCCTGCACTCAGAAGGATATGGCTATAGAGGTAAACCCCGAGCTGCAGAGCCATGAGCCTCAAGGGCTAAATGGAAATTAACAGGTTTTGAATACACGCATACAAAAGAGGAAAAGACACAAAAGAGCTGAGAGTGAAGGTTTAATTTGGCAAGAAAGCAGTGACTCCTAAGAGACTAAAAAGTGAGTTTTTCCTCCCAGGTATAGCGGGTGAGTAGTGCCCAAAGTACACCAGGTCTGGTCTGGTACACCAGGAGTTTACTCTCAACTGAGCAAGTTTGCAGATTACAGTCTGTAGACAAGTGGGCTGAACTGAAAGCCGTTCCAATGACAGGAAAACCAAGATGCTCTCCATTTGCTCAGGTAAGAATGGATATTTTCTACATCTCCTTGGCAATACTAAGTTCTGAAACTATAATATTTCCTGGGATAAATCTCTAGTCGTTGAAAACCATCTTGTTTTCTAAACTTGTTGGTGATAACCACGGGGGGCTTATTTCTATCGGAATCTTTCCAGAAAGGTCATGGGCATCAGAGTCTACATGTTGAACTAATTTAACATCTAAAATCCTAAAGAAACTACCCCCCATTCCTGAGACAAAAAACATCCGGGCTGCAGCTGCCGAATGAAAAATAACTCTAGGTTGTGGCATCAGGTGCCCTTTAACTAAGTCTAAGTGAAATAAAAGGCAGGGCTGGATGCATTTTAGAATATATGATTTATTTTTTTTTTGATCTTTGACTTGCGAAGGGAAGAGAACTTGCTGGAGGGTTAGTTGTTTTGGATGCTAATATATTGTACATAAGCTACAAACTTGAACTCACAAGGTGTACACTATTTGAATTAATTCCCTCCTGGATTCTGCAGTTTGGAGGAATTTTATTATTGAATCATAAGGTTGTCATTTAATCTTTTTGCAGTGTCCTGATGAACTCCATTGGGTCATATGGCTGGACATAGCACAAGAGGAGAAATAGAACAGGGCGTGAATTTCCAGCCTTGGGTAGAATGTAGTCTTAGAGTCCATTTACTTAGTAATCTATTCTGACCTATTTCAGAGCCTCCTGTGAGGAAAATGTGAACGGCTCACGTGTGGGTCTAGGAGATCCAAAGGAGGTGTGGCTGGTACCGGACGAGCCCATGAAATTGAAGACAAGACGGTCCTCCAAAATTGAGGTGGTGGTTACTTCCCTGATTGACAATAAGCTTAATGTCTGAGCACAATGGGTTATGACCTCAGAAACCTGGAGGAACTGTTCTTTCCAGCTTTAGAAGTTTCCCCTAATGTGAACACTTCCCATCCTCTCTAACCTTTAATCACTATTCCACCAGAAGAGATGAAATGATTTATCAGATCAGTAACATCGAGGAGAATAAATGGCTCATACTGACGTCACGTCTTCTCCTTCAACCTTTCCCTTCCCTTTGCCCCCAGGACGTGAAGTTCCTCCGTGCATCAGGTCTCATCTAGGAGGTCTTTGCCTCACAGGTCCAGTCTGGCACGGACAGGGTGGTTATATGTTTCATTCTGAGATTCACTTAGTAGGTCCATTTGGCCCTGACACTAAGCTACCCCCTCTTCCTTAAGCTTTATCATTAATGCAAGTGATCATTTGGACTCCACCTGCCGCTTCTTTGCAATATTTTCTCAGAACTTGGCTCGGGAAGAGGGGTGCTAGGTATTAAGCCTGTCGAACTCCCTGGCAACTAACATGAATTCTGATTTGCAGATAAGAAGACTGGGTCTTTGTGAGAGAGACACGCTAACCAAGTTCAGGTCATTAACAAAGGAAGGAAGCCAAAACTTGAGGCAATGTCTGGCTGGTTCTGTCACCTGAAATTTAGCTACCTTGCTGATTTATTTGTTAGTTGTTTTTTCCTAGCTTGAATACATACTCTATTTCCTGTGCTTAATGAAATCATTCTCTTTCAATTGATTAAACATTTATTTGGTAACAAACAGAAATAGGATGAGCAGGAATCTCAGAATCCTTTGCCCTTTTGAGATAATATTAACCCAAAAAGAGGATGAGAAAGGGAGGGTGGGGAAAAGGAGAGAAGAGCAAGAGAAAAAGCTGGGGGTGAGCGGGAGAGGATATTTGGGAGGTCTTATTGCCAATGGGGATCCGTGCTCCTAACGCTCCACGGTGAAAAAGTGACAGTGAAAACTGTGAGAATCGTGCCCCAAATAATCCCATGGTAGAGGTGGGCAAAATAAGGTACTTGCTTACGTAGGTACATATGTTAGTAATATTTATTTATATTTACGTATAGCCATCAATTAAGAAATAATCTATGATATCTCTGGTACTTATAGCCTTTTTAAAGGGCATTTCTTTATGGTACATATATGCCATCATGCATTGAATAAGCTGTGCCAAAATGTTCATACTCAACGCAAGGTTGACCTAAATCAAAGAAAAGGAAAAACATTTTCAGCCTCATGGATTTGCTGGCACCAGATACCTCATTAGAAGTCAATTAACTAAAAACCACCAAGAACTGGATAGGGATTTTTCTTTACTCTCGACACAGCAGAGTGATTTAACTAGAGAGACATGCCAAGAACCATCCTTCCAGAATAATTAGTAGAGTAGTTAAGTATTCCTGCGGCCTTAGGACTGACATTGAAGGGAGAGAGAAAAAGCCAGAATTACAGCCTCCATAAAGGGACTTAGAAAGGAGGTCTGTGGAAGACAGAAAGGTCGGAATGAAACTGCCCTGTAAGATACCAAGTTCTTTGTGTGCATACTTACTTTCTAAAATTCTGTATCTCTCTGGTTTAAATATGTGTGGGATTTTAAGAAACATTATAGGGAGTGCAAGAGGGTTTCAGTGAGATGCTCTATTTGAAAATTTCTTAAGAGTTTTTGAACATCCACAGCCAGTAAGTTACAAGACAATCCAAAAGAGCATAATAAAACCAATCTAAGCCAGTAATAATATCCATCTATTGCTTTTGTCTACAATGTGTTTATTGAAAAATAGAAAATTTGGTCAAAAGCTCCTCTGAATTTTCTTGGTTGATCTATCGTAACACATCTACATCTATCTACATTTGTATCTAGATTATATATCTATCTCGATATAGAAACACATCTATCTACATTTGTATCTAGATTATATATCTATCTCGATATAGAAACACATCTATCTACATTTGTATCTAGATTATATATCTATCTAGATATAGAAACATATAAAAGTATGTATTTGTAAAATAAATATTAAAATACATAGATAGAAATACTAAAAGTAGACACTAAAAATAAATAAAATCCTTGATATACAGAAATACAGGAATACCAAGGATTTTATTTATTTCTAGTGTCTTTGCCCCAGCTCTTAGAAGATAACCCATATTCACAGCTAGCAAATCTCCTCTGTGCTAAAGAATAACTCTGGCCCAAATTATTTGTCATTTGAATTATTTAAGCATCTCACAGGGAAAATGTGTTACAAGGATATTTCGTATTTGTCCACTGCTCCTTATTACAAGAGCCCTCAGCCAAGATTAAACTGTTAAGATTTTGCTGGTCCCCCCTCCAAGAAAGGGAACTCTGAGAGCGAGCCATTCTCACCCTGCTGTTTCTTCTTTTGTTTACGGGGACGCTCCACCCATGTTTGGAGGAAAAAGGCGTTCCTTAGATAAATATATTCCTGCAGCCCTTTTTTTCCTAGCTTAATCCTGCTTTGGAAGAAAAGGTTCTTGCTTAATAGCACCAACACTTTTGTAAGAGGAAAGGGGTCTTCCAGAGAACTGGATTTAGTCAGACTAGAACAAGGGGCAGTGTTGGAAGTAACAAACACATTTTAATTGCTCAATGAGTGGGCTCTAATACCAAATTTACTGGCTTCTAATCTCAGACTCATTATTACCATAGACAAGGGACCCTGTCAATGCTTGGTTTTCCCATTCAACAATCTTAATTACAATAATACTTATTCATACGTTTGATTGGTGGATTAAATAAGACATAGGTCCAAGGCAGTTCCAAAAGTACCTAGAATAAAACATGTGCTCAGGGTGCATTTACTGTTTTTGGTACAAAAATAAACATTAACTTGCAAGCATATACTACAGAGAAAATAAATATGACTTTTTCAATATAATCTGGACTTTGAAGCTCTGAACATTTGAATGAATGGAGAAAATTCTATTTCTTTGGATATTTCTAAAGAGGTAGACGATGACTCATTTTAGTTCAATCTCTCTGCTTTCACCTACGCCAAGTGGTATGTAATAGTTCCAGACTTCGTTCTTAGGCAAGCCTGGTTCTTGCTCTGGCACCTAGTGCTAATCAAACAGCTGATTGGGGGCACAAATAAAATCCCAGTCCCAGAGATAAAATAGATTTTGACACAGTATCTCACTGAGGAGCACGTTATCATTGATCTATTCATTACAAAACACAGCGCTTCCTATTCCCTTACTAACAAAAAGGACAGTACAATCAAGTATTGCTCTCAGCTGTTGGTTTGTTGTTTTTCTAATGAAGTTTGAAAAGATGTTCAGGCTATCCTAGCAAGAGACGAGTAGACATCTAAATTTATCATAATATTTTGCAGGCTCAGGAAGATTAAAATATAAAATGGGCTCACATCAGGAAAATGCATAAACATGCTGACTGTGGAAGTTCAGGAAACGAAAAGTCCGAGTTCTTTTTTTATATCTACATTGTTGTTACAGACTGTTAGGTTAACAAGTGCATTAATTAACTCATCTCAGATGCCTCGTAGTATCTTATTATTTGTCATTTTAAACTATTTTGGTCCTATTTTTATGTTAAGCATCCTGCTTTACATTGGGTTTAATTTTCATAAACAATAAGTGACTCTGAACAGTAGAACCCAGGCTCTTTTTCTTGTGGCACCAATGGCTCCAATAATAACAAAGAGTTTCTTCAGAAGATAGCACGAGGCTCATAAGTGTGAGTCAAACACATTCCAGGTGCCGACTGGAAGATCCTGTTTCCCTGACTATTCAGGCTCCAGTGGAACTGATTCTATGGAATACTGGAGGGATGGAGCTTAAAAAAAATGGAGAGACCCCTTGCTGTCCCAGGGGACCTCATTTTTTCTCCTCTGTAAAGAGAACAGAATATTTCAAGTATTCTTTGAAAAACTGCATTCCTGGAGATGTTAAAGTGTACTTACAAATCAGGAGAAATGTGCAGCCACTAAGGCACATGATGGGGCGGAAGACAGCAGGGTGTTTAGAGCAAGATAAGTTTCAATTCACGTCCAAGCCAACCACTGATTGGCTGAGTGACCTGTCCAGGCTTTTGTTCATCTGCAAAATGGAGATGTTTGTAGGTTTGCTGTAAGCAAGGCATATGAAGTTCCTAACAGAATGCTAATACACGTCAGTGGTTCCATAAATACTGGTCTTCAACCTCTTCTCCCATTATGTTACAAGGGGAAGAAAAAAAATTATGAATGAAAGATTTGCTTAGTCACGCATTCTTCTCATTGCTAGAGGCTTCTGGTATAGCTTACACATTTTCCGTGACCTCAGAAGAGAAGTGACAAAGAAACCGAAGACTCAGAAAGAACTCCAAGTGAGCCAGTGTTTTAAAGACAGGAAAGAAACCCTGTATTATTGTAGTTAATAAAGAAGCAATTTTAAAAGCATCTATATACATAGCATCTTCCAAATCCTGCCTGCTGACTGGCATGGGGGAAGGTTACTCGGCCTCAATGTGGTATAGAATTTGTAAATGCCTCTGCAAGTGGTGAAGGGAGATTTTTAATAAGGATATTAAATAGTCAGAGAAGAGGGGGGGGAAATATGGCATTCACGGAACTTCTGTTGCAACATGACTTTAATTTTCTTTATATGTTCTCTTTTTCACAGATATTACAAAAGTTAATCAAAAAGTAGCCACATTCTTTTAGCATGTTAAACTACTCAAAAGTCAGAATTATTGCACTTCAAGTAAATGAAGTTTTGGTACCTTGAGTTTAAAATCAGGCTTTCTGGCACATGTATAAAAAATGCACTTGCCACTTGCAAACTTAAAATTTGTTCTTTTCTATCATGATTTGTCTCTTTTTTCCCTGCAGTGAGGGGTTGTTTCTGGCATTAGTTTAACTGACACTTTAAAAGTCAGCAACTGAGTATTTGTTCCTACAAAAAAAATACAGGATAGTTAAAGGAGACAAATGTGTCTACTGTGAAGTTTAATTGTTATTTAGATTGTAATGAATAGTTAATGATGTCTTTTCAGCTTACTGGGATATTTTTATGTTCTTGATAGGATAAGAAATAATATTTCACTTAAAGTGTAAAACAAACCATCAGTTTGTTAAACCTCTATATTATCACAAATTAATAAACTCTCATTGGATAAAGATCTTCAAAAATGCTCATTTTACAATAGGCAAGATTTTCCCAAGTGTTCTAATGGTTTCTAAAGCTATTAATAAATGTTTGGTAAGGAAGAGATTCCATGGTCTAATAACTTTGGGAAATACTTGACTTAGATGAATAAATGTATTTTCAGGACTTACAAGAAACTTTAATCTGCTAATATACATTGTGATTCTCTAAGTATCAGATACAGTATGCGGTGTTTCCTAAACTTCTTTGATAATGAAAGTACCTTGGACTGACTGAGCCTTCCACGGAGTTAGTGCTCTCCAGAACACACTCTGGAAAAGACTCTCGGTCTCTAATTTAAACATCATCTAACACATCAAAAATATAACCTCTTCCTTGAGCTGATTCTAAAGAATTAGAACACCTCTTGCGATCAACAGGGAATGATAGATTTAAATTAATCTCAAAAGTGTAACATCAGATCATAAAACTCACTTGCACTGGGCACTCCTCTAAGAAAAAACGTCACGGCTCATTAGATCAGACAACCAAGGATTTAGAAATTAATCACCGTAATTTTCCATGTTAAAAGGTAAAGAAAAAATATATAAACATGTGAATAGATACAGAGAAAGCATTTGACAAAATTCAACGTTCACTCACACAAAAACTTGCAGCAAAGTAGAAATAGAAGGGAACTTCCATATACGCTTAGACAGATTAACTTTGAGTGGGACCCAGGTATTGGTGACTATTATATTGTAGGTTAAAATGACTACATAATTATATTATTTTATCAAATGAGAGAATGAAGTTGGATATTAAATACAATCACTTTATTTTCCAAAAATCAATTATTTTATGATAGAAATCTCATCATTTATAAGTGAAAAAATAGAAAAAATAAAATATAAATATTACCACAAATTCCACCATCTATTTGTCAATATTTTGCTTATATAGACATATATCTGATATAGTTATAGGCATATAGAAATTATGTAGAGTATGTATATATATATATATATATATATATATATATACATAAGCATGTTTACATGAAATTATACATGCACACTTATGTACACATATACATATATCAAATTATTGAAATAATATTTCACACTTGGTAAAATATATCTCTGTAAGATTCACCGTAAATAAGCTTTTTGAGACCACAGTGTTTTACTGGTTACATAGAGCCCATCGTATAGAGGCACTATAGCAAGTTTAAGTAATTACCACTGTTTGACATCTAGTTTGTTTCGAGTTTTTTACTATTACAAAAAAAGACAGAATTAAAACTGAATTAAAGAATAAGTCCTTGATACATTTTTCAAATCTACCCTCTAGAAACTGGAATGCCATATAGTTGCCTCAATAATTTTATTTTTCCCAAGAACTTGGTTATGTAATATCTGACTTTAATCTGGAATTGCGACAACCTGAAAAAATAAGGAGCGTTGATACCTTCAAGTTGAATTTTTACAGCTTTTTTTTTTTTTTTTTTTTTTTATTTATCTATATTTATTTTGTCTGCGCCAGATCTTAGTTGTGGTTCTCGGGATCTTCGTTGAGGCGTGCATGCAGAATCTAGTTCCCCAAGTAGGGATCGAACATGGGCCCCCTGTTTTTTTTTTTTTTTTTTTTTACTAATAGCTGGAAAGGCTTGGCTCTTCCTACTTGATAAACAACAAGACAGGAACTTAAGCTCATAATAAGAAACCCAAATAAGAGATTTCATTCCACTAGTCAATAGCATAGCGAATTTTTTTCCAAGGGTCTAATTCAGGAAAAAAGAAAAGGAAAAAAAACCCCTGTGCTTATTAATTAGCTTTATTTTTAAAAGACATTAAAATAGTTTGATTTAATCCATGATAAAATAACATTCTCATAGTTTAGAATAACTAGGGAAATGTAAATGAGAAAATGGCCGCTGCTTTTTAGTCACAGATTATCTGTAGGATGGTACTCTTGATGTAGAGACAATGGGATATGCATGGGTTAGTATATATATATATATATATATATATATATATATATATATATAT
>NW_006780945.1:5146913-5154917 GCF_000442215.2 Lipotes vexillifer
GGGCCTCTCACTGCTGTGGCCTCTCCCGTTGCGGAGCACAGGCTCCGGGCGCGCAGGCTCAGCGGCCACGGCTCACGGGCCCAGGCGCTCCGCGGCACGTGGGATGCTCCCAGACCGGGGCACGAACCCGTGTCCCCTGCGTCGGCAGGCGGACTCTCAACCACTGCGCCACCAGGGAAGCCCAGGAACCAGGTTCTTTTTAAGACTTCAGGACTGAGACAGGGAAAAACATCAATACAAGATGAATATGAACTCTTTCGTGGGGCTGAAGAGTAAAGAAGTGCTCAGAAAAGAATGGGAGCATTTGAAGCCGCCAAAACACAGAATAAAAAGTCAAATCCTCCAAAAAGTTTTCCCTTCTACATCCTATTCACTTGAAAATGTTTATATGTTAACAAAAATGTGGCTTTGGCTGGTTTTATCTGTTGTTTTCTGTTGAATTGGGTAGTTTTCTAGGAAAAATCTAGAGTGCTGTGTTCGTGGGGAAACTTTCAGTAGAAAAGTTACTTTCTGCCATTTTTAACACTGAGTCCTTTTCTTCCAGGTATAATATGAGACAGAACTACATACCATGTACTCAAAGGCTGAGTTGCTTTGTTTCATGAGACCTAGAACCCTACCTGTCCGGCTTACCCTGGTTTCTTCAGTGCATGAGCCTTAAGAATCTTCTGCCAGTCACAAGGTTATGGCTAACAAGCTCTGAGAACCATTTATGCAGAGAAAGTTTTAGAACACAAAAATGGGAGGAGGGAGCTAAAGAGAGAATTGCTTGGCTCAGAGAGTCCTCATTTCCTTAATGGAATAATAATATGTGCTCTATCCCCTTGGGGATGATGGGAATGAGCAAATTTATGATTATAAAATATCCTGCAGTTTGAGAGTATTTTGTTTTCAAAGTCTTATTGGCAAATGCACGACCTAAAGTTGAATCTGTTGAGATCCTTTACTTCTTCTCGAGATGTGGGTGGGAGAATGAGATCAAAAGAATATCGGAAATGTGCAAATGAGAAAAGAGAGAGAGAGAAATTTTAACCTGGGTCTCTATTTGCTCAAGTACAAAAATGCTTACGCTGCTTTGGGGTACAGAAATGAAGCTTGCAAATCAGAAGCTGACAGTGTTACCGTACGTGGGGTGCAGACAGAAAAGTGGCAAGGGTTTGGATCCGGTGGAAATGGAATTTGTATGTAAATTAACTGAGATATAAAAGCATACTTATATCCAAGGCAAATATTTGAAAGGGTAAGGGGGAAACTCATGAGGCATATCCAACCATGGTAGTTCAAGTCTTTAAAAGAAAATAAGGATTCATTTAGAGCTTTTTTCAAAATTACTTTCAGTAATGACTATGGTTACTTCCACATTATAATCCATTATAATTTAAGTGCATTGAAATTATATATTAGAATTTTCTATCTTCATTTTAAAAGTTAAGAAAGGAAACATTTGAAAAATAAAATCATCTTAGTAGAAAGTAAACACACGTACATGATGGGAGCAGAATGACTAAGGTTAGTGAGTAATAAAAGTAGAATGAACATAAGATAGGATACGCTTAAGAAATCAGCTTTAAGCTTCAGAAGTTATTAATGAAAAATACCAGATGGAACTAAATGGACTACAAGTTCATCAAAAGACCTAAGGAACTAAGAAATGCTTTGATGTTCTGAAGGGCATTCACTTCAGTTCAGTTCTTTCCGTGGGGATTTTCAATTAACTTCCTGCAAGTTGAAGCTAGCTTTCTTGCTAAAGGAAGTGAAATTCCTTGAGAATTTTTTTTTTTTTTTTAATGCCTTTGCTTGTCAGAGACAATTGTCCTTAGATGCTGCATCAGAGTTGTTTATATTGCAGGTATTAGCGTTCTTCTCCCAAAACCAACTTTAAAAATCAGAGAAAATTTTACTTAAAGCTGAATAATCTAATGATAGTGTAGGGTTCAAGGTTGGTTTGATCCAAAGTTTACCAGGACTTGCAAATCCACTTTGCTGCCCTCCTTTTCAAGTCTGGCTTTTCTTCTAGCAGGAATTTGCTTAAATCAACAGGGAAGAAGAGAGTACTTTCATTCCAGAGACACTACAAGGTGTCCAGGCATATTGAGGAGAATGATTGCCGTGTAGTTTTGTTTTTCCTTAGTGTGTTTTTCCAGATAGTGTGAAGGCAGTTCACCGAAGAAGCCTCTGGCATTTAACTGATGGCAACAAGTCAATTACCAGTCACCAAAGGAGAAAATAACAAGACGTTTCCACAACACGCAGAATAGATTAGGACATGAATATTCAAGACTAAGAGGCCAGCTTCTCAAGAAGTTTCAAGTTGTTGAAGGTGATCCGGTTTTGCTGATTCACTTGTGAATATGCTATTATCAGAAGATCTCAGGAATGCATGGCATTGAAGTTTTGGATGAGAAATGGAATACTATGAGACAGCACACCCAATTCTATTTTTTTTAATTCTGTTTTATTTTATACTTAAAATAGTATATGCAACATATATGTGTGTTATGAAGCAACAGAAAAAGTGAACATGGCAAATCGACCAGTCAGTTGAATAACCAGAATACTATTGATATCATCAATACATTGGGTTTCTCCCTGTCAGATCCAATTTCTCTACCTCCGTCCCAATATAATCTATGATTTTTCTCTCATACACTTGTGTACATACACACAGGCACACAGATCTGCAATAGCATAAACAATAAGCAATCTACAACTGTACCCGAATATTTTTGCACCTCATAACCAAAATGTTAGCAAATTGAAACAAATCATAAACAAAAGTATGCATACCGTACAATTCCATTTATAAAAAGAGACAAATGATCAAAAGGGGCAAAATGAATCTGTGCTGTTGGAAGTCAGGACCTTAGTTGGGTGGTGAGAAGTATGAGATATGGAATCAGAAGACAGCAGGTGAATGAGGGCTTCTTAGAACACTGATACTATTCTGTTCCTTGGATGTGGTCTGCGTGATTTGTGTGTTCAGTTGTAAAAATTCACCACCTGTAATCTTATGAAATCAAGAATGGGCATTCTTGTCTTCTTCCTGATCTTAGAGGAAAAGTTTTCAGCTTTTCACCATTGAGTATAATGAGAGCTGGGGGCTTGTCATACATGTATGGCCTCTATTATGTACTTTATCCTATGTATATTATAGTTAATACAAAGTTCTAAAAGTAAACTCAAATATAAATTTTAGAAAGTAAAATCAAGAGAATGACCTGAAAAGTAGCAAGTAAAAACAAAAACAGGCTAAGACATGGCAACAGGAGAGAAAAGATAATAAAGTCATGAAGTGTCAGGATGTTCGACATAAATGTAAGTGCTTAAAGATTAAAGTGAAATATAGATCACATGCGAAAAACCAGAAAGAATAATGGCTTTGAACCTATGAGCAGTAACATTAACATTCTCAGAAGACAAAGCATCGATGCCTTCAAAACTGTAAAGGGGCATTCATGTCCATCATAGAATTCTATATCCAACCACAGTTATCATTGTCTTGGGTAAAATTAAGTTTTCAAACATGCAAACTCTCAAAACCTGTACTGGTCTTGGGACTTCCCTGGCAGTCCAGTGGTTAAGACTCTGCCCTTCCACTGCAGGGGCTGCAGGTTCAATCCCTGCTCGGGGAACTACGATCCCACATGCCATGTAGCATGGCCAAAAAATAAAAAATTAAAAAATTAAATTGCACTGGTCTTTCACTGTTTTCTAGGAGATTCTTGGAAAATATGCTCCACCGAAACGAAGAGACAAATCAAGGAAAACGAAGAAACGGGATCCAAAAATCAGGAGATCCTACTCAGGAGTGAGGCAAAGGGAATTCCTGGGGTGAAGACCAGACGAGAACGGGGCAGCAGGCTTGGAGCACAACCAGCCCAAATTGCAGGAAGGACAGAGGGTTCCAGAAGGGGGTCTTCAGGAAAAAATAATGGACCGGAAGGGTTATCTGACAGGATATAAAAGTGATTTTCAAAGTTGTTGAAGGACATGTTGAAGGATTTAGAAAAATCAATGAAATATATACATTATTAACTCCAAGAAGATGTGCAATTAATGTAATATGTAAGGCTCAACAGTCAGTATATTTTAGGTAGTTAATGAAAACACAATATGTATTTTTTAAGGACACCAAATTATGGGAAGATGAAGAGGAAAGGATAGATAACATAGCTGAAACCTCATGTATCAAAAGAAAGCAGCATATGCTTATTTTTGTTAAAGATAGTCTGAAATAAAGGACAAAGGGATAATTAAAACTTGGAAAATGGTTGCCTAGGGACCCGTTTGAGGCATGGGGTCAGGGAGGGAACAACTAGGTTTTGCTATATGCTTGTTAACAATATTTTAATTTTAAACCATAAACAAGAACTACTTTCATAAATGCATTTTATTTAAAAATAATAACCATAAATCAATAAAAAGTAAGTTCACCACATGAGTTCAGGCTTTGAGCAAAGTTATGCCAAAACGTTCTGACATTACACTCTTGCATCTTCAACTGAGAGCTGGCTACCGTCAACCAAGTATTTTCAGGATGCTAGAACTAGCCCACATTTAGTCTGCCTTCAAGAGGAAGGAGAGGAAGATGTCAAAAAGGGTGTCAGTTCTCTAAACTCTTTTCTGTCAGATCTTGTCTGGAGATCTCTGTGCCATTGTGAGCCTCATATTCCCGGAGCAGAACTTTGGCACGTAACAAAGGGGCCGTATCCTCAGGGGTCCCGATCATTCCTTGTCTGAGAAATTGGTTGTGGGCAATGGAGATGGGTAGCTTGGAGGAGAAACAGATGAGAAGCGGTCCTACATAATCTTCATTGTGCCAGGTGCCAGGCAACATGGATGAGTTCAAGGAGAGGGGTATGAAACAATTTGTAGTGCTGGAACTGCCAAACAGGAAAGCAGACCCCCCCCCCCCCAAAAAAGAAGGATTTAGAAAAATCAATGAAATATATACATTATTAACTCCAAGAAGATGTGCAATTAATGTAATATGTAAGGCTCAACAGTCAGTATATTTTAGGTAGTTAATGAAAACACAATATGTATTTTTTAAGGACACCAAATTATGGGAAGATGAAGAGGAAAGGATAGATAACATAGCTGAAACCTCATGTATCAAAAGAAAGCAGCATATGCTTATTTTTGTTAAAGATAGTCTGAAATAAAGGACAAAGGGATAATTAAAACTTGGAAAATGGTTGCCTAGGGACCCGTTTGAGGCATGGGGTCAGGGAGGGAACAACTAGGTTTTGCTATATGCTTGTTAACAATATTTTAATTTTAAACCATAAACAAGAACTACTTTCATAAATGCATTTTATTTAAAAATAATAACCATAAATCAATAAAAAGTAAGTTCACCACATGAGTTCAGGCTTTGAGCAAAGTTATGCCAAAACGTTCTGACATTACACTCTTGCATCTTCAACTGAGAGCTGGCTACCGTCAACCAAGTATTTTCAGGATGCTAGAACTAGCCCACATTTAGTCTGCCTTCAAGAGGAAGGAGAGGAAGATGTCAAAAAGGGTGTCAGTTCTCTAAACTCTTTTCTGTCAGATCTTGTCTGGAGATCTCTGTGCCATTGTGAGCCTCATATTCCCGGAGCAGAACTTTGGCACGTAACAAAGGGGCCGTATCCTCAGGGGTCCCGATCATTCCTTGTCTGAGAAATTGGTTGTGGGCAATGGAGATGGGTAGCTTGGAGGAGAAACAGATGAGAAGCGGTCCTACATAATCTTCATTGTGCCAGGTGCCAGGCAACATGGATGAGTTCAAGGAGAGGGGTATGAAACAATTTGTAGTGCTGGAACCGCCAAACAGGAAACCCGCCCCCCCCCCCCCCAAGAAAAACCTGCTGCCTAGCCCTTCATCCATGCTCCGCCCCAAATGTGCTCGGAGCTGCAGTCCTCAGCTTCTACCACAAGCCCTATCTGCACAAAGCAATACCCACCGGGCAGACCACAAGCTCTGCAGTCATGCAAGACTCCTTTGCACACCACTAGGTATAAAATAGATACCTAATAAGGCCCTGTGGTAGAGCCCAGGCAGGGGACGCTACTCAACACGCTGTAATGACTGATGTGGGAACAGAATCTAAAAAAGTGTGGACATAGGTATACATACACCTGAAACTAACACAACGTTGTGCATCAACTCTACTCCAATAAAAATAATTTTTAAAAAAATGCCTCCTTTGCTTTCTCACCCCTCCCATCCAATTGGTCAGAACACCTGGAGAGCTTCTCTTTCAAAATATTTCCAGACTATGACCTCCTCTGACTACCTCGTGGCTGCCACCCTGGTCCAGCCACCATGGTCTGTCACACCCATCATGCCCAAGGTCCCCTTATAGGTTGCCCTGTATCCGCCCAGGAGCCCAAACAATCTATTCTCAACAGCCTCTGTGGTCTTTTCAAAACCTGAGCCAGATAACAGTCCCAGATTCATCTTCAAGATGAAAAAGGGTTGGATTCAATAACTAAAAAGGGCAGTATACAAACATAAAACTTGGAGTTTACTTCATGTCGGTTCCCAAACCCCAGGCTTCCCGGGCAAAACCTGAAACTAGCCCCGGATGCAGAGGGCAAGGAGAGACAGAAAAAAGAGGCAGGCAGTCCAGATTGGCAGGTGGTGGGTTCAAGAAGCAGGGAGCTTACATAGGAGGCTTGTGGTAGGTGCCACAAGACAAGCAGATCTCTGCATCCAACCACCAGAACCTGAAAAAGCTTATATAGAGGCTTTAACTGTGTTCCGTCTCATATTCAGGCCAGTTCATTAACACATTCATCATCTCACATAACTATTTATAATCCCTACATGGTAAGTTAGATCCCTGGAACTTACTCATCTTACAATTGAAAACTTGTACCTTGTGACAAACATACCCTCATTTCTCCCACCCTCGAGCCCCAGACAACCACTGTTCTACTCTCCGCTTCTATGAGTTTAACTTTTTTAGCTTTCACATATACGTGAGATCGTGTAGTATTTCTCTGTGCTTGGCTCATTTCGTATGGTGTAACATTATCCTGGTTCATCCATGTTGTCAAAAATGGGAAAAAAAAAAAATCCTTTTTCATGGCTGAATAGTATTTCACTGTATATATCATATTTTCTTTGTTCATTCACCCATCAATGGACATTAAGTTGTTTCTATATGTTGCCTCTTGTTAATATCCTCCTTCCAAATTCTAAGACTATATGCACACTCTTTTTTCTTCATTAAAGCTGAATTTATCTTGGAGAGCACCATAATTTTCAAATGATCAATAATCATGCATTAGATAATATTAAATATTTCTTCCCATACACACTGGTAATGAGGGGTTTCTTGCATTCTTTTTTAATCATCACTCCACTTTGAGCTAATCACCAAGTTAATGTTTTTTTCTATGTATTATTTCTCAGAGCTTTTCCCCCCACTGTTATTGTTTGCTTCTTAATCTGTGTAATTATATATTGTCAGGCAGTAAGACTTCTGTTATAACTTTCATGCTTTCCATTATGCTGACATTTTATCATGTTAGAATCATTACGGATTTCTATAGGTATTGAAATTCCTCCTCATGTAGACAGATTTCCTATAACACAGTGTAAATTATTTAATTGTTATTCAATAGGGAATTATTTATTATGTACAAAATGTTCTGCCTGGATATAATAGTAACTCATATATAATAATTACAACCTTGAATTTGGATATAAAAAAACTAAGACGTGCTCCCTTAGCATGTAAATACAGATGTCTGATGACTCATTCTGCCACTCATGTTGGTGTTCACTGTTACAATAATAACCCTTCTGATGGTTCCATAGTGGTTCTGATCCAACATTTCATGGGAACAATTTTAAAAGGCTGTTTCCAGGAATAGCATGAGGAAGGAGCCACAGATTTCTGGAGTTCTCTGGTTAGACAAGCCTTGTCCAGTCATCTCCTAACTAATTCCTCCTTTATAAATAATATTACTTTCAAGTAGAAAGAAATATGCTTTTTTTTTTTTTTT
>NW_006780945.1:5154939-5174829 GCF_000442215.2 Lipotes vexillifer
TTTTTTTTTTTTTTTTTTTTGCCATGGACAGCAACTGCCTATGTCTTTGCAAATATATATATATATATATATATATATATATATATAAACAGTTAATGTTAAAATATAAATATATATTCCATTCCCTCTTCAATCCCTTACATTAACTATTAAAAGTGAAAAAAAAAAGTGCTGTGTTTAATGGTCTTGTATATAGCAGCACCAAGAAAGTGGACAGTTTCTCTTTTTAATACCTTATTTAATATGAATAAATCTTGAGTTTAGAAGACCGGTCAAAAGGAAGCCCACATTACATCCAACAGCTCAAACTAGCCTAGGTAGCTCTCAATCGACTCAATAAATGAAGAACTCAAATGTAAAATATATTTATTCCAGCTGTGCGAAATTACTACTCTTTAATTACAAAATAATACACCAGAAATTTGTTTTCACCCATAGCAAAAGAAGTGTTACCAGCAAGTTTGGCATTTTGCAGAAATGCTCTTTTAATGTGGAATCCATAAAAATTTGCATGTACATAGTGAATTTCCTGAATAACAAAGTTGTCAATAAGAATTTAAGAGAAATAATAAACTCTGGATGCTGGGTTGTTTTAGAAAAAGAGCTCCTTTACAGGAATAATTAACATGTATTGTTATGCCAGGCAATGCTCTAAGTCAGGACAGCAAACTGTTTCTGTAAAGGTCTAAACAGTAAATATTTTTGGTTTTGTGGATTATACAGTCTTGTTTGCAACTGCTCAACTGTCGTTGCTTTTGTAGTAGGAAATTGGCCTTATTTAATATGTAAACAAATGGACGTGGCTGTATTCCAATAAACTGTACTTACCAAAATAGATGGCAGACTAGTTTTGGCTCACGGGCTATATTTACTGTTCCCTGTTCTAAGTGTTTTACTTCTATAATTGTTTGATTTAATTGCCTTAACACCTGTCTAAGGTGAGAACTATTTACTTATTCATAAATTAAATTTTTGCGACTAAAAAAGTGACAAATGCTTATGGTAAAATATTTGAGGAACACAGAATGGTATAAGTAAAGTGAAATTTCACTAGGTAGGTACTATTTACTACCCTTAGTTTACACATGAAGAAACTGAGGTTCAGAGAAGTTAGGTAATTTACCCAAGTTTGTATGGCTTGTAAAGGGGTAGAGGGCTAGAATTTGGATTCTGACTTTAGGAAGAGGTGACAGCTGATGACACAATGTCAGATAAAGGCTTGGGAATCTGAGACTGTGACTTAACACATAGACAGCACGCGAAATGAGGTGGTACTTAGGAGAGAGTCGGCAGGATCAGGAAACTTGATAAGATGGTGCATAGCAAAGGGAACAAGAACAAAGCTGGAGATTTTAAGAGCCAGTGGATAATATTGGAATCATGATAATTTAGCTCAGTTTAGATAAACCAGAACAACCAGGAAATTGTCTTCCAAAGTATCCTCTTTCTTATTTTAGTGCCTAACTGCATACTCTACAGAGAAGAAAAGAAAATACTCACTCCCCCTTCCCCCGACTAATCGGGTCATATTGGTAAGCAGACCCATTGACAATCGGTCCATAAATCGGTCCATAAATAGAATGAGATGGGAAAATTAAAGCATTATCTGCTCTATAACCACCCTGGGCAAGCCTTTTAATCCCTTCAGACCTCCTAAATGAAGTGAAGGAGCTTGGGCTGAATCATCTTTGGTATCCCATTCAGTTGAAAATTTTTCTGATTATAAATTTTAACGGCACTGAACTCAGACTTACCTCACATTTAAAAGAATTATTGAGATAAAATAGTTCCAGATAAGAGCCTTCCTTATGTTCCTGAACAACGTCATCATTCAATACTTCACACTGTTTTGTTATTGAGCTTTAAGAAACAATGTAAAGTAATAATAATATATTTTAGCCATTTTTTTCCTCAAATACTATCTATCTCTTCCTTTTCTCCCTTGCCTCATTCTGTGACTCCAGTTACAAATATGTTAACACATCTTGACTATGTCCTACACTTCTTAGAGTGCATTTATGTTTTTCTTCTCCCACATTTTCTCTGTGCTTTGAGCTGTATATTTGGGGCATCTTCTCTGCCCAATCCATTGTTAACCCATCAGTTGAGTTCTTAACCTCATATTGCCTATTTTTTGTTCTAGAAAGTTTCTCTACTTCTATTTATAGATTCAAATTTTCTGTTGAAATTCTCTGTTTTTTTCCCTCTTGAGTATATTAATCATAGGTGTTCTTAATTCTTCTCTGTTAGCCCCCAAATCTGAATCAATGGGTGCTCTGTTCAACCCTTTCTTGTTTTTTGTCTTTGATATTGGTCACATACTCCTATTATACCTAACGATTTCCAACTGTAGGCTGCTCCTTTACTGTAAAAAAGAGGCCTCAGATGATGTAACTGTCACCAGTCCTCTGTAAATGAATAGGTTGGGAAGCTGATCACCTTAATCCAATAAGAGGCTATTGTGGTAAGTAGGGTTCCATTTCCCTCTGGTTCACTCTTATCCCTAAGACATGCCCCATTGAGGCTTTTAACTGAGAGCCTGGGGAAGGTGTGTTTGTATCCCCAGCACTAAGAAATAGGGAGATTTTTCACTGTGTTTTTCAGAATGTTCTGTTTAGTTATTTAGCCTCCTGTCTCAGGAAGCTTCAGAATGTAGGACCTGTCTTCTTCAGGGGAAGACCAACGCCGTGTTTTAGGCTACACAAGGTCCTGATGTTGTCAGTCTCATCGTACACAGCTACTAAAGGTTCTGATGACCTCTTATTCTTCAAAATAAGTCTGCTGCATGGGCCTAGCCAGTATGCTCAATTTTTACCAGTTCTGAATTGTCAAATGCCACAACTACAGATCCTCACTCATCTCTGAAGAGTTCTATTTTCTCTGGAATTTTAGTCCCTTTAATCCTCATTGTTTCTTCTACACTCTGATTCCTTTAGAAACACAATTTTTATAATTTATCCAGTTGTTCTTTCTGAGTTCAGTAGAAATACTGGTCTACTTAGAAGCAGAAGTCTGTTGTTGTTGTTGTTGTTAGTTATCTACAAAAAAACTAAAACCATACATTATGCTTAGTGCTAAATTTTCAGAAAGTTACCTCCTAAGATCAAAAACTAGACAAGAATGTCCTTTGTAACTATATCTATTCAAGATTATACTGGAGGATGTTGAAAGTACAATAAGACAAAGCATACAAACATACATACACAGTACACACATTAAAATATATAAGAACCGGGAAGCAAAAGAGAGCCTTATTTGCAGAGGACATACTACTGCACAAAGAAAATTCAAACTAACCTGTAGGTACATTACTTAAATTAACACACGAATTTAGAAACTTCTCAGAATCAAAAGTTAACATAAACCAAGTGCATTCCTATATAATACAAACAATTAGAAAATGAAATGTCAAAAAAAGAGACATCATTTATAATAGATTAAAAATCATCACAGAACTTGGAAATCTCTCTTAAAAGATACTGAAGAGCTCCACACAGAAAACTATGAACAAATCTCAGAGAAATTAAAGGAGAACTAAGTAAACAGAGGGATGATGCTTATTCTTGGAAGAGCCAATATCCTAAAGACGTATTTTACCCCACACTGATCTATAGATTCAATACAATCCCACCCAAAGTCTTGACAGGGTTTTGTTTGCATACCTGTATAGAAACGGACAAGCTTGATTCTAACAAAGAAATACAGAGTCAAGAACTTTGAGGAAAATCCTGAGAAAGAACAGTTAGAGCTCATCCCACAAGACACCAATACATATGAAGAGTTAACACAGTGCAGTATTAGCACCAGAAAAGGAAACGTAAGCCAATGGAACAGAGAGTCCAAAAACATACCCACAAATGTAGGGTCAAATGATGTACAAAAAGGTGTCATTCGGGCTTCCCTGGTGGCGCAGTGGTTGGGAGTCCGCCTGCCGATGGAGGGGACACGGGTTCGTGTCCCGGTCCGGGAAGATCCCACATGCCGCGGAGCGGCTGGGCCCGTGAGCCGTGGCCGCTGAGCCTGCGCGTCCGGAGCCTGTGCTCCGCAACGGGAGAGGCCACAACAGTGAGAGGCCCGTGTACCGCAAAAAAAAAAAAAAAAAAGGTGTCATTCTACGTAGTGAGGGGAAAATGTATTCTACTCATACAGTAGGATACTACACAAAGATGAGAATTATGAACAAATTCTCATTCAAAAATGAGAATTATGAACTATACACAGCAACAGTATTTCAGAGACATAATTAATAGGCTTTATTAATTATAAAAAGAAAAAGAAGCCAGACACAGAAGTGTGTATACTGTATGATTCCATTTATATACAGTTCAGAAACAGAACAAACTAATACCTAATGACAGAAGTCAAAATAATGGTTACTTTCCTTTGGTGTGGGAGGGGACCCAAGGGAGTACTTTGTGGTGTTGACAATGATATTTTGATTTTATACAGTTTGTTTACTTTGTAAAATCCGTCAAGCTGTACTTTTAAATCTGTGTATTTTATTTATGTCTGTTTTAATTCAATAACAAAGATTTACTACCAAATGAGCCAGAAAGAGTAAGCTTTGTCCATATATCACAGACGCAAGGTGTAATGAAGTAAAATTCACGGGCTCAGCCCTCATTTTGACATTAGCAGAAGTCACTCAGCTTCACTTGACTAAAATCAACTCAGGAATAGATACATATAAAAGAAATCACATGAACGATTCTACAAATGTTACCTGACAGCAAGCAAGTACATGATAACTTCCCTTCTTTGTGCTCTTCTGCCATAAACGTAACCTGAACATGGCAAATAAAGCCTATTAATTTTTGAATACATGAAATTAATAGTCATTTAACAAGTGGAGAGAATTAAGTGGATTAGGTAAAAACTTAGAAAGGACTGAGTCATTTCTTAAACACGTGAGTGAGCAAGAGAGAGAAAGAAAGCAAGAGAGAGAGAGGGAGAGAGGTGGGTAAAGAGTGCTATCACTTAACAGATTTTTTCAGTGACGCATATTTAACAAAAATAAATACAAGTGTGTGAAAATGTGGTTTTGAATTATCTGCACTACAAATCTTTTTACTGAGCACAAGAGTAAAATATTCTTAAATTAATGCAGAAAAAATGATGGTATGTGACATTAGTAGGGATCTTGATATTCATTGTTTTCCTACAAAATCAAGCAGCTGTGCAATTTCATCATCACTATATTAACAATAACTATATTCATAATGAACGTTCACTAGTTCCACAATGCCAGTTAGTGATTTTGGTTCACTTTTATAAGAAAAAAGTTTTTTTCTTAGTCAAGACAAACATCACATTTGATTTTACTACGCCTCTCAACATCTGACTTAGAAAATAATTGGTTTTAAAGTGATGAATATAACATTCTGGGAGATGAAGCTTTTCTGGAACTGCCAGTTTCAAAATTCCATCTTAATTAAATAACAATGAAGTCTCACTCTCCCTTCTCTTTTTGCCTAATTAAAAGCAAAGTAATGGATTTTAAATGAGCCTAATTAGTTGCAAAGCTTTTACTGTTCTTACAAAGCCCTTATCCCAGTTTAGCTAACATATACATGTTTAATAGTTTTTCATTTATCTGTAGGTAAAAGTATATTTCTCATCTTTTGGAATGGTGTCCACCCTTCTAGGTTTTCAAATAACATTTATGGTTTCCATGGAGACCCAATGAGACTCAAAAGGCAAATATACTTTTTACGTGGACTATTTTGTGCTCCGCAAAATACACCCAACAGCTTTTGTTGCAGATGTGCTGCATGAACTCCGCTCTGCTCCCATGAAACTCATGGGAGTTCAGAAAAAGGCATGAAAAAGAAGTGTTTACAGTTTTCTTGTTATAATAATACTAGTTAATGTTTATATAACCCTTATCTTGTGCCTGGTACATTCTACATATATTAACACATTTATTGCTCACAATAACCATAGGAGAAAGGGACATTTATAGGCGAAAAACTCGAGTCTTAATTACATAATTTGTTCAAAATGATAGAGCAAGGAAGTGGCAAATTTTGGAATTTGAAACTATGACTGGCTCCCAGATATCATCAGTTACGTGAGACCGTAAAAATGTAACACGCCAAAAAACTGAGAAAGTAATATAAGAACACAAGAAAAATCAATAACTACACTATTTCTTATAAGTTCTAATAGTATGGAAAGGAAAAATAATGTCAAATACTCTGTTCCATTTAGCTGTTTAAACTTTTGGAGTGTTCATCTGTATGCTTGGTAAAAGCAGAGGATGGTATTTGTTAAATATAAGCACCTATAAATATGTTTTATGTGAGTTTCATGGTAATCACAAAGCAAAAACCTATAGTAGACACACAAAAGATGAGAAAAGAATGAAAGCTCACCACTACAGAATCATCAAATCACAAAGGAAGAACAAGAGAGGAACAAAGAAACTGACAACCAACCAGAAAACAATAAACAAAATGGCAAGCGTAAGACCATTCCTATCAGTAATTACTTTAAATATTAATGGACTAAATTCTCCAATCAAAGGACATAGAGTGGCTGAATGGGGAAAACAAACAAACAAGACCAACTATACACTGCTGAAAAGAGACTCACTTCAGCTCTAAGCACACACACAGACTGAAAGTGCAGGGAAGGAAAAGGATATTTCATGCAAGTGGAAATCAAAAGAAAACAGGAGTAGCTATACTTGTAGCCGACAAAACAGACTTTAAGCCAAAGACGATACATATTTTAAAGCCATGTATGTAATTATCCTTCTATTAGCTATGTTTCTTCTGCTGAAAGCTTCCCTCCTCACTCTCCTACCCCCAGTTTTTGAATTTGGTACTCAACATGTTAGAATTCTGCAACTGTTCCATGATTTTGGATTGTGCACTAACCTTTCCAGTTAGCTGAGGCTCCCTGCCAAACATCCACAAAATCTGGATGAACTAATGATTTATATGTGAGAAAATAAAAATCCTTACACATTGAAAATGATATTTATTAACCATTTATGTGGTTCAAAGTGGTAATTTATAATAATAATTTTTTTATGTAAACTTGGAGATAAGAGACAAAATGTATGCCCCATATTTTAGAAATATATTACATTTCAAAACCAAAAATTTATATTTGGGAGCAGTATTTGTCACCTTGTTTGAGAAACTCTAAGACCTGTTGTTTTTGAGGTCTCAACACCTTATGTTGATAAAATGAATATTATGTAATATTACAAAATCATCTAAAATGAAATAATTGGTATGTGAAACTAGGAACTACTTTCATCCGTAAAGTTTATGTCATTTCCTATAGAGAGAAAGCCTTAATATTAAACTCTTCCAAAACCTGTTATCTGATAAGATTTTTCTAGAATGGAAAAAAAAGTGTAAGCACTTGCTAAATCCTTTCTATGTGTTCAGCATTCTTATCTCAAGACCCACACTTTTATGATTCCTGGAGTTAGTGAACATTCAGAAGGAGACTTGGCTCTAGGGGTTAACAGCTGTTTATCTATCCATCAATGGTTCCTTGTGCTCATCACCATGGTGCAGGCAACAGACACATTCCTCAGATCAATGTTTGTTGGGAGTGTCATCATGGCAATGTTAAATTCTCACCATAAGTAGTTGAAAGACAGAAAGAAAGAGAGAGAGAAAAATTGGTGGAGAGGGGCAAGGAATAGGGAGAGGGAGGGAAAAAGAAAAAGAGGGGACGCGTAAATTTGGTAAGGTTTATTGACTCTTCTCTTTGCTTGAATTTTGATAATGTTCTTTCATCCAAATTCCAAATGACATTCATGGCTAACTTCATGTTCTGTGGTCAAGCTAAATTGAATAAATGCTTATGGAAACAAGTGAAGGGCTTTGATTTGAAAAACTCCCTTTGAATAACTACTAATTAATGCCTGGTTATGACATCCAGGTTTGAACCAGTGCACATGCTTCTAATGGCACCCCCAGTTACACTTATATATGTTGGTACTCTTGCCCAGTTCTTCCAGATTTAACCTTTTTGTTGTTTTTTAGGAGAGACAATAGGGGGAAGAGGAATTATCGCCAGCATAGATGCACCTTAAAGCATTTATAAACGAGTTCCGTATTCTGATTCTAACTTCATCTCAAGCTGTCTTTCCCTCTGTCCTCTACCCAGACAGACACAAGTGTGCAAGTACACATTTGGTTGTTGCTGTATTTGCTCCCAAGATGGAAGCCTTGGATGGAAAGTGAAGGAGAATTTTGAGGTGTAAGGGAGTTTTTGCAAATTGTCAGGTGGCTCTTTAAGTAGCGCTCCTGATGGCTCTTTCTGTCCACTGGCTAGTGAGCATCCTTATGGGCCCTCATCTGTAATTCAAGGTGATGGTCAATGGGGTCGGTCGCTATGATATATTTGTCCCTTTGTCCCTCTTTGGGCTCATGAATTTTCTGGAAGTACATTATATACTCTAAGAGAACAGAAACACCGTCAATGTGCCACCTTTTAACTACGTGAATTGATTGTGTGGTTATTGGTTTCTTTCATTTTTCAATAAGCAATTAGGCTCTCTGGGAATTCAAAGTTAAGTAAGGAATGACCCATTATCTGGAAAAATCTTACAGCCTCTTAGGAGAGAAAACATAGGGATAAATATTTCGTATATGACCATTCTGATTCTCATGAAAAAGACACACTAGAATTAATGAATATAAGTGACACTATACATGCTAAAATGAAAGTCCATATAGGTAAATGGGGGTGATGGAGGGAGAAGAAAAGAGTGGATTCTCTGATGGGGGGAGAGGGAAGCTCAGAATAAAAAATATGTCTTCTAAATGATTCTACGGAGGACATGGTGTTTGCCTGGTTCTTAGGTGGGGAAAGATTTCTCAACAGAAGGCAGAGCAAGTGCAAAGGTTGAAGGTTCATGATGTATCTGAAGAACTTCTTTCCGAAAGGCTAGACCATCTTTCATCTAGAGGACATACTCAATTGAGAATAGCTAGAGATGAAGTTCAAGAGACAGCCAGGAACCAAATGATGGAGAGACTTGTTCACTCTCCTAACTTGTGCGAACTTTATCTGAAACAGACGGCCACCTGTGGAAGAATTCAGAGCAGAGTAATGGCATTCTCAGCTCTGGGTTTAGAGCAATCACTCAGAGAAGTGTGGACTAATATCCCAGAAATATCCTTTTTATCTTTACCGTTCCTTAAGTAAGAAGGGTCACATCCACAGGTTATGTCGGCTGTAAAGGCATTTGTGAACATTCTTCTAGTAGGATTCTCGTGTTACACGTGAGACAACAGAGACTTACCAAGGTCATAAATGGGAAGAGCATAAACAGGAGAATTGGGCTTCTCTGACCCCAAAGTCTGTGCTCCTTTTTACTGGACCAGAGTGCCTGCCTGATGTGATCTTTTCACCCTCAGAATCCTCATACAACCTCGAACTCTCTTACTGTGCTTATTTCATTCTACTTTGAGTTATTTGAAACTCATCTTATGCCTCCTTCTTAGCTGCATATCTTGGAGGAAGGGGCTATGTGTTACTCATCTTTTCAGATTCTTTCTGTGTTCAGCACATTTCCTTATAGTGATAGGTACTTGACATATACCTATTAAATAAATACATAAATAAATAAACATTTTAAATAAATATAAATGTCATCAGCCATTAGCTGAGCAATTCAGTCCTCTATTACTTATATTAGTAAAAAAACAGTATAGGTTTTAAAACCTTGCCTTGGTTAAAGAATCACTAATAAGGGCTTTCCTGTTTTGAGGCCACTTATTTGTCACATGGCTTGAGTACTTCAGCGGTCAAAGTATCAGGATGTTAAAGAATAAATCCTCTATTTAAATGCATTGAATTCTTTATCTGTTGCTTAAATTCTAGATAACAGAACAATTTTCTGTGGTCAAATTTATCACTAAGGTAATTATTGTCAGGTGTCTGGAAGAGATAACGTGAATTAGCGTCAGGGCTGATCGTTCAAGTTCCAAAAAGACACAACTTAGTAGTACCTTCACAATTCATTTAGTACAAGGAAATGCAGTGTTTATACAATTTCTTACATAAGACTAACAGTGAAAATGATTACTCTTGAATCTGTTGAAATATCATATTTATTGTTGATGACAAGGATTCACAAGAGATGCATTTATCCCTTCAGCCCATACTTATTAGTTACCTATTCTGGACTAGACTTGGTGCTAAGTGAAGAGAAAGCTACTTATCCCTCGCCTTAATGGAGCTTGTTGTAGGGAGGACATTCACAGTCTAGCGTGTGGGAAGGGGCCTGGATAAGATGGTAAAAGAATTAAGAACTGAAATACCATAAGCACAAATAGACAAGCATCATGGCCTCAGAGGAGAGCTCCCTTGGTTGTTGAGCAAGAAGTGATATCAAAGATTAGCCGGTTCCCTTTATTCCAGCAAGGGTTTTCAGAGAATTTTGAAAGTGACGAGTGTATTGTGAAAATGAACCACTGAAGATGGCAGAACACAACAGGCTCCAAGACCCAGTGCAATGAATCCGAGGAAGTGAAAGATGGGGAATAAGGACACTGACACGCCAGCAGCAGAGAAGAAAAAGTTCACGACCGAACAAATCTTGTAAAAGGAGGGGCTGAAGGAAGAAATCCAATAGCCTGATACTCCTTATAAATAGCTTCCGAAGTCCAGAAACAGTAGAGAGGACAGAAAATACTGACATTTTTTGTTTAGAATTTTAGTTTAGAGGAAGGAGAACAGATGTGGGAGAGAAAGGGGCAGACAGGCAGCTTGGAGGAAAACCAAGAAAAAAAATTCTCAGAGTAGACTCACCCTAACCTTCTGCCCACCAGGGTGATGACACCCTTTGGAATGGCTACCAGGACTTTCCACGCTACCATGGAATTGTTCTGTCTTGGTAGGATGAACTGTAGCCCAAGAGGATGAGATACGATCTTGACTGCTTGGAAAGAGGTTGAGACTTCAGAAGGAACACTAAAACAAGTGTCCGTGAGCAAAATCTCAAAGCTTCAGAGGGTTTCAGAGGGTCTCCCTCTACCCCCACACCCATGTCCTCAGAAGACAGCATGGAGGTAAGAAGTCTACCTCCCAGTTGCCAATGTCATGCAGAATGGGTGAAAACAGTACACTGTAAGAATACTTGGCATCCTTAATCTAAAGTATTCAACAGATGCAGCAAAAGAAACTATTCTGGATATAAAACGGGCAACTGTCTCTGAAATCAATAAGAAACTGAACCCCCAGATAGGAAGAACACATTTCATTGAATGTATTAGAAAAGGAAAATCATAGAAAACAATGGTCTTTAGAACATATTCTGATTAAGTTTTTGAACATCGATGATAAAGAAAGAATAGTTTAGGTACCAGTACAAAGAGAGCAAGCCACCCACAAGGGATCAGTATGTTTGGTTTTGAATTCTCTTGCAACTTTCAATGCCACAAGTCATTAGATTATTGTCTACAAAGTACACAAGAGAATAAGGTGTGAGCGAGAATATTCTAACCAAGCAAAGTTTCATCCAGTACAAAATAGCAAAATGAAATATTAGCCCTTACAAATTTATGTAATATATAAATATTGTATAAAAAGTATATATATCTATATTTATACATATGTATGTTTCTTGATGTTTATATCCATCCATTCATCCAAGAGATCAAGATAAAGAAGTTAGAAGCAGAGAATTTCTTGCATTTCTTTGAAAGCATCTGACGTATCTGGGTGCAATTTCTTGCGTCATCCTCTATGCCAGGAGTGCCCGGGACAACCTCTCCTTGCCCTGAGGCTGGACAGCTCCTAGCACATTCTATGATGCACTCAGTATAGACCCTCTGTTCAGGATTTCCTGAACTGACTGCCCCCTCACACTAGGGCTAGATCTGATGCCTTTATTCTAGTTATTCCCAAGTGCGTATCTCCACCACGGCCTGGGATCATGTTTTATTCGTTTGCATCATCCCCTGGTGAGAACAGTGTCTTATACATAGAAAACACTTGCTTAACCTTGGCTGAATGAACAAATAAATGAACGGCTCCTGGCCTTAGCTTTTCTGCATAAATAATTTCACTGCCTTTATACGTGTCACATAGCTTACTGTGCAGCTGGCAGAAATATGCGATTCCAAATACTGCCTTGCTATCTTGTTCGTAATATTTCATATGAAATTGTATTTGACTCGGAAGAAACTTCAAAACAAATGAGCTTGTTTAAACAACTCTGTTTATTTGACTATTAGAATATGTAGAATGAAACCACAGAGCTCATTTATTTGTTTGTTAAAAATATCCACTTTTTAATTTCCATCCATTTTTTACTTTGAGTAATTCTACTTGACCGTGACACTCAGTTTGCTATTTTTCAAACTCAAGAATTACAGGGGCAGTCACTAATTTGATAAATCCATTATCATATCATTGAGGTTGTCTGCAACCTAATGGTAGTTATTAACTTCTCTAAAAATGCCAGAAATATTGTTAGAAAGCAAATGTACATGCACCGCCATTTTGTATTTTTATGATTTTATTTTCTCAGTTTTACAAGCTAATAATAGGAAGAACCAAAACATCACCTGCAAGATCAACACGCAAGGAATACATGCATAATTCCAAGATTTAGCAAGTATATCTTTAGCAGTGCTTCTCTAATGACTCTGACATTTTAGACAAATGTGTATAGCTCTCCGGCCAAAGTAACCACAGGAACTGGGTTTCTCTAGACAATCTTAGATTCAAATATACCTATAACTTACCATGGCAAATCTAAGTTTTGTTAAAACAAACAAACGAACAAAGAAACCTATATGTGAGAAAATAAAATCTAGGCAAACTGAAATCAGGTTTAGGATATCTTTAACTTTGAAAGAAAAGTAAATTATAATCATCTATAATCCTTCGATCAATAAGATTATTATTATTATAGGGGTGGCCGATCCATATTCTACAACCCTGAAGGAATAAAGTTTACAAAGTGAGATTAGTTTGGGTTAGGAAAAGGCGGTATGGAAGCAGGAGGTCTTTAGAAAAAGAGGAAGAAATACTTCTTCATCCTCAGAATTTTTTAAGAGTTACGTTGCTTTCGAGGCATATGCTAATTCAAACACTAGACAGCAGTCTCAGAAAAGTCCTTATGGGATTTATCTCAATTAACACAAATATCTTATTTGTATCATCATATTGTTGAAGTTTGAAAATTATTTCAAATATTTTAAATACTTTGAAAATTATTTCTCAAAATGTGGACCATAGAACCTCTGGTTCATGGATTAGATTGGCATGATTGATTAAAATGGAGAGTCACAGAACCTGTCCCAGATCTACTGGGTAGAAATCCCTGGACTTGAGATGCGGAATGTGGTCTTTAATAGGGTCATTCTGCACCATGAAGTTTAAGAAACTCTCTAGAATAAATGAAAAGAGAGCTTATTGTCTTAACTGCCTTATTACCACCTACAAGCACACAAAAACCCACATGCGTGCACTACACATATCACATGCCATCTACGCTATGTTATTATGGTGTCATTCAAATCACTCATTTTTTAAATAAATCAAAAGATCTGAATCTGAATTGTGGCTTTGCCACTAAATAGCATAATCTGAGGTAACATAACCTGACATAGTGAAAAAAGAACTTTGTTCATGTCAAATAGATGGCATTCAATTTTCCACGTAAAGCGTGTCATTGTAAATAATGTTTTCCAAAAAATAGACACCTTCCATAGTCAACAAGATTAGGTACAAATGTGATGTGCTTTCAGGACCTGCCACAGCTGGCATGACCCCCTAGTTACATGCCACTTAACGTGGCATTAACATTCCCTAATGTATGATACATACATACATAAATTCCCTATTATTTTAACAACATCAAACTATTTTTTATTCCAGGAACATGCCATGGTGTTTCAAGCTCTCCTTTTTCTTGAAATGCCTGCTGATATAGTTTGAATTCCCATCGATGTTGGATGATTCCATCCATACCTCCCTTCTTCTGAGGGCCTCCCTAACACTCCTGTTAAATATTAGTCACGCACTATTCTTCTTTGAAGGTATTTTGCTTTTATATCTATAATATGACATTCATTGCATTATAATTGAAGGTGTATAACGTTTTCAGTCTCCAGGAAACTATGTATTCCTAGAAGTCAGGAATAAAATATTCCTAGTATTTATTAGAATATATAGTTGACCCTTGGACAATATGGGTTTGAACTGTGCGGGTCCACTTATACACACATTTTTTCCAAAAGTAAATACTACGGAATTACACCATCCAAAGTTGGTTGAATCTGTGGATGCAGAACCGCAGATCTGGGGGAACCGTGGTACCGAGGGCTGACTACATCATCCCTGGACTTTGACTGCATGGAAGGTTGGCTCCATTAAACCCCACCTTATTCAAGGGTCGACTGTATATATAAATTCTCACTATAAGAACACATTCTCACCTGTGAGCTGTCTATTGTGTTCTCATTCAATATTGATGAAATTGAATTGGACATCATTTTTAGTAGCCAGGATAATTGCAGGACACTATTTTACAACAAGTCTTTGAGAACAAGTTGAACGTTCTAGTGAAATCTGTGTAAGACAATAAATTATACTTTCATCATCGTAAATCTAAGAAAACACTGAAATGGTACTAAAAGAAAATATAGACTTCTTTTACAATTTTGCATATCTGAACTTAAAAAAAAAATCCTTCTTTAGGGAATAAAACTCTTAGGGATTTGCCTAAGCAGAAATAGTATCACATCAGACTTGAAATAGATGCCAGACACAGAGGTCTAAATGTCTTTCTTCCTATTCACTCCCATACACTCTTGCTGGCCAGTTACATTCTAAATTTATGGACTGAAAATAAAATGTGATCTGTAACGAAGGAGACATTTACAGAATTCTATATTTGCCAACATCATGCCCTGAATTAGACTTTTCTTTTAAATCGATTTTATGATACTCCTCTTAGATATCATAATAACAATGCACGATTGTGGTATAGAAAACCATATTAAGTACATGCTACATTACATAAAAACTTTGCAATAAAAATCATCTGGAAGATGGCATTGTTCTTTGCATTTTCTTTTGAGGACAGATACATGTCTGTATAGTAGGAACAGATGCAAGAAAAACAAAAATAGTACACAGAATACTATAACATCTACAGTGAGCTTCAATGGCAACAGGTTCCATTACATTCTTCAAAGGTCAAGGAGAGTTGTCACGACGAATACGGATTGAGTAAAAGCAATAAAAAAAAATCAGAAGAGTTTATGCACGAATATGTTTCACCAGTGGAAAAATGTTAATTTGGAAAAAAAAATAAAGAAATGTCTCCCTCCAAGGCAACTGGGTGGGACATTAAGAGTGATATATCTTCAATGTTTTCAAAGTATGAAAAAAAATGCCAATTAGCATTCTCTTCTTAGACATGTATGACAGCAGCTGGATTTTTATTAACAACCCAGCCATTTGTACATGTTTGTCCAAAACAGGGTAAATTCTTTGGACACGTGTGTTTTCAGGACCAAGGACTACTAAAAATTTTTTTAAAAACTTGTTTTTCCCAATCATGTCTTTTACTGGACTTAAATATTCCATTATAGGAAATGAATTGAAAAAGAATTTCAAAATGTTCTATTTTCCTTCTCTTGTGACTTACACCTGAAGTGTGAACTGTGTTCAACAATTTTCCAAGAAGGGGCGACACATGGTATCAATCTGAGTCATGGGAAAGGCACTGTAGGGCTTCAAGAACTTAATAAAACTAAAATAATGTCAGGAGAGATGAAGAAATCAGAAAATGCACACCCATTTCAAAGGGGAAAATTAATATTTGTTTAATAAAATGAGTAGTTCTTGTCTTTCATATAAAAATTATATTGATAATGCTGCATAGTAAATGCCATTAATTTGATAGAGGTTTAATCAAGTGTCTCTATTTTTCCATGGACTAGATACCCTCCTCATCTTTAAAATATCAGTGAACTTAAAATTATATTCATTGAAAAACCATTTCCCAGAAATTTTGTATTTAATCAAATGAGCATGCATTTAATTGGGTGCTCGTACATTGGACCTATATGGGTCCAAGAAAAGCCATTCCACTGAAAAGAAAAGTCTGCTGCCTATTTTTTACCTTCTCATGAACTGAATCCACAATATATTCCCCTCCCCACCCCCTGCTCCTGTTTGAACTACATGAGCCTGTCTATTTAAGCACAGAGAGGGGATGACTAAAATGTAGCACCAGTCCAAGAAATTAATCCACCCTATAATATTCAACCTATCAGCAGGGCTTAAGGACAGTTTATCAACAGCATTATAGTGTCTTTGATTTATGGTGTTTACTGCAGAGTCTGAGCTGCTGCCCTGGAAAATATTTCCTCCATAAAGTATAACTAACAATATATATCCGTCTGTCTCTTTTGCACCATTCACTCTTGTACACTAAGCAGACAAGGTACTTTTGGTAATTGTGCAAGATCTCTGAAAAGATCTGTATGGAACTTAGCCAATTTCACATGCTTTGTTAGTTTCTTAACTTGTTGACAGTGCATATGATTAAAACATAGACTATAAAGATGGGCTTAGTGGTGATTAATGACATAGGAACCACAGATGCTTTTACTGTTTCTTTTCATACCATTCCAAGCCCCTTAAACATATTTTCTACTTTAATGGACTAGCTATCCTACCCACAGTAAGGTACACACAGTTTTAAAATTCTTCTGATTCGTTAACATGGAACTATTCCCTAGTGGAAAGCTGGAGTTGAAGTGAAAGAAGTCAATTATTGTCTTGCTTTGATAAGGCTTCTGTTAGCATCAAAACATGCGCGTGCGTGCGCGCGCGCGCGCACACACACACACACACACACACACACACACACACACACACAAACGCACTTTACCCCCTACTTACTCATTAACCTTCGCTGTACTGTGACCTCCTTGGGGAAAAGTATCATATTATATCCCCACAGTATTTAGGATAATATCTGTTCCATTGTTGAAATGATAATATATTTATTGACAAAATATACACATAATAGATGTACTTTTTGTGCATAACCATAACTAAAAACGTGGACTCTAAAACATTCTTGACTAAACTATTCTGAAGTCTTCTGCCAAAACCTTGAAATTCAATCTATATAAATTTGACTTTAGGAGATCATTGCTATCCTCATTGTTATTCATAGATCAATTTTGAGACTCTAAAAACAGCCAATGCTAATGGGATGCTAATCCAACAGACTGAACAATTAAAAGTGTTAATGACAGGATTAGAATAATTTTTTTTCCTATTATTATTATTTCATGCCTGAAATATTCGGTGCTTGGGTTTCTGTTTCTATAAGTGGCACAAAAAGAAAAGGAGTCTTTATAGCAGATCCTAAAATGACTGTGTGGATTTCAAAGAATGTTTTCCAATGGAAAGAAAGCGTAAATCTTTTACGTCGTTGAGTGCTGAAACAGCAACGTCAACAGGTGGAGCCAGGACAAATGGCCCTGATCTGTGCCTTTGTAAATACATTAACCACGAGGAGACAATTGTTCCAATGAATCAAGAAAATTAATATGAGTTTCTGTGTTCAATCCTTCAGAGTCCCAGCCTATAAGCCAGAAAGTCCAAGGGGATCTTCTATGGTATATTTCAAAAGTCTAGGTTATATATTTTGCCTGGAACTACTTATAGAGAACTACGAATGCCATTTTTAGAAAATAACTGTGGTTACTTGGGCCAGTGTCAAGGTAACACTTTCCAAAATACAACGACCAGGAAGATTTGCACGTCTCAAAGATATTTGAAGTTGATGGAGTCTGTGGTTACTTAAAGATCAGCTGCTCTTATTGGATTAAGTAAGAACTGGGCTGTGATCTGGGCACACAGATTGTGGATGTTCGGAATGCACTCATTTCTTTCCCATGATCTAACATCCCATGATTTCTGACCTCTCCCCAACCCAGTCATTCTTCCCCGGGAAATAGGTTGTTTGTCCTTTTAAAACTGTCACCTACAATTGCATATTGTCCTCTGGATGTTGACTGACAAGCACAGGAAACAGTGACATTATTACTGTCTATTATTTAATGGATCACATATTATATATAATTAGTACAGAATAGGTCAAGTCTTTACTAAGCAGTCGATAAGTGTTAGTCATTATTATCATCATTGTGCGCTCCCCACTGCTGTTGCTTAGCTGTTGAATCAACCTTTTAAACATGATGCACTCTGTCAAATAAAACCTCCACTTTGAGCTTCTAGCTTTATTTTTGTTCGTTTATTTATTTTGTTTGCTTGTTGGTTTGTTTGGTGGTGTGAGGGGAGGACTATTCGTCTTCTTGAACTACTCTCAATTCATTCTTTCCTTAAAATCTGTATTTCACCAGTTGATTCTTCGGACACAAAGGGCAGAATTTCTTATTTATCTTTCCTAACTTGGAAATATAGACCAAGCAATCCAAATGTTTAAAATTACTTACTATCTTGATTTTATAAAGTACCACATAAGCTTTACAGCATTAATTCATGAATCTTCCAAGTGGACAGGCATTTTGTGTGTGTGTTTTCTTATGGATTCCTCCGTAATACTAAGCGTAAGTCTGATAAGTTATATCGTATATGCTTAACAGCTTTTATAAGCACATGGAAATAGTGGGGGAGTTAGAGAAAGAGACCTTGAGAAATGAACCAAGAGAGTGAAGAGAATTCCCTACCATGAAGTCCTTCAGGTAAATAACAGATTCTCAGAATCCTGGATACAATTTTCCTGAGCAGAGACTTACAGTCTAAGAAACTGAGATGGCCACATTTTAGACACAGATTGTTTTCAAGATATAGGAAAAAATTTTCAATTCTATTAAAATCAGAGTAAAAGCGTTCAGGACATTCTCCTATTCGATTTCCCTGTATGCCTTCAAAATTCTTTTCTTACCGTCTTTTTCATGAGTTTATTACTTAATCCATTCTCTGGAGTAAACCGAATTTATCAAGAGATTTTTTTCCCTCTATAACAGAGAGAAGGGCTTGCATTTATTGAACAGAACAAGTATAAATGCTAATCCTCACAAACAGAAAAATTAACAAAACACAGGTCATGGAGATCATGACAACAGGTCTTCTGATGTCCATCAGAAATCACTTAACAGGAAACTGAAAAACAGTGGCTTAAATAAATTGGGAGGTTATTTTTCTCTCATACAGCAAGCACACAGTGCCACCGAAGATGCAGGCTTCTTCCAGCTTCCACTGCACCACCTCGTGCCCTTTCCAATTGGTTTTCCGATCCAAGGGGAAAAGCAAAAAGAAATCTTTAGCTGAGTCAGCCCCCTTACAGAGAGCATCCTGCAAGCCCTAATTCAAGGGCCTTCTACTTTTATTTCATTGACTAAAGCTTAATCATGTGATCATCTCCAGCTCCAAGTAAAGCTGGGAAATGTAGTTTTTAAGGTACAGCTATATCACCTCCACCTAAATGAGGTAATGTGAATAAAATGTCAGGGGACAATGAGAGAGAAGATGTATCTCTTACATATTACCTTTCTTCCATATTTACATTAATAAGACCCTTTCATTTGCCTAGAAACTGCTACAGAGACTGCCCTTTTCTTGAGCATGAGAGCAACTGCGGAATCTGCTTTTCAATCTACTTAGCCTAATGAGGTAATGTGAATAAAATGTCAGGGGACAATGAGAGAGAAGATGTATCTCTTACATATTACCTTTCTTCCATATTTACATTAATAAGACCCTTTCATTTGCCTAGAAACTGCTACAGAGACTGCCCTTTTCTTGAGCATGAGAGCAACTGCGGAATCTGCTTTTCAATCTACTTAGCCCTAGAGGTTGATCTGCTACTGGATACTGAGCTTCAAAGGACTGTCAAATATTCTTTTTTATTTT
>NW_006780945.1:5175173-5176959 GCF_000442215.2 Lipotes vexillifer
AAAAAAAAAAAAAGAAGTACACGGTAAAGCACTTGTCATTTCACAAACATTTAAATCACAAAATAAAAGACACTCACATGCACTGTAAGATTATTCCATAACATATTGCTCACTTTCTGCAATCTCTTTCCTTCTGCTCCTGGTTAATCATTAAAATGTCAACTCTATGTGAACGCAGTTTTTCAATTAATAAATATATGTGGAAGTTGTAAAAATTAATAAACAGAAACCTCAATTAAAATAGAGCTGGGATGCCAGAAGGGGGGAGCTCTCATGCCCAAAAGGAAGATGAAAGACTCCTCTTCTTGCCTGGCAAGCATTCAGCCAATGAGAGACTCTCACAATCAGTCAATGAGAAGCCACTACTTCTAACTCTTAGTTCCTCCAATGGATTCTGTGTTTACTAAAACCTTCCCAACTCCCTTTCACCCTCTGTAAAGGGGTTCTCCTCTCCTTGCTCCTGGCAGGCCATGGTGCCAGAGCCCAAACTGCAATTCCTTGTTGATCCTGAATAAACCCCTTTTTTTGGCTGGAGACATAACTGGCCATCTATTTGCTGAAGGTCAAAAAAAGCAAGTTAAAAAACAGATTTTCTCAACGACACAGAGATTCTGCTAGCCTTTCATTAACCTGTTTTGTCCACATAACACAAAGGTCCACATTTATATAATTTGAAGGTACAATGCGCTCAACACTTCAGAATCACAAAGGCCATCTAGTCAACCCCTCATCCAAAGTACATATCATTTACAGAATCCCAGCCTCCTTCTCTAATATTTCCCCATTTGATGTGCTTGCTACTTGACGAGGCAGAGAATTACAGTTGAGATGCTTCGTAATGGACGTTCGCCCTCTATTATAAACAACCGTTACTCTGTAACATTTAACCACTGGCCCTGCTTCTATTTATATACCGGGCATTTAAATGAACTAAATCCACATATTCACATGTTAGGAGATCACATAGAGAATTACCTTCTCTGAGTGAGGACTCTTGCCTAAATGTCTCTATTGTTTATATATCCTCAAGTTTAAGGGTTGTACATCCTGCACAGAGTTTTAACTTGTCCTTTACCAACCTTAAGAAAAAGCTATAAGTCTTTGTTCTTGTGGCAAAGAACACGATACTGAAGCATCATTATTTGTAATATCTCAGGCCCAGAAATACAGTGGAAAGTAGGAATTAAAAGCCATGTGAGTGTATTTTTCCTTAATAAGCTATCTTCATCTCTACTCTCTCCATATTTCAGGCCTACCTACACCATGACACTTATTATGTGTAAATTTTTCCCTTTATCTGAACTTCTCAACTTAAGATGCTACTTAACAGTGGAAAATATGTCTCAGGAAAATAGAGGAATCATACACTTTGGCTTTCCTCTGCCACCATTTCTCATTTGTATCAACACCATAACACAGGCCATAAATTTGGAGATAAGTTTGTCTCTGTATTACCTATGTATTTAGGAGAAAACCTTATCTTTTCCCTGATATTCAGTCTTACGAAGCAAAAAATGGTCCCTCCAGAGTCTCTGGATTATGTTTTTCTGTGACACAGTGCTCACACTTTCCCTGATGGAACCTGCCCTCCTTGCCATGAACTGCAGTCACTGAAGTAATCTTCTTAAAGACTAAATTCTAGAACAGATGGCCCAGGCAAGTATAAAGTTCAGCTGCCCATTCCATAACAACTGTGCTGCTTTAAATGATTAGGAAAATTGCGGCAGCCAGGAAATGTTTATTGTTTTGGAAAGAGGGTGGGTCAGGATGGGATTTCACTTTCACT
>NW_006780945.1:5177070-5188750 GCF_000442215.2 Lipotes vexillifer
CTCTTTCCTAGAGGAAAATATTCATCCAACAGATTTTATGTGACATATCAGAACCACAGTCTCCACTTGCCAACTGTCAAGACATCCGATGGTTAAGGCAACTGGGAAAGACAGCAAGAAAATAAACTGACTCCCAGCCAAGCAAATGCCAATTATAGTTTGTTTTAAGTGCGCTAGGAAGGATGGCCAGAGGCCAGCGGCATGGGGGATGGACAAGGGTTGCTTAAAGGGCACATAGCAAAGGCTATGGCCTGTGAAATTCCAAAGAGACGTGATTGGCATGGTGACACAGATGGAGGGGGTGGCCGCGATTTCTCAAAGATGACTTCAACGCTGTGCCAACCAAACTGCTCTTTGATTTGTGGTTCAAAGCCTCTCCGTATGATGGGAATTGTGGGACATGGAGAATGATTTATTCAAAGTTTTAACATGATTTTAATCAGGAGAGTCACCATGTGCTGATGACTGGCTTTGCTCTGTCAATGGGCAATCCAAACCACACTTTCAGAAGTCAAGAAAAAAATAAGAGTTTCCTCCAGTGTGATCAATTCTCTGGATCAGAGTAAAATGAAGTTACTGCTTACTTCAATGAGCATCCTGTACCTGGTTGCCTCCAAGTAGACTCAAGTAATTGTGTTACATGAGGTAGTAGACACCCAAAGGGTCTTACCTGGATGTTGAAAGACTTTTCTTCATTAAAGAGGATGGAAGGTTATTTGGTTATGTAGGGGAAGAAAAACAATTTTTCCTCTACCCTCCTAGATTCTTGACTGAGATCCCCCTGTAATAAAAGATAAACAGGAGAAAAACAAACAAATGTCTAATAATATGTACAGGAAAATTTAGTAACCCTCGGAAATGGTCCATGCCATCATCTTAAATACCATCTCCAGCTAAAGACAAAGGAAGATGTTGGGCTGGGAAGAGCCACGTTCTTAAGGCAAAGCACAATAAACAAAGGTATGGTTGTTTTGTAGATTAAGTTGTTGCCTTTTCCACTGATAAGAGTTTCTACAGATTTAGTCATCCCCTTCCTGGTACGTAGAAGGAGACACCCTTACAAATGGAGATTTCCCTTATAAATGTCAATCGCCCTTACACAAGGGTAACTTATACTTGGTTTTCAGAGCTCCTCTGGTGTCTGCTGTTCTTTACAAATAATAAGAGGCATATTTTGGGGTGAAGAATTCTGCTCTTTTTCAGCTAGCGTGTTGGAATTAGACGGTTTAAATTGACTCGTGCATTCACCTAGAGGTATTCTATCAAGTGATCATATTTCATTAAAGAATAAACTCCCCTTACTTGGGGGGGGGGGGAAGGAAGTTGTAATGTAGGCATGACAGGTAGAGAATGTTGCATCTAGAAATATGAAATAGAAAAATTCTTTAAATTGCTTTTTGGGTGAATTATTATATTGCCAATGTTAGCAAAATTTTAAAATGGAAGGTTAGCCTCAAAGTAGAAATCTAATCATGTTTACAGAAATGTACTTTATTGAGTCCATATTATTAAGTAAATTCCAATGGAATATACTAATAAGTTCTCCAAATAAGTGAATTTCATTTTCAGAAATATATGCACTTCTGAAATTTGAATATAAAATAAATTTTCATAGATTAAGATATGTGATGTTTCACAAGAAATAAGATAAAAGCAAACAATCATGACCATGTATCTGAGAGAATTCTGCTGGCTCAAGGTATTTTTGTACAAAGGAAATCAAAGCTTCCTCTTTAATCCTCTTCAATATGGTCAGAATGATGTGGATACACAAAAGGTCAGAGATACAAGTCACGGGGCTCTCAACTGTGCTAGACATGGCACAGAATAGACCAGGAGTTCTCATCCTTGGCCACTCATCACAACCATCTGGGGAGATTTAAACTGTATCGATGCCTGGTACCCAAGTACAGAGATTCTGACTTAATTGATCTTAAGTGTGTCATGGGCGGGCACTTTTGAAAGCTCTCCAGGTGATCCCAAAGTGCAATCACCAATGAGAATCACTGGTCTAAGACAAAGATGTCACAAAAAAAGAAAACTACGGACCAATATCACTGATGAACATAGATGCAAAAATCCTCAACAAAATACTAGCAAACAGAATCCAACAGCACATTAAAAGGATCATACGCCACGATCAAGTGGGGTTTATCCCAGGGATGCAAGGAATCTTCAATATACTCAAATCAATCAATGGATAAACCATATTAACAAACTGAAGGCGAAAAACCATATGATCATCTCAACTGATGCAGAGAAAGCTATCGACAAAATTCAACACCCGTTTATGATAAAAACCCTCCAGAAAGTAGGCACAGAAGGAACTTACCTCAACATAATAAAGGCCATATATGACAGACCCACAGCCAACATCGTCCTCAATGGTGAAAAACTGAAACCATTTCCACTAAGATCAGGAACAAGACAAGGTTGCCCACTCTCACCACTATTATTCAACATAGTTTTGGAAGTTTTAGCCACAACAAGCAGAGAAGAAAAAGAAATAAAAGGAATCCAAATCGGAAAAGAAGAAGTAAAGCTGTCACTGTTTGCAGATGACATGATACTCTACATAGAGAATCCTAAAGACGCTACCAGAAAACTACTAGAGCTAATCAATGAATTTGGTAAAGTAGCAGGATACAAAATTAATGCACAGGAATCTCTTGCATTCCTATACACTAATGATGAAAAATCTGAAAGTGAAATTAAGAAAACACTCTCATTTACCACTGCAACAAAAAGAATAAAATACCTAGGAATAAACCTACCTAAGGAGACAAAAGACCTATATGCAGAAAATTATAAGACACTAATGAAAGAAATTAAAGATGATACAAATAGATGGAGAGATATACCATGTTCTTGGATTGGAAGAATCAACATTGTGAAAATGACTCTACTACCCAAAGCAATCTACAGATTCAGTGCAATCCCTATCAAACTACCAATGGCATTTTTCACAGAACTAGAACAAAAAAATTCACAATTTGTATGGAAATACAAAAGACCCCGAATAGCCAAAGAAATCTTGAGAAAGAAAAACAGAGCTGGAGGAATCAGGCTCCCTGACTTCAGACTATACTACAAAGCTACAGTAATCAAGACAGTATGGTACTGGCACAAAAACAGAAAGATAGATCAATGGAACAGGATAGAACGCCCAGAGATAAACCCACGCACATATGGTCACCTTATCTTTGATAAAGGAGGCAAGAATATACAGTGGAGAAAAGACAGCCTCTTCAATAAGTGGTGCTGGGAAAACTGGACAGCTACATGCAAAAGAATGAAATTAGAACACTCCCTAACACCATAAACAAAAGTAAACTCAAAATGGATTAAAGACCTAAATGTAAGACCAGACACCATGAAACTCTTAGAGGAAAACATAGGCAGAACACTCTATGACATAAATCACAGCAAGATCCTTTTTGCCCCACCTCCTAAAGAAATGGAAATAAAACCAAAAATAAACAAATGGGACCTAATGAAACTTAAAAGCTTTTGCACAGCAAAGGAAACCATAAACAAGATGAAAAGACAACCCTCAGAATGGGAGAAATTATTTGCAAATGAAGCAACTGACAAAGGACTAATCTCCAAAATTTACAAGCAGCTCATGCAGCTCAATATCAAAAAAACAAACAACCCAATCCAAAAATGGGCAGAAGACCTACATAGACATTTCTCCAAGGAAGATATACAGATTGCTAACAAACACGTGAAAGAGTGCTCAACATTATTAATCATTAGAGAAGTGCAAATCAAAACTACAATGCGATATCATTTCACACCAGTCAGAATGGCCATCATCAAAAAATCTACAAACAATAAATGCTGGAGATGGAGAGGGTGTGGAGAAAAGGGAACCCTCATACACTCTTGGTGGGAATGTAAATTGATACAGCCACTATGGAGAACAGTATGGAGGTTCCTTAAAAAACTAAAAATAGAACTACCATACGGCCCAGCAATCCCACTACTGGGCATATACCCTGAGAAAACTGTAATTCAAAAAGAGTCATGTACCATGATGTTCATTGCAGCTCTATTTACAATAGCCAGGACGTGGAAGCAACCTAAGTGTCCATCGACAGATGAATGGCTAAAGATGTGGCACATATATACAATGGAATATTACTCAGCCATAAAAAGAAATGAAATTGAGTTATTTGTATAGAGGTGGATGGACCTAGAGTCTGTCATACAGAGTGAAGTAAGTCAGAAAGAGAAAAACAAATACCGTATGCTAACACATACATATGGAATCTAAGAAAAAGAAAAAGTGGTCTTGAAGAACCTAGGGGCAAGATGGGTATAAAGACGCAGAGGACACGGGGAGGGGGAAGTGCAAGCTGGGGCAAAGTGAGAGAGTGGTAGTGTATATATGGACATATATACACTACCAAATGTAAAATAGATAGCTAGTGGAAAGCAGTTGCACAGCACAGGGATATTAGCTCAGTGCTTTGTGACCAGCTGGAAGGGTGGGATACAGAGGGTGGGAGGGAGGGAGATGCAAGAGGGAAGAGATATGGGGATATATGTATATGTATAACTGATTCACTTTGTTATAAAGCAGAAACTAACACACCATTGTAAAGCAATTATACTCCAATAAAAATGTTTTAAAAATACTATATATATAAGAATATATAAGATAATAATAAGATGTCTCATATGATTATATATTACAATTTTAAAAAAAAAGAGTCACGGGTCTAGATTGATCCAGTGATTCTTAAAGTTCTCTGGTCAGAAGGGTCCCCAAGAAGCTTGTTAAGAAGTGTGTCTAATCAACTACCCAGGTGATTTGCATTCAGGTGGTCCTTGGGTCACGTTTTGGGGAAATAAAAGAAAAACTTTCTTTACTTAGCTTAAGCCCTGGGCTTGTCACCTAGAGACACCAACTTCAGCTGTGTAAGAGTTCACTCAGAGTACATAATTCTTAATTTTGGCAGTTCCCAATATCTGTGGAAACAAAAGCTTTCACAGAAGCTTCTATACAGTTGTGCTGCCACATGCAATGCCAAGGGCAATTCCAAATTCCCATAAGTCAGGCAAATCTCAAGCCAAGGGAAAAAAAAAGTCTAAATAATGCAGTAGATTACACTCAGAAATACACTAAAGGTCAAGGAATTCAAGAAGAATCTCTTCTTTTATTTGGATTTTTTGTTTTCACATACAACATTTTATCTTTAAATATTCATTAAATATTCATTATGTAAATATTCATCATTATCAATACCAGCAACTGGTATTGATCCTAGAGAAATAAAAACATGTATCCCCCAAAAGACTTGCACAAGAATGTTTTCAGCAATTTTACTTATAATAACAAAACACTGGAAATAACCAAAATGTCTATCAGCAGGTGAATGGGGACATAAATTGTGGTATATGGACACAGTGGAAGACTGCTAAGACAAAAAATTAAAATTAAAAAGAAATGTACATGCAACTGATAGGCAAAATAACATGGATGAGTCTCAGAAACATTATGTTGATGAGGGAAGTATGAGACAAAAGAGAACATATGTGGATCCATTTATGTAAAATTCTGGAATAGACAGAATTAATCTGTGGTGACAAAGGTCAGAGCAATGCTGCCTCAGTGAAGGATTGACCAAAAGGTAGCAAGAGAAAATTGTTCTGGGAAGATGGGAACATTCTACATCTTGACCAGGGTGGTGGTAACACACATACATGAAGTTGTCATGGAAAAGTATTTAAAGAGCTACAAAAGCAACATGTTGCCCTTAAAAGTATGCATTAACTTTCCAAAGACATGTTTATTGATTTTCCAAACACTTTGCTTTAGCAAAAAGAAATGCATATAAGGCCAGGTGGAAAGCCAAGTGTTTCCTTGGTCAGTCCTTTTTATCTAGGCAGTATGATAGCTAAATTATTACATTAAAAAAAACATCTTCAGAGAGGTTTTTCAGCTCAGAAAAATTAGCCCAGACTACGAGTATTAGCCTAGACTATGAAGCAACTAGTCCAATCCTCTTCCTTTAGAGATAGGGAAACTCAAGCCCTCAATGATTTGCTCAGAAGCATCTCAAAAGTCACTGATGTTGCTTGCTGTATCCAGTTCTTGTGGCAATATATCTACCACTCCTTCTAATGCAGAGATCTCATCTGGTTTACATTAATGGTTAGGAATATCTAGCTAATGCCTTAAACACGTGTCTTATCAAATCATGCATACTCACGAAATATCTTCACTATGTCATCTTTAAAAATAATCTCATTGTTTTTCTCCATGTGGTGATTAGTGACTAGCTCACAAATTTAAACTCACACTACAACTTAGATATAGAGAGAAAATCTCCCTCTTAATTGTGTGCATCACTAATCTGGCCTTCTTCCTTCACTTCATCTCATAGTTAGGAAGAAAAAAGATAGAACTAATGTATAATTGGATGACTCAAAGTAAATCTTACAGCGGTTCTTAGTTTCTCTTTTAAAAATGTTTGATTTCTCACAAGACCTCATAAGGACAAAAACAAGAGGAGATAGTAAGAGCTTATTTTAAGTATCTATATAAAGAATGTTGTAAATTTTATACACACACATATTGCATGTCAGAAGAATTATGTCAGTCTTTTTGTGTGCATACATTCTATATCTCTATTTCCTCACACGAATAGATATCCTAAGTGAACTAGAATGAAAAACCTTATAAATAGCAAGACAAAAGAGGAAAAAGATCCCATTCATAATTTCAAAAAATTTTACTCATAATACAAACTAATCTAATTAGTTATACAACACTCAGAGCCTGTTGTTTTCCAGGCATAAGACTTCACAGTGCAGATAAACAAGGTCCTTGTCCTCCGCATTTGGGTTTGGGTGGAAGATACACGCAAGCTGACAAGCATTTACAAAGTATTGTGGTACCTCTAAGTTGAAGGAAATACTTAGTGCTTTGAGAACAACAAGGAGAGGTCCCTAACTCCTGTGGGGAGAGGTTCCCTAACTCCTGTGGGGAGAGGTCTGACCTCTTAGGAGGAGACCGAGGGGAGAATTGAGTGAAAAATAAGGAAACCGTGGATGTCCTGAGGAATCAAAATCAGCTGAGTGTGCAAGGATACAGGGAAGGTGGGAAAGGAAGGGAGGAAGAGATTGGTTAGCGATGTTACACATCTTCGGGGATGTCATTCTGTCAGAAGTGGGAAGCCCTCAGGATAGAAGATTAAGCATGAGAGTTTTATGAGAATGTCTGTGAAAGAGCACTCTACATGTCATCTTTAAAAATATCTCAGGGCTTCCCTGGTGGCGCAGTGCTTGAGAGTCCGCCTGCCGATGCAGGAGACGCGGGTTCGTGCCCCGTTTCGGGAAGATCCCACATGCCGCGGAGCGGCTGGGCCCGTGAGCCATGGCCACTGAGCCTGCGCGTCCGGAGCCTGTGCTCCGCAAATGGGAGAGGCCACAACAGTGAGAGGCCCGCATAACGCAAGGAAAAAAAAAAAAAAAAAAAAAAAAAATCTCAAATCAAGAAACTTCACCAGCATCAAAGACTCCTCATGACCCCGTGTCATTACCTTTCCCCCTTTTACAGCAAAGAGTAGTTTTGCATGATTTTTACTTATAAGGAGTATCATACAGCATGTCCACTCTTGCGCTTCACTTCTTTCACTCAAAATTATGTTTTGAGATTCATCTATACTGTTGCATGTGTTTTTAAATCACTTAGTTCCTTTTATTCTAGTGTGTCTAGAGACCACAATTATACTGTTGATGACTATTTGGGTACTCTTCACTCCATAGTTGCTTTTCAATACTATTCATTTTGGTTCTTTTAATTAAAAACAAAATCAACCTTGAATTTCATAATGTGAATAAATTCAAAAGTTTCCTGAATTTATCATGTTAGACTTGGAACTAGTCAAGTGTATAATCCTATTTCATCCGAATGAGATAGCATAATATTTCTGGTTTCGATTGAACCATGAAGCTTAATTAAATTTAATAAACTTAAATATTCTTGTCTCTTCATTTATAATAAAAGTGATATTGAAATACGACCCAGGTGCCTTAGTAAAACAACCACTGTTAATATTTTACTGAATCAAATAACACATTCTTCAACATAATTACTGTGGACCGAATCAATTCTAAATAAATTATATAGGATTCTACACAAAATGATCTATAGGTACAGTGAGAGAGAGATTATTGATAATTACTTAAGAAAAATGAAAGAAGTTGTGAAATTTGATTTTTTAAGTTTTCAATCTTTGGCATACACTTGTCCTAACAAGGGATGAGAGTTTTGATGCTGGAAATACTAACTCCAGTACATGAGGCGTTTATGTTTTTATTTCCTGGGCATATTTACTTTCTGCACTGGGAGCAAAAGTGTAACTCAAAATCATTAACTGTGAAACTATTATGTCAGGATCTGAGGGGGGTCAATGTATGGAAGTATGCTGAAAATGTTTGCTTTTTACCAATACCCTCTGGATCTGGGAGATCACTCCTTCCTCCCTCCCTTCCTTCCTTCCGTTCTTTATTTCTTTTTCTTTCCTCTTTCTTTTATTTCTTTCTTTATTTTAATTCAAGGGGAAGATTGTTGCCCCAGTGAGTACATTTTGGGCTCCTGGGGCTAAAGTTGCTAGGAAGCCATCATTAGCATTTCTAAAACTAGAGATTCTTTCATTCCTGGAAGCCAAATAGAATGACCAGTTAAATGAAGGTCTAACTTAAACGAAGTGTAACAACCCCACAAGGTTGCAATGGGTTTTCCTCATGAATGAGAGATCACTTGCACACCCATTCCCACAAGAGAAATAGAAGGGCCTCCCAACAACACACAAAATTACACTCACATGAAAGATGGTCTCTCTTAGAATTTGGTTTTAGCATTTCCACATTTTAGACTGGAAAATGGCAGGGCTTTCAAGTCACATTTTGCAATCATTTTAGAAATTAGGGCTGTTCTAGCAAGGTTCCAATGACTATTTTACAGGAGCTTTCACCTCTACAGTGACCATCAAAATGAATATAGCTATTGAGATTTGCATAATATAAATTTTCTTATTAAAAGGTTTTGAAATACTGTTTATGTCGCTCTGAATCTGAATGTCGTCCCATTCACCAATATTAAAAACAAAATCAGGAATGCTGTGTGGTTTGTCAGAAGTTGCTTTTTAGAAAAATCCAGGCACAAATTATGAGGTTTTTTCAGATTCCTCATTCTTGAATTCATTCATCAATATGTATTAAACATATACTGTTGGCATTGTATGAAAATATATAGCTCTCTATAAAAAATACTCCCACAAAACATATTCTTGTAAAATGGTAGGTGGTTTTCTTGAACAGATCCCTTATGTATCAAGATTAGATATAAGAATTTTAAGATAATTTGCCAAAGAGAAATATATTAGCCAATGTCTTATCTTTTCAGTAATACACCTTTCATGGTTATATATAATATATACATATTAGGGTTCTGATAAAATTTTATATATATATATATATACATAGGGAATTTTAATTCAGTGGAATCTAGGTCCTTAAAATCTGTTGCTAAAAGAACATCTAATCTTCATTAAAGTGTTTATTCCTGGACTCCCATTCTTTGTTTGTGAGTGTTAGTCACAACTATTTGCACTTGACATAATTTAATGACAGTTTGCCATGATAATAGCCAGGCTCTTTTTCTGTCTCCGAGACACACCAAAGAGGGAAAAAAACAAGTTGGTTCAATCCTAGCCAGGCATCATTCAATGTCTTACCGTATTATCACCCCTTTATTTTATTTTATTTTTTAAAATTTTGTTTTACATTGGAGCATAGTTGATAAACAATGTTGTGCTAGTTTCAGGTGTACAGCAAAGTGATTCAGTTATACATATACAGGTATCTGTTCTTTTTCAAATTCTTTTCCCATTTTAAAGTCATTGTGTGGCTTAAAGTTTCTTTTAGAAATTTCCCTTCAAGTCCCAAAAGGCCTTTCTATCAAAATAGTGAGAAGCAGCAGGTTCCACCTCACGTGAAGTGAGAATTTTAGGAATCTCTGAAGTGGTGGAAAAGTTCCTGGGGAGAGGGAGAGAAAAACTGGGAGACAGTAGATTTCCTGGCAATCTGCAAAACGAATGGACTGTTTTCCTTTCTTGTTTGAGGGCTAACATTAAACTAAGGGTTAGTGCCACTTGTGATCCCAGTTATTCCTGTACTTGGCATTCTGTGATTTCCTCATTCCATTTTCTTACTTAAAATTGAAAGCAAAAAAAAATGTAACCACCAGAGGGCAGAAGATATTATATTTCAAAGTGTAATCACCCTAAGCAAACTTCCAAGGTGGAAATGCATGGCTATGCAGTGCAGCCTTTTGATGCCTCTCTGTACCCTTCCACGTGGAACCTTTCAGAATATCTCTGAGTCTCCATCAGCAGTATTACCTCTGCTGCTTGCCAGATAGGGTTCCTTGCCAAATAGATATTATACCATTCTTTACCTTCTACTTTCATCAAATTAAGCTATTCCTTATCCCTTGGCTTGGGTCACCTGGAGTTCAAAGAAAGAGTGAATTATTCTAAAGGTCTTTAGGCTGTATCCCTATACCTTCAGGGCATTTCTCTACCTAAAATACAGGAGAAGGGTTTGAAAAGATATTTGCGTATGCTCACAGCTAACTGAATTCCTCGCTGTCTCCCTTTCCTGGTTCCTTTATTTATGAACATCCTCACCTCAGTTTCTATGACTTCACTTTTTGTTTTTTGGTTTTTTTTTTTTTGCTTTAACTGGCCCACCATAGTTGTATTAATTTTTTGGACTTAGTGACCCAGCCCACATGGCGACCAGCTTGGAAATCCTTATCTATGTTGCCCGGCTGCTCCAAACAGACTCACATTCCCAGGTTCAAGAACCTCCTCTAGAGCCTTGAACACCTGTGTCTAGGGGATCCGTGCCTTATCTAATGTAGGATGCCGCCCTTACCAGGCACTGGACTCTTTACAAACTTGAATGTGGCATGCACGTTGTTATCGGTGGCCCACCTCACTTGAAACCCTTTCGGTTCTGTATTTGTGGCAATTGTCTTTAGGCAAACAGCAAGCCTGAGGGACCTGAAAAGCTTCTTCCTGTCTCCTTTTTGAGGGTACTCGCCCTTGAATCTACATTTCTGATTTCCTGTCACATGATCATGACACTATCCAGGCGGTGGCAGACATTGGCCCCTCCCTCTCCTGTCACCACCATCAAGGCTCACTGTGTTCATATTCCATTTCGAGATGTGATGGTTTCTGCCTCTAGTACTTTCTTCTATTTCTTAGTACATCAGTGCTCTGGAGGAGGGTGGTAAATTGAGGTTCTACTGGCTGCTACCTCATGGCACCTTACAGATGCTATGGAATCACAAAAAGTCACTAACCTTCTTTGAGCTTCAATGTTCTTTCTTGTAAAATTCGGATAATCCAAGTACTTATCTCATGAGTCGGTGAGGATTATGTAAGTTCAGTAAATTGGCTGAACTCAATAGAATGCAATTAGGAAAGAGCCTTTAACATTATCCAGGGGATCTTCCTTATTTCTTCCGTATATGTATTATGACATTTATCTCGAAGAACAGTATCATATTTGTAGTTGTTAGAAATTCCCATCCAGTGTGAAACAAAAGCAAACGAACGAATGAACATATAAATACCTGCCACCACCACCCCCA
>NW_006780945.1:5188985-5192308 GCF_000442215.2 Lipotes vexillifer
CCCAAACACACACATACATAATAATTCAGGCCTAGTCTGGGATTTGTTATTGTTAAGCAAGCCTGTAACCATGCCAACCCTATTTAACCCAGAGTAACTCCATTTTTAGCTGTTTTACATTTAAACTCCTAAGAAAAATGTCATTTCCATAAACGTTTCTGCAACTAGAAACATTTAGAATCTAGAGGATTATGTAGCATCACCATATAACACATCATCTCTAATCCAGATACTTTTAAGGATGATAAGTAGTAGAAAAATTACAATGAGACATTACTATAACCCAGGACTGTCCCACATAAACTAAGAATGTGGATCTTCTAGGTTTAAATGGAGGTCTCAGAATAATATTCAGCTATGAATATTAAAAACCCACCCAACAGTACCTTTAAAAATAGGAGAAAATTTCATCTGCTTTTCTTTATCAATTAATTTTTAAACCCCCTCCTTGAAATTTTGCTGTCCGTGGCTGATAATGTGGATACATGATAGTAGGTCCCAGGCTCCTCCCTGGTCCAAAATGGTTGCTTTTGCTCCAGCCATTGGGTTTGTGTTGGAAAGAATAAAGACATGTTGCCTTTTCCCTTTAAAATCATATCACAGGAATTGCACAATACAAGTTTGCCAGAACTAGTTACAATACCACGTCTAGATATAAGGAAGGGATTCATTGGCAAAAAAAAAAAGAAAGATGATATCGGTGGAAACTAACATTTTCTGCCACCGTGACATGTAGAATTATATTTGCAACTGGACCAGATGTCTATTCAACATCACAAAAATTATCAGATAAGAAAGTTTAATTTGATTCTTTCATCACTTCATTTTCAACATTTGCTCTGACATTTTTTTGCTATTTTCATCTAGTGAGCACTCAATAAGTGGTAACTACTATTGAACTAGGGTCCTTTTTGTTCCAGAAGCTTGAAATACTTGCGCTGAGAGAAACTAAAACAAAAAGGGCAACAAAGAAGCACACACACACACACACACACACACACACAACACATACAGAGCTCATGATGTACCCTAGGCTCCAGGGATAAAATAGCAAATGTATCCAGACAAAGAAGGCTATTGGAAAGCCTTGGACTTTATTTGGAAGTTACAGATGGTATATGCTTTGGTTACAAGGAGAAGCGGGCAGGCAATCCTAACGGGAGCAATGACAAGAGCAGAGGTATAAAAGCAAAAGTGAGGCCAATGGGAGAAAATAACCAACTCGGAGCACCCGGGGACTTGTTAAGGAGGAGTGGAGGTGGAGGTGAAAGAAAATGCTTGGAGACAGCAAGTCTTTGATTCTCCCACACATACCTGTTGACAGAGCTTTCGCATTTATCTACATAAATCATGCAACCATTTGTGCTCATTCGGGGCACGGAGATGGAGAGAAATACTTTCTCAAACATCTGAATGCCTGAGAAGATTCCTAATGTTTTTAACCAACAGAACTCTGTACCCATTATTATACAAAGGACCTTGGGGACCCTCATCTTCTGAAAATTCTTCAAGGAAAACATTCCGGTCTCCTGTTTGGGGAGACTTAAATGTCTTCAAAGAAGAGTTCTGAGGTGAAGGAAAAGGATGACAGTGTTTTTGAGATCGAGCTCAGATTCTCCTGTGGCTTTGCGGGGTAGTTGTTCAGATCAAGCATATTTTGTAAAGGAGAACGTCTCAAGAGGAGCCTGGACGTGCTGGTTTTGCAGAGGAAGCAAACAGGAGTAACTCCCACGGTGGATAAGAATAGTTACTTCAGTCCTCGCCGTTCTCTTCTTGCCAAAACCAGGCAGCTCCAAGAAATAAAGACATTTAAAAAACACAAATAGAGACTTCTCTTTTTTTTTTTCCCCTGCTTCTTTACATCTGAAATGTAATCCCATCTTTTCCTCTCCCAAGTAGTCGAAGTGCTATGCGCATACGTGAATAAATCTACCTTGATATTTTGGGTCACTCACATCAAAAATAGGAGAAATGAACCCAAAGGCTTACTTTGGGTAAGACTTTCAGGTCACGCTTGTGTCCACTATGAATATAGGTCTCTAACTGGTTTTGATTGTTTTCAGTCCACAAAAGGTGGTCAAGTTCCTTCCTCAATGGATCACATACTTTGCCAGGTAAGACCTCCCAGGAATTCACCACCAAAAAAAGTCAAAAGTGAAACGTCAACCTCAAGGAATCTCTAATAAGAGATTATAATTCTCTGCCACAGATCAAATAAAAGTTGGTCGTTGGACCCATTGCATTCCACCTGCCATTTTGATGAATTACGGCCCATATCCTCTTCTTTCCCTGGTTTAAGGAGAATTTTATTAAGAAATATTGCAATATTTTAATTCTTAGGGGCTTATTTGTTGTCCAAGAGGCAATGGTAGCAGTTTGCTTTCTAAATGCAAAATAGTTAAAGGAAGGAATAAACATGTTATTGCTCGGTTTCAAAATAAAGACATTATTTTGACTCCTCTCTTCAAAGACAATTATTTTGCAAGAAGGGTCCTTAAAGAGGAGGGAATTAGCCCTAAAAAATGTTATGCACAGAAAGGCAGTAAAGCCTCAGTGTTTTCTTTTATGTGTTAGTTCAAGATATTTCACTTCCTCCTATTGAATGGCCACCTAAGCCAGCCTTAGAGTAGAATTAGAAAATACCTGCGTTTTAAAAACTGTATTTGGATTTCGCTTTGCATATGCAAAATTCTGAGGCCTTTATTTTAAATAGGCAAAATGAAATGAAAATAGTTAATGAATATTAGCCCTCTTTCAAGCACAATATATACCAAATACTGGGATAGAATGACCTCCCTAAGAGAACTCAGCTACTAATTCTCAAACTGCCCAGTTACGTGCCAGAGCTTTCCGAAATGGCAGTGCACATCAGCTTTGCATGTTATTTTGGATTGCCCTACACACACACACACACACGCAAACACACAAAGCGACTTCCACAATATCCTCTGGGGTAATTGAACCATGCACTATACATCTGACATTTTCAATGGATTTTGAAGCATTTGTATTTCGGATTGAGAGATATAGAAAGTACCGCTTACAGAAGGAAGAGAAATATAGCATGGGAAGGGAACGGGAGTGGAGCCTGTGTCTTTGGTCTCTAAAGGAATATCCTTTATTCTCACTGAGAAGCTGGATTTGGAAATGAGTGCTTTTTTTTTTTTTTTTTTTTTTTGGATACTCGGGCCTCTCACTGCTGCGGCCTCTCCCGTTGCGGAGCACAGGCTCCGGACGCGCCGGCTTAGCGGCCATGGCTCACGGGCCCAGCCGCTCCACGGCACGTGGGATCTTCCCGGACCGGGGCACGAACCCGCGTCCCC
>NW_006780945.1:5192440-5196670 GCF_000442215.2 Lipotes vexillifer
TACGCAGCCCGTGGGATCCTCCCGGCCCGGGGCACGAACCCGTGTCTCCTGCATCGGCAGGCGGACTCTCAACCACTGTGCCACCGGCGAAGCCCGGAAATGAGTGCTTTTAACAAAAGGGGTGTGGGGTGTCAACAAGAGTCTTAAGGATATTAACTAAATACATCTACATCAGCTACTACTATGGTGAGGCAATAAATAGTCCAGCTTATGCCAGACACCAGGGTTCTGGCTTCCCTTTGGTGCTATCTTCATGTCTTTCTCATTTTACTTAACTCTTGAGAAAATAAGATGATTTACCTGACCTTGACTGTTTGGGAAATAAAGATTCTGATAAAGACAGAAGTGGAAGAGGTTCCTTGGTTTGATGTCAACAGATGACGCTGGCAGCCAAGTCCTTTAAAGAGGAAAATCTGGGCTGGGAGTGGCTTATTAACTTAACATTTTTTCCTTGAGTATAACTCCCAGCACACTTTCTTGACCGTGGCAATTTGCCAGTTCAACAGCGATGTTTGCCATCCAGCTTCTTTTGAATTTACCATAATGTATTCTGTCAGAGCCAATATATAGGTCACTTTTCCCCTGCTCTCTTTCATTTCACAGGAAACTACCATCAAATACAAATATACTTGCAGGATATTAAACATCACTTTTACTTAGCCCAAGATTTCAGAGTCTGAGAGGAACATGGAAAGGCTGTTTGACTCATTGAGTCGAGTTGAGTCAGAGAACCCTGTGGTAAAGGCTGACAAACATGATGCATATTGAGGATTCTGTTTTTATTTTTTCTCTAGCTGAGGATATATCAATATGCTGAAGCATTTTAAGGATTTGAATTGCTCTGCCAATATTTATTTGAAATGCGACTAGAAGCTACAAGTTGATTATGAAGCCAGGAAGAGTAGAACAGGAACATTTATTGAGCTAAATATGTTGGCGGCAACTCAACCCACAAGAGGCAGATAAAAATAAGTGAAAATAAACAATTAGTAATGTGTGTCATTTAGCTCACAAATGCAGTGCATGTTTTCTTGAGCTGAATATGAAACATTCTATAACTGACTATAGACATATCAGCTCAGAAAGGCAATATCAGTTGAATATTATGTACACCCAAAATAAGCGTATAGTGGAAAGAAAGAATCTTTTAACCATTCTTTAGGTAGAAAGGACCCTGAGATGTCTCTGAGGCGTGAGATCCTATTCTTCCAAAAATTATGACACTGATAATACTTTAGGCATCTTAAAAAAGAGAAAACATAAGAGACTCTTTTTTCAATGGTGGAGATGTTCTCATGTCTCAACATGTCTCATAATGAGACATACTATACATATAATAGCAATGACGTACTATAATATAATAGCAATTTAAGAAGACTCAAAAGGCACCATGGAAATCTAACTTTGCTGAAAGAAATGGAAGGCGACCTGAAGAAGAAGACAGGGGTCAAGCGTAATTGGCTGAGATGGACCTCATGCTTTCTGGGAAAATAGAAGGTCATGGTTTCCCTGTGTCTGGAATTGCAAGTTGCTGAAAAAAATGATGTTATAGGAAATAGCATGTAGATGTAGTTACCCTGACTATCACCCAGGGGTGAGGCCTTCATCCACTCACGCAGAAGGAAAAAATATAGAGAAGCAAGAGCCTCAGGCAAAGCAGTGTTTCCTTCAGAGCCTGTGGTACCCAATGGGAGAAAATACCCAACTCAGAGCAGAGGGTTCTTATTAAGGAGAAGTGGAGGTGGAGGTGAAAGGAATGTGTGGAGAGAGCACACTTTGACTCCACATGCAAACAAAGAAATTTAGACACAGACCTTATACCCTTCACAAAAATTAACTCAAAATGGGTCATACATCTAAATGTGAAATGAAAAACTACAAAGCTCCTAGAAGATAACATGGGAGAAAACATGGATGATTTTGGGTATGGTGATGCCTTTCTAGATACAACACCAAAGACACAATCCATGAAAGAAATACTCAGTAAGTTGAACTTTATTAAAACTTCTGCTCTGCAAAAGACACTGTCAAGAGAATTAGAAGACAAGCTACAGAGAAAATATTCACAAAAGACACATCTGATAAGGGACTGTTATCCAAAATACACAACGGACTCTTAAAACTCAACAATAAGGAAACAAAAAAAACTTGATTAAAAAATGGGCCAGAGAGCTGAAGAGACCAATCACCAAAGAAGCTATACAGAGGGCAAATAAGCACATGAAAAGATGCTCCACATCATATGTTATCAGGGAAATGCTAAATAAAACAACAATGACATACCACTGCGTATCTATTAGAATGGTCGAAATCTGGAATACTGACAACATCAAATGCTCATGAGGATGTGGAGCAACAGGAACTCTCATACACTGTCGGTGGGAATGCAAAATGGTTCAGCCACTTTGGAAAAAGTTTACCGATTTCTTATGAAACAACCATGCTCTTACCCTACAGTCCAACAATCACACTTCTTGGCATTCACCCAAAGAAGATGAAAACTTATGTGCACACAAAAACCTGCACATGGATATTTATAGCAGCTTTATTCATTATTGCCAAAACCAAGATGTCCTGCAGTGGGTGAGTGAATATAATGGGATATTATTCAGAGCTAAAAGCAAATGAGCTATGAAGCCATGAAGAGACACAGAGGAACTTTAAATGCATATTATCAATACAAGTGAAAGAAGCCAATCTGAAAAAGCTACATACTGTACAATTTCAACTCTATGATACTCTGAAAAAGCAAAACTATGGAGACAATTTAAAAAAATCACTGATTGCCAGGGTTTCGGGTGGGGTGGGGTGAAGACTAGGTGGAGCACAGAGAATATTAGGGCAGTGAAAATACTCTGTATGACGTTATAATGACAGATATGTGTAATTATACTTTTGTCCAAACCCACAAAATGTACAACGTGAAGAGGGAACCCTAAGTTAAACTATAGACTTTGGGTGATTATGATATATCAGTATAGGTGCACCCTTCACAAAAATGTACCATTTTGGTGAGTGATGTTCATAATGAGGGAGAGTATGTGTGTGTGTGGGCAGGGGTACATGAGAAATCTCTGTGCTTTCCCCTCAATTTTGTTATAAACCTAGAGCTGCTTTTTGTTTTTAAAAAAAAAAAAAGGAGAGCAAACACTTTCATTAGTAATTCTTATCTTAGACGTACAAAAATGATAATTATTTGAGGTCTCCAGCACATTATGTATTTATGCGTACATATATAAATTAAGTGCCTCACTTTCTGACAGCTTAAAAATCTGGTTGAAAAAAATAGTCAACAAATTACGTCATAAGGATTCTTAACTGTAGACTAAAGGGCGCCCTTTTCAAAAGACAAGTGATAAAACTTCTATTTTCAGCCAGGATCCCAGGGGATAGTTCTGAGATGACTCCTGGTTGGTTTATGTTAAAGTTCATTGTTTTAAATGATTCTTTCTTTACCAAACGTTGACTCCTGGTTGGTTTATGTTAAAATTCATTGTTTTAAATGATTCTTTCTTTACCAAACGACTCTTTCTGTAAATAATAAGCATAGTCTTGGGAGGATTCCTTTTTTTCCTTTTACTTAACGTATCATATTTGTATTGAGCTTTTCAAACCCCCAGGATTGACAAACCAACAATTATAAAGTACTTTAGAGGCATGGAATATAATTAGAATATATATTTTAACTGAAGATTATAATAACACTTTCTTTTTATTCAAGCTGATATTGGCATTTTATGTATCAATAAATCTCCATACAAATACAGAGCTCCTCTATGTTTGAGCCTTCATCAGACACAAACTTTCCTGAATCCATTATCTTTTCTCTAACTAATTCATGAGGTCTGATATCTTAACTATTAAGTATCCTTAAGAAAAGCAATGGAAATGTTTGGAGAGTTAGTTATTTCAACCACCATAGCTCTTTCAGAAGCCTTTATCAGCTATAATAACCAGTCTCTCTAAATGTGGCTATTTCATTCTGCATTACCAGCAATCCTTATACAATATACCTACTCTCCTCTGGTAATATTCTATTCTGTGTGAATTAATTTCATATGTGGCAGCAGAATACAAAAATACAAGAATAACAACTTTTATTACGTGTTCACTAAGCAAGCATATTACATATATTATCTTAGGTAAGCCTCATGAGAAAGGAAGGAAGGAAGGAAGGAAGGAAGGAAGGAAGGAAGGAAGAAAAGAAGGAAGGAAGGAAGGAAGGAAGGA
>NW_006780945.1:5197020-5205629 GCF_000442215.2 Lipotes vexillifer
GTGAGCCATGGCCTCTGAGCCTGCGCGTCCGGAGCCTGTGCTCCGCAACAGGAGAGGCCACAACAGTGAGAGGCCCACGTACCACACAAAAAAAAAAAAAAAAAAAAGTGATGAAACCAGAATTTGAATCTATAATATATCTGCCTAACTCCAAAGCCTTTTATTATGATATCATACTACACTGTATTTCACATTTGTAAAATAATTATAATAATGTTTCTCTTGGGACAGTTGTTAAGATAATTAAGGTGTTTATAAAGTGCTGAATTCAAGCTCATCAATGCTTGAAGACAGTAGCCATTCAATCAATGGTATATATACAGATTTTCGTACCCAAAAGTGGGTTGCTTCTGCATGTGCCGAATATCTAAAGATGCAGAACTGGCTTTCAAATCGGATAAGGGGCAGAGCCTAGAAGAGTAGGGAAGTGTATGGTAGGAAAAAAACCTGTATCATCTTAGAAAACTCTGACGTCATTATAAAGACTATTGGTAATGATATGGACATTAAATATACTGCAGGTGAAGACACAGAAGGAAATAAGGAGAACAACAGAGAAAATCTATATCATCTTAGACAATAACTACATCATCATAAATAGAATTTGGGTAGAAATATGAGTGTGAAATCATTGCTGTGGAGGCATCAGAAGGAAATGAGGGCAGTGTTATTGGAAACCGGAGGAAAAAATATTCTTGCTATAGAGTGACAGAAGCTTTAGCTGTATTTTGTCCTGAGGTTAGGCAGAAAGCAGAACTTGCAAATGATGAATATGGATATTTATCTAGCGAAATTTCCAAGCAAAGTGTTGAAGGTGCAACCTGGTTTCTTCTTCCTCCTTATAGAAAATATGAGAGGAAAGAGATAAGTTGAAGAAAGAAGTGTGAAGCAAAAAGGAACCAGGACTTGGTGATTTGGGAAATTCTCAGCCTATCCAGATTTCAAAATGTGTTTAAATTAGGAGATTCCTGGCCAGAAAAGTATGCTCTAGAGAGAAAGCCAAGGATGTAGCTGGACAACATTCTACTAGTGCCTCAAAAGGACCAAAATGTTGCAATGTTCAGTCACATAGAGGACTCTTTGAAGAGCTTAGGTGTATGAATGGTGAATCCCAACATCCATCTCAGTAGAGGCCAGGAATAAAGATGTGTTTACCCAGGGATGATTTGTGAAGGAGCCTCTTGTCTAATGAACTGAATGCCCCAGACACAAATGGGAGACCCACAAGGATTTTTAGAATGTTGTATCGTTGGAAACACCACCAGTTTGGACTGAAAGGGCCAAAGAGAAGGTTAAAAGAAGGAAGGCTATCTGAAACCCCCAACGTTTTTAAGGCAGGAAACAGGCTGATGAAACCACTTGGCCCCAAGCATATTCTATCTTTCAAAATAAAGCAAGGACTCTGAGGGCAAAGCCACAGGTCCAGAGGACAGATGGCAAGCCACAGAGGGTGATTTCCAGGACTTGAACCCTAATAGCGTTTGCCCAGCTGGATTTTTGAAATTACTTGGGACTGGTGACTACATTTTTCCTTCCATTTTATTCCTTTGGATCAGGAATATCTACAACTATTAACTGTTAGCCTATGTCTGCCTCACCATGGTATTTGGGAAGGAGATAACTTGTTTTTCCAGTTTCACAGGCCCACAGATGGAGAGGAATTTTGCCCCATGATGGATTATACCCAGAGCCTCAACCATACCTAATTTAGATGACTGAGATGATGAGATTTGGGGCTTTTGAACTGGTAAGAGTCAACTGAGATTTTGGATTTGATTGGATGCTGTAATTGGTCGAGACTTTGGGGAACACTGTGGGGAGATGAACACAGTTTGTGTGTGAGATGGACATGAATCTTTGGGGGCCAGAGTTCAAACTGTGCAGTAGGCTGGATAGTGGCTCCCCAAAGATATTATATCCTAATATCCCTGGAATTGGTGAATATTTTACCTTTCAGGGTAAAAGGGACTTTGCAGGTGGGGTTAAGTTAGGAGCTTGAGTTGGGGAGATATCCTGGATTAGCCAGGGGACCCCAATGCAAGAGCTAGGCTGTGGAGTCAGAATGGAAGGAGGTGTTGACGACAGAAGCAGAGGCTGGAGTGACTTGCTTTGAATATGATCACAAACCAAAGAATGCAGTTGACCTTGAGGAGCTGGAAGAGTTAAGGAAACATATTCTCCCCTAAAGCCTCCAGAAAGAACACAACTCTGCAGATACCTTGATTTTAGCCCGTAAAACGCATTTATAACTTCTGACCTCCAGAAATATATGATGATAAATTTGTGGTGGGTTATTACAGCAGTAATAGGAAACTAACACAATGTAATAATAATAACTTATTATTATGCCCTTTAATGTTTACACTTAACCATTGTGATAGGTATCTTTCTTAAATACAGTATTCTGATTATTTTCTTAAACAGAAAATATTGAGCAGAAGGGGAACACTTCATCATAAAGAAGGGTCCTCATTTTGTTTATTGCCTGATGTGTTATGTTACAATAAAGTGAAATCTACATTAAATATACTTTTAAAAAAGGACTATTTTAAAGATTTAATATTTGCTATTTGTAACATTTAAAAATTGTTTTGATCTACATCAGTTCAAACATCTAGATAATATCATTTTGCTTCCAGTCATCCCTTTTACCCTTGTAATTTGCAACTGTAATCTATAAGGATTTGGGTAACTACCATAGCAGAGTTGCTACCAATTTTTCTAAAATGTGAAATGGAAACTGAATTTTACAAGGAGCTTTCTATTTGGCTTAACAAAATCGATAGAAATGTACTAAAAGTGAACTTCTGAAAGAAATTTGGGCATGGCTTTTTGGGTTGGTCTAAATTTTGGAGCCATATGGCTTAATACTTTAAGCATTCTTTTTAAAACTTTTTGATTGCACATTCTTATCATCACATATCTTAAGCACAACCTACATTATGTAAATTTTTGTATTTATACACTTTATAAACTTACTATATTATGCATATGTTATATCATATACAAAAACAATTTTTAAAGAAAGAAACACAAAAATTGAAATGAACTTCTTTCGTATTTTCTTCTCACACCCCAGTAGGTCATTTCATACACCTGCAGAGACATGCCCAGCCAATCTGGAGGCTGCTGGTTGTAAAGCTTGGATAGTAGAGACAAGCAGACGCATTTGGGGGTCAACTCCTCTTCTATCCACTGTGATCTCTGACAAACTGGACTGGTTGACTGAGTGAATTAATTTACTTAAAGCACATCACAATAATTAGCACTGTTCCCGGAAATTAGAACGAGTTTAACCAACATTAAGGTGGTAGTTGTGGCTATTACCATAATATTTGCCTTAAAAACATGTTAGACTTTTTGCTGGTGTTTCTTCTGGGTTTTGGCCATGTTTGGGGAAAAAACTGACTTTCTGGATAACAGTCATCATTCTTGGGAAATGAATGTATTTTTAATTTTCACAATCTCTCTCCACCTACTCCGTTGATCTCATTCTGATCACTCTGCCTTGCACCAGCATTTGTGATTTTCCTATGAGTTTGCACGTGTAGGTTTGGTGATGTATGGTTTGTGTTTGCACGTGTTTTTCCGTGAGAGACTTCTGGAGAACAGAAACATTTTCCGTTCTTTATAACTTCAGTCCTGCCCCTTACATCAACTGAAACATAAAATGCTTTCTTACTCAAATTTTGTATTATCAAGAGCATTCCCCAAGACGATGGGATACTGTTGGTTCAGTGAGAGGCACACCTTCTCACTAACAAGAAACAAGGCTTTAAAAAAGGCGTTCTCGTGTTTTCTTCTCTCTCTCTCAAACCTTCTCAGTTCTTCTCACCAAGCATGATCAACACACCCTGTATTTATTTATTTATAAAAGTTATAGTCCCTTATTTTCATTGAACGCACACTCTTATAGCAGTTTGCAGTAAATTAAGTGCTTTTCCATTGTGAAAGGCATTGTGTAAGTCCACTCAGCGGCAGCAGCTTGATTTAGTGGGAAGAGAGATTGCTGGCGTCTTACACTTGAATCTAAGAGATGTGTATTCCTTTGTGTTTTGAAACTACCACTTCCTCCTTTAACTGCCCACCGGTCCTACACACACACCCACTCGGGGCAGTCAGGTATAAAATTAGAAGGGAAAAAAATAATACAAGCACACGGAAAATATGAGATAACATTTCTAAAAATAATTCTTGTAGGACAAGCAGTCCACTTGGAAATCCATAAGAGGGTGTTAAGTCCTCTCCAGGCTGGATTTCTCAATTATTCTTCTTTGGTGCTGCCCTTAGTAGCCAACTAGCACCTTACATTTCCCAATAACTTTCCTGTGTCCCTTACCTACGCTTTTATAAGATTGCCCAACACACGATGCAAGTTTCTTTTTATATCCTACAGAAGCAGTGTTCTCACTACACCTCCTTCCTTGCTTACTTCTTCCTCTTATGTCTTTGTTTACTTCTGTCCACTGGGCAGGACCAGCCCTTTGCTAAGCTGTGAAACTGATAAAACGTTCCTTAGACTTCTCCAAGTTCAGGCACCTTTCTACAGCAAGCTGCTGAGAAGTCTCGTGAAAGAATTATGAAGCCCATTCTCTGCATCTCCTAATAATTAAAACTAGGGCAGGTCGGAGAGAAATTATGGGAAAAGAGAATTTAAATCAGAATGAGGAAAACTCATTTGCTAACAAAGGCTGCCCAAGAATAAGACTGATTTGGGGGAGGATACAAAACAGTTCCTGGTGGGGGTGGGGGGTGACTTATAATAAGGGTGGCTGACAATGGTTTATGCAGTGAGAAGCATATTCTATGAGTTAGAATCCAGGAAGATATAGACATAGATATGATTATATGTATTTAAAAAAAAATAACTCATTCTCATTGTAATAAGTAAATCAGAGGTGAAGAAAGAAGGAAAAAAATACACAAGTTTCTGTTTGCCTGTCCCCCGAAATCCCAGTGGAAATAATTTTGGGTGTTTCATCCTATCCTTTTTCTATTTTCTTTTTCTTAGCTCTTTGGGAGTAGTTCATATAAATACATCTTATTATGGCAGTTAGAGGGATCACGTTAAATATTGTTCACCACTCCAGTGTTTAAAATCTTCCAGTGGGTCCCACTTTATACAGAGGTGAAGGCCAAGTCCAGGGATGCTCTACCCTCCTCCCTCCCACTCTGCCCTCATCTCCTGCCTCTCTCCCTCTGTCACTGCTCCCCAACATCTCCCTCAAGCCCTGAGGCTCCTGGACCCGTCTGTGCTCTCTGCTTGGACTACTCTTTTCTCTGATATTCATGCGACTCATTCTTTCATCTTCTCTATGTCTTTGTTCAGATATAATTTTCTCAATAACTCTTTGGTTTTCCCACCCTGGTGCTCTACCTGTTTCCTATATAGGGATTCAGGGAGATACCAAACCGGTACCACTGCTGTAGTATCCTCCCCAGAAACCTACTGCGTGTTTGCCTTTAGCTCAACAAATGGGTAGGAGTTATGCTAGTATAATTTATGTTCTCAAAGTATACCCTTTCAAAATTCTTTTTAACCTTGCATTTGATCATTGAATCTTCCACTTGGGAGATCTCTCCACCCTCTCCCCTCATGACTGGGATTCTCAGGTTGTCAGTTTTGCTGCCCAGAAGCCCCTCACGGCCTGCCTCTCTCTAGCCTGGCTGTTTCTGGACCATGCGTTAGTCTATGCTCTTTATCAAAATTTATTTGTTTTTGTGGGAACTCTTCCAAAAGACAGGTTCATTGGGAGGAAAAGCTGAAAAACCCATCTATTTCCTTAAGAAGCCAAAGGATTGCATTTCAAATGGGAGGATTCAGACACCAAAGTAAGCATTTTTCCTGCTTCCTCTAAAATGTGTTCTGTACCTTCAGTCTTAGAGAATACTTCTTTTTTCCTTGAAGTCCAGGGGAATTCAAAGCAATTTGAAATCTATCATGATTCCTCAAGTATAAATTTTATCACTTAAAGGACACGCTGCATCTAGATATGAAAGGTCAACGACAAAAATGACTTTCCAGCCACCCCTTAGCTCTTTTGGAGTATTTACTTTTTCATCTCGTCCCTGAAAGCAAGAAACCAGAGAGTAAAAACACTGTGATGTACAGAGATAACTTCAATTTCACAGGAAGAGATGTGTCATAAGAATTCGTGTACTGATTGGGAATTCCCTGGTGGTCCAGTGGTTAGGGCTCTGCACTGTCATTGCCGAGGGCCCGGGTTTGATCCCAGGTCGGGTAACTAATATCCCACAAGCCGTGAGGCCAAAAAAATTAAATACATAAAATTAAAAAAAAAAAAGAATTGGTGTACTGATTGAAATTAAATGATATAATCTTGATATTGAGGATATCTACCCAGAGTTACATATTGCTAAATTCATTTTCTGTTCTCTCTCACAGTTTTTAATTCAATTTAGTTAATATTTTTCTTTGCCTTTGCCAGCTCAAAAATAGAGGGGACAAAGTTTTCTTTGACTCCTAGTATCTCTTTACTATTCTTTCTGATAATGTCTATAGCTGTGTTGGCCTCCATTACCCAGTGATAAGTAGATAAATGAAACAGAACCTCTAATAATATTGGACTAATATCTGTGGTGTTTCTAGGAAAGGCAGGACTGTACCTGGGCTGGTTAGAGATTATGGAATTCACAGATTTTTTTTTAATTAAGCAATTACATTTAAGATTACTTTTCCAATAAAAACGTAAAGCTAATCCTCTGATTTCCTAATATCAACTACATTTAAAAAAAAATGCATCAACTATCAGATAACACTTGTCAAATTTTCCTGGTGTGTTAGTTGGAAGTGTACACACACGTTTCATTGTCACAGGATTCTCTAAACCTTCTCTCATTATTTATTTTACTAATATAACACGTGTTGACGTCAATACTCTTTCCTTGCTTCCAATTTCATTCACTCCATGATGGTATCAAATCGTTTCCTGAATGAAAGAGAGACTCATAAATATTTTATTGTGGCCCAATCGTTATGTCAAGTGCTTCCTGATCTCTTGATCTTCCTGAACTGTTTATTTTTTGTTTTTTAATAGGACGTGGTTTGGTCACAGTGTGTGGAATAAGTGACATTTTTGGAGGTTGACATTAGCCATGCTATCTGGAATGTTTTACACGTGAGTTTAATCATACTTTGCCCTATATTTTTTTTCTGCAAGTTGCAGTATAGTCCATTATTTCTAAAATATGGCAAATATTTCCTTGTATTAATAGCGGTGAATTTCATTTTCACTCTGTATCTTCCTTAAGGTCTATTGAGCTGATAAGGAATTATTTTATAAGCACTATGTGCAAAGGCTTGCACCAGACAAAGAAGACTGCTACTTCCAGTTGCATCATTCGGACAAGGTATCTCATTCCAAGAAATTTTAAGTTCGATTTTTGGAGAAAAATGTCTTTTAGGACCTTAAAATCTTCTCAATCAATTGTTCAGTGCCATGACTAATCTAGCTTTAAGTTTTTAAAAGCCAGTTTGCAATGATTTATGATGACGCAGGGAGAGACCATTTGCCCGAAACCAGTGTTACCATGAGACCCCAACATAAAAGGCCATGCAGCCAAAGTGAATGAAAAATGCTTGTAAAATATTCAGCATAATATAATTAATAGCAAAACTCCCAAATTTATTCTGAAACATCACCTTTAGTTTGAAATAATACAATAAGCAAAACTGAGAGTTTTACTTGAAAGAGGATACAATCTTTTTTTTTTTTTTGACCACACAGCTTGCAGGATCTTAGTTCCCTGACCAGGGATCACACCTGCGCCCTCAGCAGTGAAAGCGTGGAGTCCTAACCCCTGGACCATCAGGGAATTTCCAACAATCCTGAGACTGTAGTGTGATTTCTTCCAGTTACCTTGATTCAAACATGTCCAAGAAGCAAAGTGGATTTCTGTATATCATCTGGTTTTAACTTTGATATACACTTCCAAATATAATTAAATTAATACCGCGACAGAAACTCTGCTTTTTAGGAACTATATCTAAATCAGTCATGCTCTGTTTGACAGAAAACTGGGCATTTTACTGTTCAAAAGTAAAATCTAAGTACTTAGAGGTTACACTCCCAGGGAGTCTGAGATATCAGTCCTACAATATAGTTCAAGTCAAAGTTCCAAGCTCCAATCCACAAAGCCCCAGGGCCCCACAAAATAACAAGTGTTAAATCCTGCTTCCAGAATAAGGCAAGAATTGCAACTTAGGAGAAATGAACTGAAACTCTGGTGCACTTGTCCACCAGTATCTTTCTCTGCCTTGTTTTCTGCCCAGGAGCTTAACGATAGGAACTACAAAGCCCAGGGTCTTTTCCTCTGGCTTCGGGCTCTGCTATCTCAGTGAGAGTTGCCAGCAGGGGAGCAGAGTGGTCCTATAGCCCTCTGCCCCTTTCTTGCTGGGCTGTCACTCTTTACCTGTGGCTTTTGCCGGGTGACCCTCCTCAACATCTACAACTCTCTCCGGGTTCTATATCACAACCTTCTCTTCTCTCCTCTGCAGGCTTAGAGGGTTTCGGACTGAGCTTCCTATTCTCAGGAACCTCTGGGCACTTCACCATTTCTTTCTTTTTTTTTTTTTTTTTTTTTTTGGG
>NW_006780945.1:5206261-5225301 GCF_000442215.2 Lipotes vexillifer
GGCGTGTGGGATCTTCCCGGACAGGGGCACGAACCCGTGTCCCCCGCATCGGCAGGCGAACTCTCAACCACTGCGCCACCAGGGAAGCCCCTTTCTTTCTTTCTTTCTTTTTTTTTTTTTTTTTCACTTCACCATTTCTTTATGATTCCGCTCATCCTGCCCCTACATCAGCAAATGTTCCTTCTCTTTGAACTCTCTTCAATTAACCCTTCGAATTAACTGAGTGTTTTACCTGTTTCCTGCCAGAACTCTGTCTGATACACTTGGTTCTGTCTTCCCCCTTGCCACAACCATTTAAAGCGGTCACTCTACTCAGAGCCATTTCTTCTTATGTAGTGTAGGAACAACACACCAGAAAAACATAATGGCATACTACGTGCCAGAGTGAATGCTCATCACGTGCTAGAAAATCCGCCAGGTAGTTTGTCTGCATTATCTCAATTATAGACTTGCAACAACCCTAGGAATTAGCTACACTTCTTATTTCCATTTTACAGGTGAAGTAAGTAACTTAGATGAAGCCTCTCAGCAAGCTGTGAAGCAGCACTTCAATCCAGGACAACTCGCTATGGAAACCTTACTTTTAACGACTTGACTTTCTTTTCCACGTAGGTAGCTGCCTACAGAGCTGACATGAGTGACAAAACAAGAAGTTTTTGTCCATCGACAGAAGAATGGATAAAGATGTGGTACATATATACAATGGAATATTACTCAGCCATAAAAAAGGAATGAAAAAATGCCATTTGCAGCAACATGGATGGCCCTAGAGATTGTCATACTAAGGGAAGTAAGTCACACAGAGAAAGACAAATATCATATGATATCACGTATGTGGAATCTAAAATAGATGATACAAATGAACTTATTTACAAAACAGAAGCAGACTCACAGACTTCAAAAACAAACTTATGGTTACCAAAGTGGGAAAGGGGGGGAGGGATAAACTGGGAGATTGGGACTGACATATACACATTACTATATATATAAAACAGATAACTAATAAGGACCTACTGTATAGCACAGGAAACTATACTCAATACTCTGTAATGACCTAAATGGGAAAAGGACCTGGAGAAGAATGGATCCATGTGTATGTCTTTGCTGTACACCTGAAACTAACACAACATTGTAAATCAACTATACTCCAATATAAAATAAATATTAAATTAAAAAAAGAAAAAAGAAGGTTTTTTGTCTTAAAGTATCCAAATATTCTCTTGTCCTTATCTGAGTCTGAGATTCCCAGTTTGAAAAATCTATAGCTCAGTGACAACACTATTATTATACCCAAAATGCTACAACTGAAGGAAGAAGCAACTGGACCACGCATGAGACATGGCATCCGTTGGTAGTTAGTAACTTGGAAGCACAGAGTGACTGGTGTAAAGTCTGGACCTATGTACTATGGACAGAGAAGATGCCACACGGAATGAGTATCTCTCACATAAACACTGGTGTCAGCAGAAGACCCAAACTTGAGAAATGTAATTAAAGATTCCCAAATCACTGTAGAGAAATAGTGGGGAAAGGGAGGATGGACCAAGCGAGGTTCCATTAATACCACCTCCTCAGAGTTTGACAGCTTGGTTCTGAAGATACGCATCTCCTGTTTCACGTGTTTGACTAAGGCCTGGCTTTTTCATTTAAGTGTCCATTTAATTTCCCCCAGTATCATTCACAATGGTATTTAGAAGTTTAACAAAATGCCCAAGCAATAAATTCCCTAGAGTAATGTCCCTGTGAGGTTCAAATTATCATCCAAAGAGTTTTCAGCCTAAGAGTCTTAGACGGTCTAACCAAAATGATCCACTACTTGGGTTATATTAGGATCATCTTTTTAAAGCGTGCCTTACAATTCTCCATTTTTAATGTAACTTTAAAATTTCATTTTATTCTTCCGATTTTTAGTTATTTTCTATTTTTCTCTTCCACTAATTCATTTATTCTCTCCTCTTTGAAATTTTCCTCCTCCGAACTCCATCAGATATTATGATGTTTTCAGGAATCAGGGCTGCCTAGCTGTTGAAATGTTCACCTGTGACAATTCTCATCAGGCAGAGACATCTGGAAGATGTGCCCCCAGGTGAGTAACAATATCCCCCATTGTGCTCCCAGCCTTTCATGCTCCCCTCTCTTCTCAGGAAACAATGTTTCTCATTCAATTTTAAAAGTCAACAGATTAGAATGCAGTCAGACAAAAGCAAAACTTACGACTGTCCAGTTCTAACTAAGCTTTTATGATGAGGCCTTTGTCCTCCTTGGACAAGAGTTGTATTTAGAGTTTGAAAAAAAAAAAGTGTCTCTATGAATACGATTTCCATCTGATGTACACAGGCATCATCCCTCAAACAGTGCTTCCCTTTAAAATAAATATTAGATAGAGTTAGGGATTTCTTTTTCTACTTTCATTATTAGACGAGAAAACAAAGAGCTGCCTAGATAGTTAGAAAACAGTGAGGCATCTGTTCTTTCCAGTTAAGCCAGCTCTTCAGTCCCTTTGAAAGGCAAACACTGATGATAATTGTAAGACATGTCGTCAAATAAATAAAAATGTAGGAACACTTGGAGTTGAGGAAAGTGGAATGAGAGTGTAAACCAGAAGGGGTGATCATGAGACATTCTCGCCTTTAGCATCCTGTTTTACCCTCGTGTTTTCACAAATATGACACCTGAGGTGACTTTTGGAGCTTTCATAGACGTGCTCCTTTGATTTTAATAGTCAGGTATTTATTTTCATGAATTTTGGACAATAATGAAATAAGACATTAAACTTATGATTCCATTATATCAAAGCTGTGATGGATAAGCATATGACAAAGAAATGAATTTCTATTACACACAAGGGGTCACTTTGGAGAAAATGTCAGGAGAGGTGGCATTGATACAGAGCAAAAGCAAACACATGATTGCATATACATGACTGAAATTTTGGAGTCATAGTTCTGAATTAGATATATGTTGCTACCTAATTTTAAGCCAAAGCAAACTTACTCTATGAAGGGATCATATTGAGTCTCTGAAGAGAACACATGCCACAAAGCCTCAAATGCGTTGTTTTGCTGTGTTCATTTGTGCACAGACAGGGATTTGTATGCCAAAAGTGACTTTTTCTAAGAGAAAATGGTGCTTTCTTAAAAAACAAACAAACAGGGTATAAACCAATGGAAATGAAATCTGTACCTTCAAGAGATATCTGCCCTCCTATGTTCATTCAGCATTATTTACAATATCTAAGATATGGAAAAAACCCCAAGTGTCCATCAATGGAAGAATAAGAAATATATATATATATATATATATATATGTAATTTAGATTTGATAAAGAAGGAAATCCTGCCATTTGAGACAACATACAACACGGGTGAACCTGGAGGACATTATGCTAAGTGAGATAAGCCAGACACAGAAAGACAAATACCGCATAATCTCACTTATACGTAGAATCAAATAAAGTCAAATATATAGAAGCAGACGGTAGAACTGTGGTTATGAGGGGCAGGGAGGTGGGGGAAACGGGGAGATGTTGGTCCAAGAGTACAAAGTGGCAGTTATGTATGATAAAAAAAAGTCGAGAGATCTAAAATACAGCATGTTGTCGATAGTTAATAATACTGGGTATGTTAACTAGCTTGACAATAGCAATCATTTTTAGTAAGTAAATCAAAACATCATGTTGCACACCTTCAATATATACATTTTAATTGGAAAAATCAAAGTGTAAAACGTTTTATTCTTTTCTTAAAGTCAATGTAGTTTCATCAGTTGTAACAAATGTACCACGCTGGTGGGTATGCTGACGAGGAGAAAAGCTATGCGTGTTGTGAGGGATATGTGAAATCTCCAGTTTCCTCTCTATTTTGCTCTGAACCTAAAACTGCTCTAAAAAAAAAAAACAAAAAAAAACTTATTTAAAAAATCCTTGATGGAATGTTATATTTCTGGTCTTTCCATTATGTGGGAATCATTCTTGATTTTGTGGAAACTGTCTATACTGCAAAGATCTGACCTGGTTTACTTCAAAAGATCAGGCTTGATTTGGCGCACCAAGGTCTGTCCCTTTTTTTCTATTCACCAGAGCAACAGAATTCATTATTTTACTTCAATACAATGAAAATGAATGTAGAGAAAATGCTGACAGGATCATATGTAAGTTTTTCTTACTTTATTCTTTGAAGAAATGAAGACATTCTTTAACCACGTTTGAGGGGCAAAAGGCTGGTGAAATTCCACGACACTGGGTCACAGGGGATACAAGAGATTTTGAGATAATGATAGAATTTTGAGGGAAAGAAATAGTTGGCAGCTAATGAAGAGGAAAGGAAAAGGGGGTCCTTGTCCCAAATATTTCCAGGGCACACCCCTTCCTCACCCACCCTCATGTCGAAAAATGTGGGCAATACAGACCAATGGACACTCATCTAAGCTTCTCTGAGCTGGAAATCTAGGGTGGAAATTTTGTATAAGTGTTTGTTAGTTTATGATATTTCCTGTCTCTTCATTTCTTGAAGAGGCAAAACACTCAGCTAAATAGCCATTCCCTGAAATCTTAGAGTTTGGATCCTTGTTCTGGAAGCAGGAAACATAGAAGCTGATTAAAGTGAAAAATAAACCTAAAAAACTTTAACCAAACTTTGATTTTTATGTCTTACCCGGATAGTTTCATTTTAGTCCATTCCATTCAAACCCTAAAGAATTCTAAAAGATTTTATATTACTTGTTGGCCTGAGGCGAGTCTATTTTTCTTGTCTGTATTAGATGACGTTCAAAATAGCCCAAGGAAATAAAATGTGTTTAGATTTACTTTTAAACTGTACATACGCTTCCAGAATTATTTCCAAAATCATATTAGGCTTCCCTCATTTTCGATTTAAAAAGATGGAATGATATTTTATACATGTTAATGTGCAGTCTGTTACTTCCAGAGCCTTTTAAAAACAAACATGAGTCATGCCCTAGTTTTTATCAACATGTCATTTCATTTCAACAATCAATGATTTTTCTAACTTAAAAATTTCCCAACACTTCCATAAAATATACTCTCTCTGGCAGGAGTCATGTTATTACTTTCTGTGAGTCAGGAAGTTTATTACAGGACTGGCTAACGACACCCAACTGAGAAAATGAACTGAGAGGCTAGTTTAAACAATTGGAGTTAGAGAAAGTGGGTGCAATACATTTGTTTATCATATGTAAACAGTAGTCTCAAAACACAGACAATCAATATTTGAGGAGAGTCAGCATTCCAAGAATCACAAAGATACATAAGAGAATGAATTCTGTTTCCACCCATCCTTCAAACAATCATTTTCCTAACTCCTTCAGAAAATTAGATTTGGAAGACTGAGAGGAGAGCGCATGCTTAATAGGAAGCCATAACTTTGGTTTTGGGAAGTGATCTTAGACTTTTACTCACACTGAGTACGTAACAGTCCTGTGCCTCTAAAAAGAAGGATGTGTGAAATTCAGCTACTAAAAACAAAGCCTTGCTGCCCAGATTTCCCCTATATTCCCCTGCTTATCTATCTATCTAATCCTCCCATGCCTTTGTCTCCTAGATTCTCTCATTTTTACATCCCCTTTCACTTAGGATATTTTCACACGTTTCCATTTTCTGAATTCAGTATCTCAGTCTCGAACTGTGAGAGAGAGACAGGGATTTAGTTACCGTCTCTGCTGAATAAGCTTCCCGAGGTCCTTAATCTGACAGACTTTGGGGAACAATGAATAAAAGAGGGGGTCATATTAAATCCTGGGACATAGCAGCAGGGTTTGATGACTAAGTGGGCTGAGTTTTCTGACTCAGCACCTATTTCAAAAGGGTTGGGGGCACTACTGAGGGTGTCTTTGTAAATGACACGCCAGAGTGAGGGAAAAGCAGCCTCTGCTCCATCCTGAAGATTTCTGGGGGATGCAGAGTGGGAGACTCATTTGGTTTACATTCTACAAATACAACAAATGACTGTGCCGAGAAACAAAAGAATTATTCCATGGCTCCTTTAACGGTTATAAAGATCAAGTGCATGGTTTGCTGATTCAACAACACTTTTCTATCTGTTTCCATGCTGGGTTTACGAGCTTTTGCCGGGCTCTCCACCTCTATCCCCTACCGTGTAGATTAGATGACCTAAGATAATAAACTTGAGTACATTATTTGAAAAGAATGAGACCACTAGTAAGCCTATATTTAAATTCACTATCAGGTTCTCGGAGAATTTGAGGGCTGCAGGATTCTACTTCTATCTCATCAATGTTTCATAATTATCAAAGTTTTTCACCAGTGAAATACAGCAGGGACTGAATGGATCATGGCAAAGAAAGGCAAACAGTGGAAATAATACATTTTTTAAATGGACTACTCTCCCTATTAACTCCCCAAATTCATTGATCTTATCAATTTGGTCCTTCAATCCTTGATTCTATACCCAGTTTCTGTGTCTGCAGCTTTTCCTTTCTGGTTTGTAAATGCATCCCTTGGCTTATGGACTTCAAGGCAGGACTAGACTCATTCCTGCCAATGCTTCATTTTATCCACTGCAAGACCTTTTTTATCCACAAACAATGAATATATACAGTAAAAGAGTAACAATTAGCGTATTAACACAGCCAGACAAGTTTCCCAGTGTGACTTTTAGGACACAGTTAGGTTTGACAGGTGGGGTCATAAACTAACGGTTCCCTAATCACTCTAATTCAGAGAACCACCTTCTCTGTGGGTTCTGTCCATTTTAATTTGATTTGATTGTTAAGTACCTGAAGGATGTGTATTGTGTATTAGCTACCTACTATTTGATATAATTACTCTTAACAAGCATAAAAACTGGCAGAAAGCAGAACATACAATAGGACAGAGTCCAGATAAGATGTGATAAATTTGGAAAGGTTAGGGAAATATCTTGTCTAGGTTCAGGCTGCTATTACAAAGATACCATTGGCTAGATGGTTTAAGTATCAAACACTTATTTCTCACAGTTCTGGAGGCTAAGAAGTCCAAGATCAAGGCACTGGCAGATTGAGTGTCTGGAGAGGTCCTGCTGGCTGGTTTACAGTGGGCTGTCTTCTTACTGTGTTCTCCCAAGATGAAGAGAGCTCTCTGGGGTCTCTTTTATAAGGGCACTAATCTCATTCATGAGAGCTCCACCTTCATGACCTAATCACCTCCCAAAGCATCAGCTCCTAATACCATCACATTGGCGGTTAGGATTCCAACATATGAATTTTGGGGAGATGCAAACATTCAGTCTGTAATATACATGAAGCAATGCCTCCCAAATGTCAATTCCGATGTCTCTGCTGTCCTATTTACATACTTTTTAAACTGGTAACTTGTTAAAAGGAGTAATCCTGGGAGATTCTGATTCACAAGACCTAGAAGGGAAAGTGTGGTCTAGGAATTTGTATTATTTAGAAGCTTTTCAGTTTTATTCTAATTATAATCATGTCAAGGAAGCACTCGCGTGGAGTAAAGGATAACGCCCAAGCCCTAGTTAGAAAAAACACTGGTAGATTTGAGTCATCAAGTGTTTTACTTGAGGGTACTGGATACCTGGGAAGGTGCACCACTGAAAAGAACCAATAAAATCAAGGAGAGGAGCAATATTGACAAATTTTATCTTATTTATAATTTTCCCATTGGCTGGTCTCATTATTTTATATCCATTCTTCTGGTTTACAAAGGGATGAAAGTGAATTTAAAGTTTAGCTAATTAAAACAACACTATCCAATCCATCACACCAATCTAGGCAAACTATTCATTTATGATAAGAAACAGAACCATCAAATGATCCAATAAAATGGAACATTCTTTAAAGCACATTTGGCAAATTATGTCCTAGCATGTAATCCTAACAGATTTTCCAATGAGAACGTGGAGACAGAGAGAAATATGGTAACTTACTAAGGTCACAGAGCTCCAAGTAGCCCAGACAAGAATTCAAACCTTTGTAATGTGATTCCTTACTTACTCCCTTAAACTATTTAGCTATGTCACCTCTCCAGGGCCTATCTCTGTGGCACCTGAAATCTTAAGAAAGGCACACAATTCTGGCACACAGAACTGAGTAGATGTGGTGTAGAGAAGTGAGGATAAAGACCTGCTTTGTGAAAGAGTTTATTCCTCTCTCCAAGATGAAGTCTTAGATCAGAAACTAAAACTGGAGGGACCCTGGAGATCAGCTGATCCCACCCAGTAGGTTACAGATGAGGCAAAGATAAGGAATCTACAGGAAAACTTCCTTTCCTGATGGGACACAGGTACCTACTAGATGCAACGGGGTCATTAAAATGTGACCGAGTAAAATAAGGTGGAATTATAACTCATGACTTTCTACTGATATGTAATTAAATGTTCTTCCTCCATTCACTGTGATAAATGAACAAAAAGAAGGGCAGAAGTGGAAGAGATTTGAATCCATATTCCAAGGGAGGCTAAAGTCTAAACCTTGAGTTCCTCTACTGAACAGCACAAGCACTTTTAGATCTTAAAATGCCTCAGTAGCATACTCTATTTGCGTAAAAAGTATCGGCTGTGGGCTTCCCTGGTGGCGCAGTGGTTGAGAGTCCGCCTGCCGATGCAGGGGACGCGTGTTCGTGCCCCGGTCCGGGAGGATCCCACATGCCGCGGAGCGGCTGGGCCCGTGAGCCATGGCCGCTGAGCCTGCGCGTCCGGAGCCTGTGCTCCGCAACGGGAGAGGCCACAACAGTGAGAGGCCCGCGTACCACAAAAAAAAAGTATCGGCTGTTTTCAAAGTTTCTCAATGTTCGTTTTATTGTAAGCAACAAATACAAAACAAAAACAACACAAAAAACAGACAAACAAACACAAAACCTTAAATGCATCTGAAAAAGGCCTGGATTTATTTAGATTTTCCAGACAGGACTAAGCCCGATATTCTAATTTTCAGTGGGGTTCACACTGTTGTTGTTTTCCTTGCCTTTTGTTTCTATCCTACTTTTACCTTTCTTTTAAAAATTTGTTGTTGTTTTTTTTTGGTGAGGAGGGGGAATTTTACCAGTCCTACCGGCAAGAACATGTTCGTTCATAAACACATGGAAATTCTTATTTTCATGAAAGTCCTTTTTCTTTCCACGGAAGACTCTTTGGAAGCATAGCATCTCATTTGGAATGGCAGCGAGTAGTGAAAATTCATTTTTAGCATTTTGCCCATCATTTCTGCAAGGCCAATATTCTACTCTGGAAAGATGGCATTAGCCGTGTCCTCAAAAAACAGTCCCTATTCCTTAAAATACTTCCAGGTCACCAATCTCAGGTTACTATTTATTCTTACAAGATGGAAAGGGTTAATGATTTGACTCTGTTTTCCTTGAGGGTCTTTCCAATTCAGTTTCCAGGTGTCCAAAATTGGCCCCTAACAAAAAAAATACTGCAACAACTACTGTCTTCCATAACATTTTTTCTCTCTTGACTCTAATTTGGATTATAAATTCAGTCAGAAAAACCTATCGTTAATTTCACTGGGAACAAATGCAAAATGGTCAAATGACACACAGTTCTGAGCTCCCTGATGCAGAAATTAGATTGAGGGCGTCAAATGATTGGGATATTCTGACGTTTTCCCCTTAAAGAGTATAGTAGGGAAAATAGGTTTGGATGACGGTCTGTGTTTAAAATATTCTACATTAACAATTTAGACAACTTCTTTGGTAAAGAAAATGGCAAGTTGGCATATGAAGCACCAACACACACACTTCAAGCCATGGCAAAATATCCAAAGCCTATTTTACACTCTGCCTCTACATATGGACATGCAGTACGTTACAGACACAGTTCTATGAAATGCCCAGTATTAGAGGAAATGTGTTTTATTTAAGTGACAAGCAATAAGTCATTCTCTGCATATATTATGAAAAAGAGCATTAGAAACTGGAATGTTGTTTTTGTGGGTTTGTGTGTGTGTGTGAAAGTCTGTTTGATCTCTATAGAACTGCAGTAAATAGTCAGAATTTTTTTTCGAAAGTCACTTCCAAATGAACAAAGTAAACCACAGAATTAAAAGATTAACTGGAAAATTTGAATTGTGTAGGCAATTGATTCTGCCTTTTAAATGTACCTTCTTTTGAATTACACTGTTTGGACTTTTTCAATATACGTGTGTGTGGTTTAATTAATACCTTCATATTTTCAGAAGAAGTAGAGACTTATTTTGGTTTGGAAAAAAATCTGCTAAACAACGTATAAAATTAGACAAGATATTCTCTTAAATCAATGCGTTATATATGTACGTGTGTTTGTGTGTGTGTCACTCTGTTTGAAACTTAGTTTGTTGGTTTGTCAAATCCTTGGTAATATTCACTGTGCTTTAATTACAGTCCACTTGTTATGAGTCAGATATTTTCTGAATAAGCTAGCCATTTTTTTAATTTAATGTTCAGTTGAAGATGTGACGAAAAATCTCTTTTTATAGACCAGTTGTAGACTCCTCAGTATAATGATAACTTTTGTTAGACAGTGTGATAGACCAAAACAAATAGTTGCAGTATCTTATTCATATATATATATATATATATATATATATATATATATATAATTTCATTTTCCAGTGAAATAACAATAATGTTTACATTAGATACTTTAATATGCCTCAGGAATAGGCATGTAACTATTATTCCTAGTCTGAAGTAAGTAGTCTGTTACACATCCTTGATGAGTAGAAAGTACAAAAGAAATACAGAGGCACGCAAGTGGAGGTGCAACACCGTACATGTCCACACTTCTATAAACATTAGTGTAGGGGTAAAAGTGTTAATCTCAGAAGCAGCATTGAGTTTTTACAGAATTGGAATGGAGGTATAGATTGGTTTTTAGTTTGTATTGTCCATAAGTAAAAAAAAAAAACAACCTTTTAATCTCCTAACATAGTACTGATAAATTAGAAGAAAAACAAGTAGTAACAATATTTACTTTCCTAGGTGCTTTCACATATATCAGCTATTTGGGATCAGCCTTTTAGGTCAGTCAGTAATATAGGTATTATCAACATCCCAGATATGAAATATTGTAAGTTGGTAAAAGCATAAAGTAAACCAATGTAACTATGGTTGCTTCTCCTTCTAACAACCCTGTGACATTGACAGGGGAGGTATTATCTCTTATCTTCAGAAAAGAAAACTGAGGTTGTCGGTAGAATCAGGTTGCATGGGAGAATGTGACCAAGCCTGGTTTGAGCCACATGTAAAGGGCCACCTAATTTCCATTCTCCCAGGGTTTACCCAAATTCCATTCCATATTTCTCTAAAAGTGCAGAATCTATCTTAACCAAAGGAAAAGTGGCTTTTTCCTCAGGATCTTCCAGATTCTCAATGTGCTTAAGAATCTCCAAGAGAAGTACTCATCATGAAATGTTTTCAAAGTTTTTGGATCCTGAAATCTTTCTTTGTTTCCTTTTCTTCCTGTCATTATCCCCCTATTAAAATCTTCTGGAACCACTGTTTAGCAAAATACAATGTGGGAAACATTGCACTCTACCTTTGTAAGTAAAAATAGAAACTGTTTTTCCTTTAGAGTATTTTGTTAAAGTTTTGGAAAAGTAGTACCTGATGTGCTGAAACCAAAGAATGAAGCCCCAAGACCACGGTTCCCACTCATTCCTGGGCAATCGTTTTCTGAAAAATCATGAAGGTCCCTTGGAAATACCTTTAGCCCGTTAGACCTAACTCCATAGTCGAGAGCAGCTCCTCTCTTTGCAGAGTTGATGACAACGACGATGATGATGATGATTTCATTTCTGTGTTAGTTTCCCAGGGAAGCCATACCAAGTTACCATCAACATGGTGGCCTAAAACAACAGAAATTTATTTACTCGTAGTTCAGGAGTTTAGAATTCTGAAATCAAGATGTCTGCAGGTCCATGCTTCCTCTGAAGGTTCTAAGAAAGAATTGTTTCTTGCATCTGCCTTGCTCCTGGTAGCTCTCAGTAACCCCTGGCATTCCTGGGCTTGTAGCTGCATTACTTAACTTATTCTCCATCACCACACGGCCTTCTGCTCTTTGCATCCTCTCTTCTTCTAAGAACACCAGTCACTGGATTTAAGACCGATTTTCATCAAGTATAAACTCATCATAACCTAATTACAACTGCAAAGCCCCTATTTTCAAACAAGATCATGTTCTAAAGTTCCTGGTGGGCAGGAATTTTAGGGGAACACTGTTTAACCCACTACAGCTTCCAAAAAAGCTTTCTATTGGAAGGAAAGGTGAAACTACTAAAATTAATGTCTGAAGGTGTTAGGTTTAGAAAAAGGAGAATTGGTAACATCTTATATGATCATGCAGCAAAGCAAAAGCAAGCAGGATTCCTAACTGCATAAAGAAATGGAAGGGACACGGTTGAATATAATGTATTGCATAAAAGCATAGAGAGAAATGTAAATGCATACTACGACTCACGGTATGCTTCAGTAAGATTTTCCACTGATGGCAAATTGACAGTGATTTTGTGTTTCTCACATTGCGTAAAAGTTGAGGATTGTCTGTAGATACCGTTGCATCCGTCATCATGTTATTAGTCATCTCAGTAAAAATAATTCACTAATCCAAAACATTTATCAGAAGAACGTCGTTTAACTCCATAAGTATGTAGAGATAATGGAAGAGGTATTGTGAGACAGTTATTAAGGATACAGAGAAACCACCTTGAGAAGCACTACAGAAATCTTAGGAGTGGGGTTTATCTACATAGAAACAGAAAAGCATAACTCACAAAATACTGGGAAATGCTGTTGGCTAGAAACTGATTTGTTTCCCTTTATTTCTTTGCCAAGATTTCATAGAGAAAATAAGAGGGTACAAATGAATTTTGTTTCTTAGTCCAGATGAGTGGTTTGTGAACTCGAACGTGCATCAGACTCATCTGGAGGGCTTGTTCAAACAAAGATTGCTAGGTCTTAAAACTACAATTCAAAAATATCCATGCACCCCTATGTCCATAGCAGCACTATTCACAATAGCCAAGACATGGAAACAACCTAAATGTCCATGGACAGATGAAAAGATAAAAAAGATGTGGTACATATACATGATGGAATATTACTCAGCCATAAAAAAGAATGAAATAATGCAATTTGCAGCAACATGGATGGACCTAGAGATTATCATACTAAGTGAAGTTAAGTCAGAAAGAGAAAGACAAATACCATGGGATATCACTTATATGTGGAATCTAAAATATGACACAAGTGAACTTATGTACAAAACAGAAACAGACTCACAGACACAGAGAACAGACTTGTGGTTGCCAAGGGGGGGGGGGGGGAAGGGATGGATTGGGAATTTGGGATTAGCAGATGCAAACTATTATATACAGAATGGATAAACAAAAATCTCCTACTGTATAGCACAGGGAACTATATTCAATATCGTGTGATAAACCATAATGGAAGAGAATATGAAAAAGAATGTATATATACGTATAACTGAATCACTTTGCTGTACAGCAGAAATTAACACAACATTGTAAATCAACTATACTTCAAAAAAAAATTTTTTTTTTGAAAAGTACAGAAAGGTAGAGACAGGGAGAGGGTCTGGAGTAGACCCTACTGAGAGGGTCTCAGTAGGTCTGGAGTGTAGTTCCAGAATTACTTGCCTCTACAACGTTCTTAAAGAGATATTGATGTTGGTGGGCTAGGAACACACTTTGGGAACCACTGGTCTAGAGGAATCAAAGATCAAATCAAGTGGAATGAAGCAGTCACAAAATACAAATTAATTCCAACCATTTATGAGAATTTTTTTTTTTTTTTTTTTTTTTTTTTTTTGGTTTCCGGGAGAAAACATTATTGAGATCCGCGGTCACTTGCCAAGTGCAAGCTAGCAGTAGTTGTTTTTTCCTAAATGATTTTATTATATTGAGGATTTGCCTCGGAAAAAAATGTGCTACAGAAACTAATAATATATATTTTTATTTATTTTAAAAGATTTTCTCCCTTTCGTCCCAGGGGTAAAAGCTTTACATTGCATATGTTAATAATATTAATGCAACTCAAGAGCTGGAGAAGGGCAGTAGACAAGGATTCTCATATGGAGGAAAAAGAGGGAAAAATATCATAGAACTTCCATATTTTTATGCGTTTCTTTAAAAGGTACATATCTAATATTTTTGCACTGTATTACATGTATATTAACTCATTATTGAATTTGTGTTGCGAGCTACATATCTGAGTCCTCCAATATTTCATATGTTGAAACTCTATTCCCCAATGGGATGGCTTTAGGAATTGGGGTCTTTAAGAAGCAATTAGGTTTAGATGAGGTTGTGAGGGTAGAGCTGCCGTGATGGGGTTAGTGTCCTTATAAGGAAAGGTAGAGACTATATCTCTTTCTTCCAATGTGAGGATACAGGGAGAGCATCCTCTGAAAACCACGAAGAGAGCTCTCAACGTGAACAGCATCGACCTGCACCTTGATCTTGGACTTCCAGCCTCCAGAACTGTGAGAAATAAATGTCTGTTGTTTAAGCTTCCCTGGCCATGGTATATTCTGTTATAGCAGCTCAAGCGGGCTAAGACAATTACTAAATGAGTGAACAGCTGCAAAGTGCTAAGAAGAGGGCCTGGCACATAGCAAACATTCTGTGCTCATTGTCATTACGAAAACCTCCACACAACATAGCAGAGGATGAAATAAATCCTTCAAGTTCTCCTCTGTCTCTGCCCACTCCTGGCAAATAAAGAGTGTTCATAGTTTGAGGTACATCCTCCTAGAATTTTTTATGCATATATACATGGAGAAATACACTTTTTGTTTTCGCATAGTTGGGTTACTTAAAATACACGTATTATTTTTGCACCTTGAGCTTCTCATTCAAATATCATGACAATTTTGCTGTGACAGTTCACGTGCATCTGCAAAATTCTCTTAGTTTTATAGAAGTACCATTATCTTTACTTTTGTGTAGTTATTATTACATTTATTTTATTAGTATTGTATAGAAGCAATGTGTATATATGGTTAAAAATAATAAAAGTGAGGGCTTGTAGCAGATGAGCAAAATTTTCCTACTCTCCCACCTCCTTCCTAATCATTGCTTCATTCTCCCATTTTTCTCTACAAAAGCAACCACGGATTTAGATTCTTATTCTGCTTTTTTAAAATTTAATCTCTTGGTGGTTAGGCTATGACTTTAGCTGATATACCTTTATTGCATGACTCTGTGGAATTTTAATGAGCCAGTGTTGGGCTAATTTACTAAATGATTCTAAATGGCAAGATAAAGAAAACCCAATTCCACTGGAGAAAAGATGCTAATTCCAAACAAAATAAACTATACACCACCATTTCAAATAAGATGAAATCGTTTTTTGAAAGGTACTTTTCTAGTGCAGAAGCAAATCAGCTCTATTTTTAACCACCCAGGCAGTTAAAAGTAAGGATAAGCTTTGAATTATACATTAAATATTGTTTATAAACTTTCTAGTGGGGCTTATGTGTTGGGTTCATGTGAATGAGAGGAAACAGAATCAAGCTTTTTTAAAAACTTGATATAAATGCCATTCTCAGATTGTTTGGCTTCTAGAACGCAGATAACAATTACACTGTGGCAGGATGTAAATGCTATCAATCTCAACTCTATTTCAAGTTGAAATTTTCGGCCAAACATGGCAAAGTATAAATGTAATTGCTTTTTTTCCCCAAGCCTTAAACCTTATCTGGCTGAAATGAAAAAAAGAGGGGGAAAAAGTCTTTAATTTTGTTTTATATACACCAGGAGGAAAACAGAAATCTTTCATCTGAAATCGTTCTGACATTTTGACAATGTATAAAGTGAGGGTCTTCAAATGCATGATTGGAGTCTTTTCCAGTAACCAAGGGTTTACACATGTTGAAATGTCTGTGAGATTCAGAATTTCTCTTGGTCACTGGGATTTTTTTGTGTGTGTGTGATGACAGAAACAAAGGTTCCCACTATGCTCAGGGAATTTAGGCAAGTGAATTACTCAAAATGTCTAGATCTTCCTCCTTTTTTTCACTGAAACCTCAGTGGAAACTTAGAACAATAGGGCTTAAAATCAGTAATTTAAATAAAGCTTTCCCATTATATTTTTCTTCCTTAATAACATATTTGCTATTGCACAGCAACATTCTTTGTCTTAGTTTAGTTTCTTCCTAGAATTTAATCTTATTGTTAAGAATTTCACATCAAGAAAAATTATTCAGGTCTTGGAAATAGGTGAGTAAGAGAGGGTACTAGATTCCTATTGAGTGAAGCGCTGGGAATTCTCTAGAAGCTTCCCAGGGACTGTGTGATTCTACCGGAGTGTGCATCTTTGGAGTGTGCATCTTTGATTGATTTGCCATCGATGAGGCTATTTGACAACTTTGAAGGAGTTAAATTGTGAAAAACGGGGAGCGATGCAAATGTTTCCTGTTCATGGCAATGCAAATTACTTTTGCCTATTAGAGAATATACATTTCTGTAAGTCATATTCTCACTTGAACCACGTTTAACACCTTACTGGTCTCCTCGTTAATTAATGAGTCAAATAAAATATTTGTTCTGCGTTCCCTGTACGTAAGTCGTATTTTTGAGTTTTGAAAACACATACCTTAACAGCTGTCATTCCTGGAGGCTGTGGATTTCTTGAAGGTTAAAAGTTATTTCAGAAGCGGTCGATTTCCAGACGTGTGTAAATCCTACAAAGATGAATTTCTCACCTGTCATGTGGACACAGCATTTCTTGTCTTTCAAGGAAACAGTAGATCTAACAGAAATTATATTTGGAAGCGGGCAAATCTCAATTTCAGGTCTCCAGAGAAAACGCAAAAGGGGAAGAGAGCCTCCTTAATGCACAGCGAAACCTTTAAATGTCATCTCTTTTTCTCTGGGTCCGCCACGAGGGCCAGAGCTCTGTGTTGGAGGGGGTCATCGAGAGGACGCGACCGCCGGCTGACCGTGGAGCTGAACCCAGTGATCCGAGGCGCCTCACCTCTCCCCGGCCTTGAAATGTACATACCGCCCACCTTTCTCCAAAGTAGGAGCCATTTTCAAGGACGCAGCCTTGAGCAAGCGGTGTGTTATACCCGTGTGGATGGAATAAGTGACTGAAACCCGTTAAGGCTTCTAGACGAACTTTTAAGATTCTGGCCGTGGATGTGAAGACCTGCCCTTCTCTCTGTGCCCAGGACAAGCCTCGGATGTAAGTTCCCTGTTTCTGAAACCTGCCACCTCCCGGTCTGGAGGTGCTGCCTCTTTTTTTTTTCCCGTGTCTGCCTGCCCTCCATGCACCGGGGCCTGTTTTGGAACCAACGCTCTATCTTCTCGCCTTCCCCCACCCACTGCCTCTTTTGTGGGTTCAAGTCTGAGGAACCGGAGCAGAACAGCTTAGAACTGAGGATCCAGCATCCCTGCATCCTTGGTCTGGCTCTCAGATTAGTAGCTGTGTATACTTAAGAGAGATGCTTAACCACCCTCTGCCTCAATGTCCTCATTCATAAAAGGGGACGATAATAATTATACTGTCGGGATGATTTCATTGGCTGGTAAATGTAGGTGCACTTTGAATAGTAAGTACTTGATGTCTGGAACCTGGATGAAGGGGAGCTGTGGCTTCCGCCTTCCACTAATGAGAGCGGACAGGAATGGATTTTCTGTAAAGTATCTTCTCACGTTAAATCTCTGAATATATGAATCTAAGCGGCATCTTACACCTTCATCAGGACGTTATTACTGCCTCCAGAATAAACGTTTGGAGGATTTGCTCTTTACTGTTAGCTCTCCATGAGTTCTGCATTATGGCTTCGGTTCTTTCATTTGCATTTAATATCAACATAGTTTCAGGGACTTCGCTGGCCGAGCAGTGGCTGACTCTGCGCTTCCACTGCAGGGGGCGTGGGTTCAATCCCTGGTCGGGGAACTAAGATCCCCACGTGGCGCACGGCGTGGCCAGAAAAAATAAATAGGTAAAATCAACATAGATTCAGTCGCTTTCTCTCTCCCACTTCAAATGTTCAATATTAACTCTTCTGCGACTGCTTTGCTCTTTTCTCCACCTCTTTCACTGTGCTCTCCGAAACCTTCCTACTCCCTTGAATCTGCCATAAATTAGATTTATTATGATTTTTCACTGCCGTCTCAATAAGTTTTGTTGCTGTTGTTCCCTCGGGTGAGGACTCTATTTTCTCATCTTCTTATCTGTCTCAGGGCTTATAAAATATCTGGCATGTAGTACACACTCAGTAACTGTTTGCAGATTGAATGTATAGAAGAAAAAGTAGATACATGAACCATAAGACCAATGAGATTTCTATTCTTTATCACATTTGAAAATTCCACCCTTTCTCTGATGTTTTGTTGGAGTTTCTCGGAGTGAATGAAGATCTCTTTCATCATCTGAGACCTCAGAGATGTTCTTTTTAAAAAATTACTCCAGGATTAGAATACAACTTCTTTCCCTCCCCCTCTTCTTCTTTATTATTATTATTATTAAATTATTTGTTTTGAAGGCTGATACGTCTTGAGGGTAAGGACATATGGTTTGGTACTGCCTTCAGCTGCTCACACAGTGTCAGATTCATGTTAGGTTCTGAGTAAATTTTAACTTAGTGAAGGTTGTCACTTTTTTTTTTTTTTTTTTTTTTTTTTGCGGTACGCGGGCCTCTCACTGCTGTGGCCTCTCCCTCTGCGGAGCACAGGCTCCGGGCGCGCAGGCTCAGCGGCCTTGGCTCACGGGCCCAGCCGCTTCATGGCATGTGGGATCTTCCTGGACCGGGGCACGAACCTGTGTTCCCTGCATCGGCAGGAGGACTCCCAACCACTGCGCCACCAGGGAAGCCCAAGGTTGTCACTTTTCCCATCAATTCGTCAAGGGGCAAGAAGCCTCCGTGAATTTCCAAAGGCAAGAATCTGAGAAACCTCCAAGGAGTTTGTGGTCGATTTAACCTATTCTGGCTTCAGAGCAGGCAAATGAGTTGCCGATTTTGTCACTTTGAGTTTCTAAGTTGTGAGCCACGCTAGCTATCAACAACTCAATTTTTAGAAAAGACAGAGGAAAAGGAACAGGAAAACAATGTAGCAGTAGGGAA
>NW_006780945.1:5225386-5233594 GCF_000442215.2 Lipotes vexillifer
GGGAAAGTCAGGGCAGACAGGCATAAGGTACAGATGAAAATGCAGACAGAAGACTCAGTGCGTTAGAACTCTGCTAAAGGAGTGGTGATTAGAAGCTGATGAGAAAGAACCTTACTGAATGAAAAGACAAAGTTATGCTTTGGCTGTAGGGGCATTTGTTCTGCAGGAGTGTCACACTTTTGAAAGCCTTTGGTTGTTAGTAACAAATATACTTAAATGGCATAATAACAAAATGACACACAGGGGTGAAGGCTGTGAACCAGTCTGGCAGCAGTTCCACGTTCTGGTTCCTGGGCCTCTTTTCCTTCCTTGGGTTTTGATTGTTCTTTCTGCCAACGAGGGGATGAAAGAGAATACCAGGCATGTTTTCAGTTTTTGGAAAGTTGCAGGATACCCCCGTTACTATTAATTGCAATACACCTTCTGTATTTCTTTTTCAAAAGAAGTGTTGGATTAGGAAATGAACAGGCTCATCAACCAAAGACAGAATGCTGGCTACCAGTTGGACCTCACAGGATATTTTTGGAAAAAAATCCTGGAATGGTGAATGGAAAAAGGACCATCTAAGAGCAAGCCCCACCATTGAAAAGCCATGCACAGGCACGTTTGATTCTGAAATCCCATCTCAGGTCTATAAACTTGGAAAAATGTATTTTCTTTTTTTCTTGTACTGTGTCAATCATTTGTAAGACACCAGAAACGAATTACCCGTTTTATTTTCAAGTTTCTCTAAAATTGTGAAAGGAGAACTGAATGAAATAACAACAGGCCTGCTGTCTGGCAGAGGATAAAGCATGATTTCAGAAAACCATAAGACACTTAAAAAAAATGCCAACATTCAAACAATGCCTAGCCTAGGACTGAGCCACAATTTCTCACAGATAAACAATTTCATAGATTTGACTGCCCTACCATTTGCCATTTTCTTGCGTCGTGCCCACAAAGTGAAAATAAATATAAAACCATGTCAGCCTTGCCACAAACCATGATTTTTGAGAAATAAGTTAAAAATGAAGTTGTTCAATGTTTTGACACTTTTTTTGGCATAAACGATACCATGCAAGTCTTTTGAGTTTTACCCCTTATTTCATGTTTCAGTGTATTTATCACTTAGTACCCATTGGTTCTGTTTTTACTTAATTGAAGTAAACTTTTAGACACATATTCCATCCAACCACTATAAGATTTCTTATGCATCAGTGCCGATTTCAAAGGCTTTAATGGCCTGGATTCGGATAGAAATGTAAGGTTTCCACATTGTCACCATCATGATATAATGAACATACATGAAAAAGCTCTGAGAATGTTGGAGTTAGTCCTTTGGGTCCCACTTAGGATGTTTCTTCCATGAGATGCTGCCTCTAAAGGTGTACTATTTGTTTATATTACTAATCTGTTTACTTCTCCTGTACCCACACTAATGTACAGGGAGCCTCAGAGCTGGTGACCTCTTCCACCACTCTTAAGAGAGCTTCCTTATGTTGCTTTCAAAGTGAGAAGCGGGAGGAATAATATTTATAATGGGAAAAGGGTGTGCTAGGGGGTCAGACAGACCTGGAAGCAAAGCCCAGCTCTGTCTTTTAACAGCTATGTAACTTCTCTGAACCTTAGTTTGTTCATCCATGAAATTGAGATATTAAGACGGACTCTGCCTGTGGTGTTTCCAGGGTTTGAAATAATGTAGGCAGGTCTTTAGTAAGTATTAGCTAGTATTAAACAGTATTTCATTCCTTTTGTCACAATTGACCGATTAGGTAGAAATTCCTGTCCCATACGAGTCTATCATGATTATGACCTATCTAGGGCCTTCCAGACAAAATAATACACGAGGTCATCATATCTTCTTTTCTTACAGATGTCTTTCCTCTGGAGACTTATGGATATACCTCCCTTACACACTGCCATTTTCAACTGCCAGCAGAAACAGGTCAGTCTCATTTTATTAAAATAATAAACAGAATGCAATCGAGGAATCATTTCTGTCTTCTGCATTCCCAGACTCCCCAGAAAAGTTCAAAACTGTTAACAGGCTGGTGGCATTGCTAACAAATCATGGGGCCAGAGGAAATGCAACACTCTCCAGCAGACATTTTCCAAATGGTGGAATTACTTTTCTTATTTACAAAATGAAACAAAAGAGCTGCATTATTTCAGCAAAATTTTGGAGAGCAATATGTAACCCATTCACTGAATGGATAGTTGGGCTTTTGCATGATAAATGAATGAAAACTTATCTTGTGTGCCTGAACTTTTAAGTAGAAAATGAGACAAAGGAGTAGTTGATATCCAAACCTTCAATGCCCGTTAACAAACTTTTGCAAAGTTTTGCTACATATAGTTTGCCCTCTGTATCCATGGATGTGGAACCCATGGATACAGAGCGCCAACTGTGCTAAGTCGCTTTATATAAAGAACTTGAGCATCCACAGATTTTGGTATCTGAGGCGGTCCTGGAACCAAGAGATGACTGTATATCTGAAATCATATAATTTAAAGCATTTTAAGGCATACACTTCATGGTTCTTAACAAATGAAACGATTGAAATTTGTCCAGCAACTACAAATACCTGTAGGATTATCACAAATATCACCTTCTTGTTCCTCAATTTGATAATAAGAAGTTAATCATATCAGATGTCGCCCTTATCAAACATACTTAATTTCTTTTAATGCTTGAGATTAAGAAGGAACTACTGCAGACATTTGCCACCCTAATTCATGTTGCTCTGAAATTTTCATAGTCACGTATGTTGCTGTTTTACAGAAATTAATTCATACCTAAGATACAGCTCTTGAGAGTTCTTAGAATTGATGTTGCCTCTCAAATCACCCCCCAAGCTGAGATATTACAGCTGAAGATGAGAAGCAGCCTCACGATAGGGAGCTGTCTGAGCATCCTTTAAGTGAAATGTGTTCGCCCATAAACAAAGGAGTTGAATGATTCCACTGGGTAAATGAAAACTTTCCCCTGTAGCCCATGTTGCAGAAAAACCCATAAATTGGTTTCCTAATCATTTTGCTTAACGTATATATTTTAGATGATGAGTAATTTGAAAGCCTGATGCAGACATTCTATTTAATTTTCTTTCAAATGTGGGCCAGAGAAAGAGAAATCAAAGGATGATTGTACAACGGATAAATAAATAAAAAACATGCGTGAAAGAAAGGTAGTGAAGGAGATCAGTAAGTGTTATGCTACAGCATAACACTTATTTGAACGTGTCTTTTGGAGTTTATGATTTTATGAATGGCACCAATGGGAGATGTTATCATTTGAGTCAACCCTGCTGATTCTCAGTCTGAAGGGCCCATTCCTTATTCTCAGTCTGAAGGGCCCATTCCTTATGAGACCTCTCCCTCATATATAGATTTATATGTTCTCCCTCATTAGGCCATGATAGGCTGTGTTTTATTAGGATTAGTGCTTTTATTGTGTGTACAAAATACACAGGAAAAAAATCTACACCCCCGCTTTGAACCTGATTCTCTCAGGGATTATTCAAAGGAAAAAAAAGATACTTTTTAGTTTCCTAGGCTACACCCGTCACGGAGAAAGAGCCCCTCTCCCATCACTGCTTCAAAACCTGTCTTTCTTTCATTCATTTTATTTTTTCCTTCCTAATGTTGAGACATGCTTCTCATTTTTCCCCATGGACTTCACTGTTTTGTGGTATCAGATTTTTTTCCCCCTTCTAAACTCTGTCCCAGTCCTCTCTTTCTGTGAGATACAAATTACAATCGTTCTCCTTGACTGCTGAGGACATTTTCTTGGAGACATTTATAGATACAAATGCTTCCCCTAGTTTCTTCATATAGATTGCATTCCACGATAATACATTTTGAGCAATTGAATGGAAAGACTCATCAATGTGATGTGGAAGGCAAGAAGGAAGTTCACCATGGATGGGAAAGGAAATGAACCACCAGCAATGAGATAAATGTGTACAATAAATATACCATTGTACCTCAGGGGATGACAGAGGCACTGCACCTAATGGCGACAGACCATAGGAAAGCCATAAAAATGACATAAAATAGAAGAGTGTACTATTCCCAATAGGCACCTACCCAAATGTCGCTATAAACCTAGCAGCACCACAGATGAGCAGACAAATTTCCATGATGCATGGACCACCAGTGGGGCTCAGAGAGATATGATTTAATTGTAGTTTTCTGGCTTATCTTTTCAAAGCAGTTTGCATAGGAATGTGATTGTGAATGAAGTTTCCAAAAGCAATTTAAACTACACTTGATTTATAAAGTCAGTAAGGGGGTATGTATACTACTACTAAGACTCAAATTGGCTACTGTTAAGGAATTATACAATTATTAAGGAACAATAATACATTATTATCAAGGAATTACTAAGGCTTTTATTAAGGAATAATAATCAAATTCATGAGTCAGGGATAATTACCTTCTTTTAAAGAAACTGTAGTTTCCAAATATGTATATATACATTTTTAAGGTTTTAAAATTGTGAAATATAAATGGTGAATAAAACATAGAATAGTTTCATATCCAGCTGATTGAATTGTAATAAAAAGGACACCTGTGTTGCACCTGAGTCAGGAAAGAGGATGTTCCTGCATCCCAGAAGCTTCCTCGTATCTCTTCTCTGTCATAAACTGCTCCCTCACCCCTGGTGTCAACCACTTTCCCGATGTTTTAATAGCTTTCTTGAGCCATAACTGACTAAATATATTTAAAGTCTGCAGTTTGATACACTTTGCCATATTTCAATGCTGATGAAACAATGATCATGGGCTTCCCTGGTGGCGCAGTGGTTGGGAGTCCGCCTGCCGATTAAGGGGACACGGGTTCGTGCCCCGGTCCGGGAAGATCCCACGTGCCGCGGAGCGGCTGGGCCCGTGAGCCATGGCCGCTGAGCCTGCGCGTCCGGAGCCTGTGCTCCGCAACGGGAGAGGCCACAGCAGTGAGAGGCCCGCGTACCGCAAAAAAAAAAAAAAAAAAAATCATCATCAGGACAATGAACATGTACATTAGCCCCCAGAGTCTCCCTGTGTCCCCTTATAACTTTATAATTCCTCTTTCTGCATTTCTATCCCCATCCCCAGGTACCCACTCATCTCCTTTCTGTCTCTATATTTTAGTTTGAATTTTCTAGGATCTTCCATACATGGAAGCATACAGTTGTACTATTTTTTTGTCTTTCTGCTTTCACTGAGCACAATGGTTTTGAGATTTGACCTTGTTGTGGTATTTATTCATAGCTCATTGTTTTACATTGCTGAAGAGTATTCTATTATAAATGGATAAACATTTTTTTTTTAGCCATTTACCTGTTGATGCACAAATGCATCTTTGCCAGATAGGGATCATTACACACATAAACTCGCTGTGAACATTTCTGTACATGTTTTTATATGGACACAGGCTTTCCCTTAGGTAAATACTGAGTAGACGAGCTGGGCTACACTGTATTATTTTAAAGGTTTAGATAACTGCCAAAGGATTTTTCCAAGGTGCTTGTATCTGTTTACATTCCTACCAACACTGCATGAGAATATCAGTTACTCCGCATCTTTGTCAAAACTTCATATCGTCGGTCTTTGAATTTCAGCAATTCTATTAGGTGTGGAGTCATATCTCATTGTTTTTAAATTTCATTTTACAAATGACCAGTAGTGTTAAGGAAATTCCCATGTGCTTATTTGCTATCTGTGTATATATTCTTTGGTAAAGCGTCTGTTAAATACTTTCCTCATCGTTTGAAAATTAATCATTTGCTTTTTCATTTTTGAGTTTCCAACATTTTTATATAGTATGGATATAAGCCCTTTATCAGTTATATGATTTGCAGATCTCTTCTCTAAGTGTATGGTGACTTCATTTCCTTAACAATGTCTTATGAAGAACAGAGATGTTTAATTTTGGTAAAATACAGCTTATCAAATGGTTTTTTAATGGTTCATGCCTTTCGTATTAGAGTCTAATAAATTTTTATACAGCCAAAGCTAACAAAGATTTTCTCCAAGGTATAGTTAAGAAATGTTATAGTTTTACATTTGACATTTAGGTCTGTGATCCATTTTCTTTTAAATTTTGTATGTGGTACAAGCATGGATCAAAGCTCCTTTTTTTTTTCCCCCCCACATGGGCATCCAATTGTTCCAACACCATTTATAGAGAATCTTAAATATTCCTTTCTCAATAATTTCTAAAACAAGAAGAGAGAAAAATCAGTAGGCATATAGAAGGTATGTAGATAACATATTTTGAATCAAAATAAAACTCTGTAAGATGATAGAGAATTGTTGTGGTTTTTAACACTTTAAAAGTGAGAATAGGGCTTCCCCGGTGGCGTAGTGGTTGAGAATCTGCCTGCCAATGCAGGGGACACGGGTTCGAGCCCCGGTCTGGGAAGATCCCACATGCCGCGGAGCAACTGGGCCCGTGAGCCACAGCTACTGAGCCTGCGTGTCTGGAGCCTGTGCTCCGCAACAAGAGAGGCCGCGATAGTGAGAGGCCCGCGCACCGCGATGAAGAGTGGCCCCTGCTCGCCGCAACTAGAGAAAGCCCTCGCACAGAAACGAAGACCCAACGCAGCCAAAATAAATAAATAAATAAATAGCGTTCCCTTTAAAAAAAAAAAAGTGAGACTACACTAGGAAATTTTATTCTTTGTTTCCTTTCCCACAGTGGGCCTGATGGAAATCTGTTTTCCTCCCTAGTGTAATGCCTAGGAAATTATTTGGTCTCAATATCCTGCGTGTCCAATTGCCTATTATCAGGAAGATAAAGGTTGTCGATTCTTGGAAATAGTCAAATGTAATGTTTCATTATGGAACTAATTTCTGGTGGGAGTTTTCCATCAGCTGTTGACAATATTTCTATTGATGCTTTCAGGATATTTGAGAAAAAATATGAAAAATTTCTCCCAGTCAATGGAAATAAAAATTCTATAAATATTCAGAAAGAATGTCATGAATAGATTATTATGCCAAGTAATTTACCTGGGAACAAATGCAGTTTCGGGCAGAATTCAGATTCCTGGGCTATTTGTGATGCTCTAAAATGTCAATTACGATACTAGCAAATTGCCTTTGAAAGAATAGCCCCAGTAACTGCCACCCTTATATGTGTCAGGAGCTGTAATTTTGTATGTTTCAAATACTTAATCTAGAAAAAAGCAGTGAGGTTAAAAGTGAAGACAGTGTGCAAGGAAGAAGTGGAAAATAATAATTAAGACCTAACTTTAGACCTAAAATTCTTGAACCACATTAAGCTAAACAGTTATTTTATTTTCCGCAGTTTGAACATCGCATGCTGTTATGTAACAGGACACTACAGATTTATATTCATTTATTTAGCTTTGCTGAGAGAGAAAACTGAAGCCAGAATTGTCAAGTACACACACACACACACACACACTTAAGAAAATACATTACAACACAGGCACTTTGGAGAGGTAAATCCCTGAGCTGTGTCTCCTTCAACATGTATAAAAATGGAAATGTTGGCAAGACATTCACCTTGAAAACACTAAGAATATAAACTGTCATCCAGGTTGGCTGCCCTATCTAACTAATACCTGTTCCATATCTTGTTACCATGAAAGTTTCAGAGCTCGTTCACAAGATGTATCCTTGGGACATCTTGACTTTAAGAGATTATTATTAGCTCCTGTGAAATACAACCCAATACGTATGACCCCACTGATGTTACTCTGTAACTGAGCTAGACTCTACATGGCTTGAATTTACCTAATCGAGAAACATTAAAGGGCTTTATCTTGCTCTCACCATTTGTGATGGTCTGTCTTAAAAATCATACTCTGATCCGTTTCTTAAAAAACACAAAAAGGGAAAGATTCTTCTAACACAATAGCCATTTAGATGCTGTGTTGATGACGTATTTGCATCCACTGGCTTAAACATCTTAGGATAAGGAATGATACTCCATAAGAAAATAGTTTAAAAAAAGAATTATATGTAGAGAATCTGTTCCTTTCCAAACAGACTGCTAATGACTAAGAGTCGATTATGATCTGTTCTGATTCAAAAAGACTGAGATACACTATTAATAATTTAAAGAACTAGAACTTGGATAAGCGGCTCATTGTTCCGTGAGGTTGTGCCTGCAAAGTGCACAACCTGACCTGGCTCCCCAGAATTCCCACTTGAGGACCCAGGTTCTCATTCTAGGTGTTAGAAGTAATGCCTGCTGACACAGCTGACTCTTTCC
>NW_006780945.1:5233604-5267223 GCF_000442215.2 Lipotes vexillifer
AAAAAATCCCCAGGGATGCCCTTGGCTGACAAGAGATTACACCCCCTCCCTGGAGGCGCCCGTGTCCAATGATTTGTCTGTACATCAGGTCTGGCCCCTTTGCCTGGACTTGGGGCCTCTTTGAAGGACCACCCCAGCTGCAGAGCTTCCCGTGGGATTGGCTGAAGCCCTCCTGGCACCTGCTCAAAGCTGCCTCTTGTTCATAGGGAGACCACCCCCAGTTCCAGGCCATGTGGACCCCTTCCACCTGGCAGGTTGCACCTCCCAGACGAGTGAGGGGGAGTCTCTACGGCTCCGATGGAATTAAGACTGAGTCTTACAGAATGTGACATAATCACAGGAGGAACAGCCCATCCCGTTGCCATATTCTATTGGCTGAAGCAAGTCCGAGACTCCACTCACACTATAAAGGTATTAATACTAGAAGACAAGAATCACTGCAGGGCAGAGGTCAGAGGGTGGGCTTAGGGTCTGTCCACCATGGAGACCATGGGTCACTATCTATTGTTTCTCTGTTTTTGTATCTCTAGAGCCTCTCAGATTGAATTCCTTCCAATAAGCATCTCCATCTCCTTGGTCAGTGATAGATGGAGGAGGGGAAAGGGGAGGGCCACAGGCTCTGAGACTTAGAATTTGTATTAAGTTCACCCATTTTGCCATACTCAGTGCTACCTTATCCTACCCCTGAGTGGTGCCTACTGTCTCTAGGGGTTAACCCCTCATGAGGATTTTCGGGTCAGTACACTTCTTTATCAAATTCCCAACAGACTCTTCGGTTGCAAATTCTTACCATCTGCTGAGTTCCTTCCTCTGCTGCATATGACACTTCTCCAGCCTGTCGAAATATCTCAATTGCAGTTGAGTTCTCTCCAGTTTTTTTTTTTTTTTTTTTTTTTTGGTCTTTGTGGGTTTTTCTTTCCTTTTATGTTGTTTTATTGTGACTTTCCTGAGGCACGAAGAGAGAGAAAAAATAAAGGTGTCTGGGCCTGCTGCCGTATTTAACTAGTCATTTCTCCTTAAGATGCTGGATTTTGCCTTTTCTCATGTAGCCCCTGCTCTCCCTTGTACCATGTTATCCCATGGAAGGCTGACACCTGGACAGTTTCTCTGTTTTGCCACATCACTTTTAAAGGTTTCTTGCCTTACCACATATAGAAGGAAAATAAAAAACAAGGATTAACTAATAACTGCAGTTAGACACAGCAACACTTATGGCTAGGAACAGTCATGGCCAGAGCAGGTATCATCCTCAGAAGAGGTCTGATGGGGACACTCAAAGGTTGCAATACCCATGTCCCTCCCAGAAAACTCACCTCTTAGCCAGAGAGGCAGCCTTGCCCTTGGCCTGCTGTAGGGTACTCATTAATTAGTACACCTGAGGAAGTACCTAGGCATATTTCACAAGGATAGGCTATACAGTCATTATAATCATTGTACATGGGACAGCAACAATATGGAGTTGTGGCCATCTGAGTCCATTTCTAAGTCTGTCACCCAGTAGGAGAGAAACAGCAGGATTTCAGCACTTTTCAGGGCATCTCAGTGTCTTTACTCCAAATCACCAGTGAGAAAATGCATTCGCTCACGGTCATACACCTGCCCTAAAAAAGGCACTCTAATTCCATAAAGGGAATGCAGAAGCCAACAAGAGCAAACAAGAAGGTTGTGCAGACTTAGATCCAGTAAGTGCAACTAACTGAAAGTACCAGAAAGGCTGCATCAGGGGTCCTGAACATCCTCCCCCACCCCCACCAAATCAAAGGGCAGGTATTGCACTTGAACTTCATAACTAACATTTGTTTAGGTACTTGTTCCATAATAAAGAAGTAAGCTGCCCCGAAATGAATTCACGTCGCCATTGCTTGGGATGGAAATGATGCTGACAGGTTTAACGTGGCCGTATTTTTTAGTTCTTAGTCTTAAGAATTATCTGATATATTGGAGCTCATTCACATTCTTTGTCTTGAGTTATTCTAACAGACGTAACATGCGGAGGTGTGCGTGTGTGTGTATGTATGTGCAGGCAAATTAAAAAAATATTTTAAAATTATATTTTAATTGCTGATTGCATGACTCACAACAGTTATCCACATGTTTCAGATGAGGATAAATGAAAGAACTTAACAACATGATTCGACCAAGTCAATTCTACTCTAAGGACCTTTCACTCCATATTCCTGGCTTATCTCAGTAAGAGACAGAGCTACAAAGAACTCTCTCCTTTTTGTTTTGTAATTAACATAGAGACATAGGAACCATATATTATTCTGTTAACAGTCCAGTGAGTAAATGGTATCAGATGCTTCTAGCTGACCCTCTTTCTACACCTGTGGCAAAACTCAAACAGAAGCAAGCAATGTTGACAATGTTTTGTTTTTGATTTTTTGTAAACTACGTCACGAGACTTTACAATGCACTTTTTAAAAAATGTTCTTATTCAGCAACTAAAAAATTCTCAAATTTTTTTTCCCCCCCTATGGAAGGATATCAGCTTCATACAGTGCGTGCTAATCTTAGTTTCAGAAAAAAAAAAAATGCAAATCTTAGCATTTCTTTAATCCATTATGTCTTTTAAGGGTAAGCTGTTGAAACTTAGGGGGAAAAAAAGCACTGCACCCAGTGATTATTTGGAAAAAAGAATGACCTCAAAAATTTGAACTTAAATGCAGGAAAGGAAATACATCATATATTTTTTTTTCCTATGGGTGATGACAGGACTTAAAATGCAAAATGCTACGCTTGCCTGGAAAAGCTACCTATTTAAAAAAAAATGAGACTTTAAATGATCTCCTGGGTACTACTATGTTACTCAGGACTGTCGACACAGAGAAATGCGGCATTCCAGTTACTGAAATGTTGAGAAATGGCCTAAACGGTGCCAAGTGCATGTCCCCTACCGTGAGCCATTTCTCCGTTCCCTGGACAGAAAGTTACAGACCGATAATCATTCCTTTGCCAACTATGTGAAGTTGAGATGCCAGGCCAGAAATGTCCCTTGATGTCCCTCCTGTACTCACTCATTCAAGAGAACCAACATATAATTGTTCACGGTGATAAGATAATCCTTCACTCACTCTTGTAAAAGCATCTAAAAACATCTCAGATTTTCCAGCAACATTTGGATAGTGATACATAGTATATAGTCTGTGCCAAACTCAAAGTTACAAAGCCTTATTCTTGGCCACGACTACAAACAATTTCCATTTTACTATGAAAACGAAGGGAACACACAAAGTTTCAGGCTTCTTCCCTGGGGTGTTTGCAATGGATAAATACAATGTGTTATCCATGAGTAAATATGTTCTTCTACTGAGTTACTTTTTATATCAGAAGCATAAATAATGTAAAAGGAAAATTAAACATATTATTTTGGACTGTGAAGTCCTCATAAAAGAGAATATTAAACTATTTATTTTGACTGATTATAGTCACTTAGTATGGGAAATTTAGAAGGTAGAGAAAAGTAAAATTATAATAAAAAAATGTTACCAGTAGTTTTTTTTGTTTTTTGTTTTTGTTTTTTTAACATCTTTATTGGAGTATAACTGCTTTACAATGGTGTGTTAGTTTCTGCTTTATAACAAAGTGAATCAGTTATACATATACATATGTTCCCATATATCTTCCCTCTTGCATCACCCTCCCTCCCACCCCTCTTGGTGGTCACAAAGCACCGAGCTGATCTCCCTGTGCTATGCGGCTGCTTCCCACTAGCTATCTGTTTTACGTTTGGTAGTGTATATATGTCCATGCCACTCTCTCACCTTGTCACAGCTTACCCTTTCCCCTCCCCATATCCTCAAGTCCATTCTCTAGGAGTTCTGTGTCTTTATTCCCGTCTTACCCCTAGGTTCTTCATGACCTTTTCTTTTCTTTCTTTCTTAGATTCCATATATATGTGTTAGCATACAGTATTTGTTTTTCTGTTTCTGACTTACTTCACTCTGTATGACAGACTCTAGGTCCATCCACTTCACTACAAATAACTCAATTTTGTTTCTTTTTATGGCTGATTAATATTCCATTGTATATATGTGCCACATCTTCTTTATCCATTCATCTGCTGATGGGCACTTAGGTTACTTCCATGTCCTAGCTATTGTAAGTAGAGCTGCAGTGAACATTTTGGTACATGACTCTTTATGAATTACGGTTTTCTCAGGGTATATGCCCAGTAGTGGGATTGCTGGGTCATATCGTAGTTCTATTTTTAGCTTTTTAAGGAACCTCCATAGTGTTTCTCCATAGTGGCTGTATCAATTTACATTCCCACAAACAGTGCAAGAGGGTCCCCTTTCTCCACACCCTCTCCAACATTTATTGTTTGCAGATTTTTTGATGATGGCCATTCTGACCAATGTGAGATGATATCTCATTGTAGTTTTGATTTGCATTTCTCTAATGATTAATTATGATGAGCATTCTTTCATGTGTTTGTTGGCAATCTGTATATCTTCTTTGGAGAAGTGACTATTTAGGTCTTCTGCCCATTTTTGGATTGGGTTGTTTGTTTCTTTGATATTGAGCTGTATGTGCTGCTTGTAAATTTTGGAGATTAATCCTTTGTCACTTGCTCTGTTTGCAAATATTTTCTCCCATTCTGAGGGTTGTCTTTTCGTGTTGTTTATGGTTTCCTTTGCTGTGCAAAAGCTTTTAAGTTTCATTAGGTCCCATTTGTTTATTTTTGGTTTTATTTCCATTTCTCTAGGAGGTGGGGCAAAAAGGATCTTGCTGTGATTTATGTCATAGAGTGTTCTGCCTATGTTTTCCTCTAAGAGTTTGATAGTGTCTGGCCTTACATTTAGGTCTTTAATCCATTTTGAGTTTATTTTTGTGTATGGTGCTAGGGAGTGTTCTAATTTCATACTTTTACATGTACCTGTCCAGTTTTCCCAGCACCACTTATTGAAGAGGCTGTCTTTTCTCCACTGTATATTCTTGCCTCCTTTATCAAAGATAAGGTGACCATATGTGCGTGGGTTTATCTCTGGGCTTTCTATCCTTAAAACTATGATAAACCATTAGCCAGACTCATCAAGAAAAAAAGGGAGAAGACTCAAATCAATAGAATTAGAAATGAAAAAGGAGAAGTAACAACTGACACTGCAGAAATACAAAGGATCATGAGAGATTACTACAAGCAACTCTATGCCAATAAAATGGACAATCTGGAAGAAATGGACAAATTCTTAGAAATGTACAACCTTCTGAGACTGAACCAGGAAGAAACAGAAAATATGAACAGACCAGTCACAAGCACTGAAATTGAAACTGTGATTAAAAATCTTCCAAAAAAGAAAAGCCTAGGACCAGATGGCTTCACAGGTGAATTCTATCAAACATTTAGAGAAGAGCTAACACCTATCCTTCTCAAACTCTTCCAAAATATAGCAGAGGGAGAAACACTCCCAAACTCATTCTACGAGGCCACCATCACCCTGATACCAAAACCAGACAAAGATGTCACAAAGAAAGAAAACTGCAGGCCAATATCACTGATGAACATAGATGCAAAAATCCTCAACACAATACTAGCAAACAGAATCCAACAGCACATTAAAAGGATCATACGCCATGATCCAGTGGGGTTTATCCCAGGAACGCAAGGATTCTTCAATATATGCAAATCAGTCAACGTGATATACCGTATTAACAAATTGAAGGAGAAAAACCATATGATCTTCTCAACTGATGCAGAGAAAGCTTTCGACAAAATTCAACACCCATTTATGATAAAAACCCTCCAGAAAGTAGGCATAGAGGGAACTTTCCTCAACATAATAAAGGTCATATATGACAGACCCACAGCCAGCATCGTCCTCAATGGTGAAAAACTGAAACCATTTCCACTAAGATCAGGAACAAGACAAGGTTGCCCACTCTCACCACTATTATTCAACATAGTTTTGGAAGTTTTAGCCACAGCAATCAGAGAAGAAAAAGAAATAAAAGGAAACCAAATCGGAAAAGAAGTAAAGCTGTCACTGTTTGCAGATAACATGATACTATACATAGAGAATCCTAAAGACGCTACCAGAAAACTACTAGAGCTAATCAATGAATTTGGTAAAGTAGCAGGATACAAAATTAATGCACAGAAATCTCTAGCATTCCTATACACTAATGATGAAATATATGAAAGTGAAATTAAGAAAACTCCCATTTACCATTGCAACAAAAGGAATAAAATATCTAGGAATAAACCTACCTAAGGAGACACAAAAGACCTGTATGCAGAAAATTATAAGACACTGATGAAAGAAATTAAAGATGATACAAATAGATGGAGAGATATACCATGTTCTTGGATTGGAAGAATCAACATTGTGAAAATGACTCTACTACTACAGATTCAGCAATCCCTATCAAACTACCACTGGCGTTTTTCACAGAACTAGAACAAAAAATTTCACAATTTGTATGGAAACGCAAAAGATCCCGAACAGCCAAAGCAATCTTGAGAAAGAAGAACCTGTGGTTCTTATATCCAGAATTGGAAGCAATGTCATCATTTTTGTGCATTTATTTCCAGATATGTATGTATGCACATATATCCTTTGTGTCTTAGCTTTTGTGTTTTTTCACCATAAATATGTGATCATATTGTATAAATTGATATTTAGGTTTTCACTTATAATGAATACTTTTAAGGTATCCAAAATCACGGGTGCAGATAAAGTTTGTGGAATGCTTTGGTCACAAGCAATGGTTAGTCGTAAGCAGTATCATTGTACAATGATATATCTGGAATGGTTTTAAGAAAAGTCTTTATATCTTAAAACAATTTTATCCAGTGGAGAATATTTGATTGAATCTATAGAAATTTTAGCCTTCGTTTATCCAATTTTGTAAGAGAAATCCAGGAGGTACAGGTTATTGTATTTTTTCTTACCATATGGATGCTGTAACCTGGTTTCCATTCTCTGACTTGCCTTTCCGTTTTTTTAAAATTAGTTAATTAATTAATTATATTTTTGGCTGCGTTGGGTCTCTGTTGCTGCGTCCCGGGCCTCCTCCAGCTCCGGCGAGCGGGGGCCACTCCTCGCTGCAGTGTGCGGGCCTCTCATCACTGTAGCCTCTCCCATTGCAGAGCACTGGCTCTATTGTCTTTCCTTTTGAGAGAAGTGGGGAACCTAGATTTATTAAATTTTCCTTTGATTCACTTTATATATATATAAATATATTGTTGTTTTTTGGTTTTTTTTTTTTTTGCAGAATTTGTGTTCCCTGTTTCAAACCCTGTTACACAGGTTAAGCATTTTGAGTAAAAAGCGCTCGTAATGTGTATTTGTTTGTAATTTCCTGTTGGTTTAATTAAAAAAAAAATTAATTTCAAGTTGATTATATTAGTCAGGTGTCACCTGAGGTATAGGTTTCTTTTTCCAGAGCCTGGTCACCACCTTTGCTCTGCTGGAAGTGTAATCCTGTCTGGGCCAGATGGATTCTATGTATTCCTCCACATTTACTCTGCCCGTCCTTCGTCCCTGTGCTCTGTGCCCCGGGAAGGTGGTCTTTGGGGTTCAGACATTGGGAAGCCTCTCTAGGGGCTCAGGGGTGGGAGGAAAGCAAGGCCAGGTTCCTCATTTCTAGGCCCCTTTCCTGTGAGGCTCGCTCACTCCGCCTTTTCCCTTCCCTACGGTTTCTCATCTTCTTTACTCCAATCACTGCCTTCTGGCCTTCCAGGAATCTCACTCTGTTCCTTTCCTTTGTCCCTTTTGGGGAGTAGACTTATGGTTGCAAGATTTAGCAGAAAAGCAAAAAGGGGAAAAAGCATACTGACACTAAAACGTCTAACATTTATTTGTTATTTATCTGAACCACAAATCTAACTGGGCACCTTCTATTTTATTTAGGAGTGATAGAATAGTTAGTTGCTCTGTCTTGCGGGTTATCTTTGTGATTTCCCTACCACAGCCTCATGTTATAAGTGGGTCCTTTGTAAACAAATCCTCCTCAAATTTTCTTTATTTGATTAAACCATTTGTTTCCTCACCGACACACAGTCTCATCTCTCTTCTCAGCAACAAAGGAAGTTCAAAAGAAATTAACTTCAGGGGTTCCTTTTTGGGTGCATCTTGATTCGTACTTGTGTTAAAAAGAAAGAATGCCTGTAGTATTTCAATGTACAGACATACAGTAATTGCAGTCAGTTTCCACCCAGAGTTAGCCCAAGGCAATTCTGGGCTACTTTTTGTCATTGTAGATTAGTTTTGCAAAGGACTTGAAAAATAGTTAATTTTATAAATAATGGATGGACCTCTAGCCAAGAAAGAATTTCAGTTATACCAAGAGATCACTATGGGAATCGAATTAGAGATGTAAAGAGGAACAGCAAATGTCTTATTGGTCTTCCCGACATCAGATATTATCCATTACAGAAAAATACTGTTATACACGTAATACACAAGAATATAAAGATTTTTTAACTTTTGCCTTTATCTTATTTGTAGTCTTATTTAATACTTAATTATTACAATACTCTGGAGAGAACATATAATCTTTGTTTCTTCTCTTTAAGTTGTATTTTGAAATTCAATTTAGTAATTTCAATTATTACATTAGGCATTGGTAGGGAGATATGTTTTGCCTCCAGTTTGTCTAAGTCCAGAGAATGTATATTTTTTTAAAATTGAAGCATAGTTGATTTACAATTTGTCTTAGTTTCTGGTGTACAGCAAAGCGATTCAGTCATAAATATATACATATATTTTTTCATGTTCTTTTGCATTTTGGTTTACTATAGGATACTGAGTAGAGTTCCCTGTGCTATACAGCAGGACCCTGTTGTTTATCTATTTGATTTATATAGTAGTGTGTATCTGCTAATTCCAAGCTGCTAATTTATCCCTTCCCCACCCCCTTTCCCCTTTGGTAACCATAAGTTTGTTTTCTACGTCTATGAGTCTGTTCCTATTTTGTAAATAAGTTCATTTGTGTCATATTTTTGTTATTTATTTATTTATTCATTTATTTTGCGCCATGCAGCATGCAGGATCTTAGTTCCCTGACCAGGGATCAATCCCGTGCCCCCTGCATTGGGAGTGCAAAGTCTTAGCCACTGGACTGCCAGGGAAGTCCCTGTGTTATATTTTAGATTCCACATATAAGTGATATATGATATTTGTCTTTCTCTGTCTGAGTTACTTCCCTTATTATGATCATCTCTACGTCCATCCATATTGCTGCAAATGGCATTATTTCATCCTTTTTTATGGCTGAGTAATATTCCATTGTATATATGTACCACATCTTCTTTCTCTCCTCCTCAGCTGATGGACATTTAGGTTGTTTCCATGTCTTGGCTGCTGTAAATAGTGCTGCTAGGAACATTGGGGTGCATGTATCTTTTTGAATTAGAGTTTTCTCTGGATATATGCCCAAGAGTGAGATTGCTGGATCATATGGCAACTCTCTTTTTAGTTTTTTAAGGAACCTCCACACTGTTTACCATACTGGCTGCACCAATTTACCAGAGAATGTATTTTTCATATTCAGCCCATACATTTCTCATCCTCAAAAGTCTCCCTCTCTCTCTCTCTCTCTCTCTCTCTCTCTCTCTCTCTCTCTCTCACACACACACACACACACACACACACATACACCTAAAACACTCTGAAATAGAAAGCAACACCTTCATTATATCAGGGGAAGAAAAGTTTGCTTGCCTGTAGTTTAGAATTTCAAACCTTGGCCCTAGTTACATTTGACCAGGTAATTCTTTGATTCTTTGGTGGGGGCTGAGGGCAGGCATTAGCAGTCCTGAGCAATGCAGGATATTTACTAGCATACCTGACCTCTACTGCTAAATGTCACTAGCACCCCCCCTCCAGCCACGCTGATCAGAACACTCTCCAGACCTTGCCAAATGTCCTGAGGGCCAAAAAAAACACCCCTTTGGAGAATCACTTCGGTAGAGGATGCTAAAATGTGTAGTACTTTTTATTCTCCTGTTAGCATAACAATAAGCTAGCGGTTGCCCTGTTGGATTCTCCCTCGGCTTAACCCAGTTTTGCGTTCATATTCTTATAGAGTAACATTATACATCAACATTCTTTGCATATTAACATACTAACATTATTCTCCTAAATATGTCAACATGTACTGTGGGATGATAGGAAAAGCAAGAATCATAGGATTTATTATTTTATTTATTTTTATTATTCTTATTTATTTAAATAGGGCAGGATTCAATGAACAGATTTACTACCTTTCTTCAAATTAATTAGGGAAAGTTTCCAAGGGGTGGAAGTTTTTTTTTTTTCTTTTGACGCAATAGCATGCAATAAAACCATCATAGATTATATTAAATTTTGACTTGTATGTGAACCAATTGAAACGTTGAATTCATTAAACCACTATGGTTCTGCTTCCCCAGTGGAGGAGCTGTCAGACCAGTTTCCCCTGAATCGGCCCAGTGTGTACGAAGGTAGCAGATCCCAGAGGAGCAGAGCCAAGCATCTGGAGTAACAAGCCGATGACGACGCCATCAGACCTTCACAAAAGTGCATGTCAGCAGCTTATATTTAGCAAATTATTCAGAACACTGCTCGTGGCTTCCTATCAGGGCAAATTAGAGATAACCTTTCACTGTAATAAAGAAATAGATTGCTCCCTGAAATGCACACATGCAACTAAAAGAAATTCCCAGTTTCTGTTTCTCCAGTTCATTTCTGTTTCTCCATTAACTATCCGAATCCAGATTATTTTAACCCAAGAGGGAGTACTTTAGGACAATTTTCACTCTTGTGTTTAATTACTAAGGTCTTCTGAGACTCCACACTGGAAAGGTTACCTGTGGTTTACCAACGGAATGAACAGAGTGGTGGAGAAAATACTTTACCCTTTTATTCCTATGATCACACATGTTTGCCCTCAGCTCTTTGTAAATAAGAATTGATTCATCTTACAGTCTCTGCTGTCGCCATAGCAGCCAACTCGATGTACCCAGAGAGGAGGGGTGTCCACACCATTGATTTAATAGAATAGCATTCTTAATAAGTTTTTTTTTTTTTTTCAGTTTGTCTTCCTCACCTTCTTAACTTGCCATTTGGGAAGGTTAAGAAGTTAAATTTTCTGGCTATTTTTTAAATTCCTGATAATATTCTATTTATAAAAATAATTTTAAGGGCATTTCAAACTTTCACCTGCAGGCACACACGCACACACGATTGAGTTCAATACCCTATTTTCCCTGCTCAATGCTTTTTATTATTTATACTGTTTTTCAATATTAAATTCACGGATTAAAGGATAAAAGGTATGCATTAATAGATCTATTAATTGTTCACTCTTTAATGAAAAATTAAGAGCATCGGTTTTTCTCTTAAAAGTACTTGCAGCCTTACATATGATGCGTTTAAATATCATAAACCGAACTTTCCTAAGATTGCAGATAATGCACTTTTGCATTATCTCAGTTTATAAACAGTCATGGTTAAGAAATATCTTTTTCTTAAAATATAGGATTTTTATGGTAATTTTTTTTCTTGCTACCATTGTTTCTGTTTATAGATTGACACTAGGGACCCCCAACTTGCAGTGAGGGGCAGATGCCCCTCTAGAGAAGCATCTAGAGGTTTATTAAGTTCAGGTAGAGAAAAAAGTCTATACTCCAAGTGCTCATTCCTTATTCACAACTTCCTGGATCAGACTTATAAAGTGGGTCCTGCAACAACCTGAATAACTATTTAAGGGGAGTGTGTGTGTGTGTGTGTGTGTGTGTGTGTGTGTGTGTGTGTGTGTGGCTGAGGGAAGGTCAGAGGTCGGGGAACCAGAGGAAAGTCTGTATCACATTTATAAGTATGGGTATTGAATACATTTAAAATATATGTATATATTTTTAAGAAAGCTATCCCCGAATGATAAAGAATATTCTCTCACATTCTGGTGTGCTGCGCATTCAACACATTTTAGCATCACAATATTGGGAGCCATGTTGATACATACAATAGCAAAAGAATAATTCTAAAATCAAGAGCGTGATTCAGATGCTCTTGAAATGATTCAAATGCTTTCAAATGATTGAAAGTCCCAGCAGTTGAAAGGGGCACATAGATCTAACACGTGAACTGTCCATCAGAGAGGAATAAACTTTTCATTGCAAATAATTGCAGAAAGGAAGATTCCCCCTCTCCTTTGGCATGCTTTATTTTTACCTTAATTATCTCTTTTTTTTAATTCAAGGAATGGTAATGAATTATGTATGAAGAAAAGAAGGTAGGATCTAATTAAGGGAGAGAAGAACAAAAGAGAAATCTTATAGATTTAATCTACGTTCAGTAAGATAGGAGAATTTTAAGACCTCATCAAAATCTGTCTATCAGACAAAGAAGGGCTTAATTGGGTGATGGCAGGGGACACAAGGTACTGTTATTGTAATATTAGTTTTCTAAGAAGCATTTTGTTATTTTAATGTTAGTATTTTAGGAAACATTTTATGTTTTAATAAGTTGGAGAAGCCAGAACTGAGTTAGAAATTATAATAGATTAAACATATCTACCATATAGGAACCATTTGTTAATAAATCTTTATCTGTCCTAATACTTACAAAGGCAAAGCATAAACTCGATCCTGGTACATCAAGTATGGGAAGACACAGCTGTTGGCTTGAATTTGTAAGAAAAGTTTTGTGGAGTTTGTATGGACCTTGAAGGATTATGGAGATTGCAAACAGTAGAGCAAAGGTGACAGGAAATCTTGGAAAGTGGCAGGCAAGAAGGAAAGAAGAGAATAAAACAGCAGAGAAATGCATAGGAATTCCAGGAAAACTCTGTTCTATTTAAGAAGATATTAAATTAGAATTGGCTTATGTCATAACCTGTTCACGATAAGAGGAAATCTTTTTAAAATTAAATCTTCTAAGCCTAGACTTTGCAGATGTGGAAAAATATAACAGGAAGATATTTTCAGTTCCCTCCTGGCTAAACTTTCATACTTGTAGCCAATATTTTTTTTGATAAGGAATAAAGAAATCTTGTTTCCTTATGACTTAGGATAAAAGATTTATCCCAGTGTTCTCTCTTCCAATGAATGGTGACCCAGAAGTATAAACAGGTACCTCCTGCTATAGCATGTTCTGCAGGACTTTGATGCCTGCGCAAAATGAAAAAGGAAGTGTGTGGCTTAGTGATTAATGTTTATACCAATCTAAATTTTATGACACCACATGAGTTACTATTAAAATGACAATAGAACTCTACCCATGTAAAAATCTTCCACTCCAGTCCTCTGGAAGAGAAATTTGTCCCAATTAAATTGACTTAACTTTGTTATCTATTAAGACATAGCATCTTTGAATTAGATGTTATCGTTAATAACTAAGAAATTGAATTCAAAGTAACATCACTTTTGAAGAGGAAAAAATTTTTAACCAAGACCTATATTAGTTTCCACTACACAGCATCATCTATAAACAGTGGAAAATAGGTTATGGACTTGAATTTAAATTAACTCTTTTTATATGCAAGTAACTAGTCAAGAGAGACCAGTACCAGACAAACCAGGACTTAAAACAAGGGAAATTACTCTTCTGGAAAATTTAACACCTGGGAAATAGATTCTATAAAATAAAAGCCATTTTACAAAAGACATAAAAGCTTAACTAACATTATGGTGATTCCAGTTGGAGAGAAGGATCGTATGTTGTCTTTCTACAAATTCTGAGAGCAGGAAATTTCAGGGGATATTGGTTGAGAGGAAAAAAGTTCCTTTAATGTGAAAGAACTCTTCACATTAATTAGGCAAAAACCAGATTAATATTAAATTAATTTTCCCCAAAGCAGTTTGCAGTTTGACATGTCAATTAAATTATAACTTTTTCAAGGTATCCTACACAAATATAGTATTTTATTTTTTAAATTTATTTTAAAATTTTATTTATTTGTTTATTTATTTATTTTTGGCTGCATTGGGTCTTTGTTGCTGCACACGGGCTTTCTCTAGTTGCAGTGAGTGGGGGTACTCTTCGTTGCGGTGCACGGGCTTCTCATTGCAGTGGCTTCTCTTGTTGCAGAGCACGGGCTCTAGGCGTGCAGGGTTCAGTAGCTGTGGCACGCAGGCTCAGCAGTTGTGGCTCGCGGGCTCTAGAGCGCAGGCTCAGTAGTCGTGGCGCATGGGCTTAGTTGCTCCGTGGCATGTGGGATCTTCCCAGACCAGGGCTCGAACCCGTGTCCCCTGCATTGGCAGGCGGATTCTTAACCACTGCACCACCAGGGAACCCCTAGTATTTTAAATTGTTACTCTAAAGTGGGTTAATATGATTCCAGAATTATTCAGTAATCTCTCTCTTTGTACAAAGTGTTGATAAAAATCATATGCTTTTTAGAACTTTCATTTCTCAGAATTGCCATCACATCATTACATTTCATTTTCATTTATAAAATCAAATTTAGTTACATTAAGACAGTTATTATTTCCTACTACACCTGCTAGGCAGGAATGTTTGGGGATAAGTATCCAATTGACTTTATTTAGTTTAAGAGGGGGAATTTATTAAGAATACAATATTGTCTGAGAGAATCCAGGGCTAGAATGTAGACAATAATGGAACCAAAATGGAAAGTTTTAGGAGCCTGGGGAAGTGTTTGTTATCTCTCTAGACACAACCTTCTTTCCAGGAATTGGCATTCTTGGCTGATAGTGAATGGCGGCAACATGGTCATGCCAACCTTGGAAAACTTCCATCTCTCTTCCTGAAAGCAGCTCAGGCTGATGAGAACCTCTTAGCCATAATTTCAAGGGTCAAGGGTTGAGGATCGGACTGTGTCCACTTCTCTCAAATCCTTACCCTTGTCCCATCGACTATTTTCAAATTTGGCTGCAGGGGACACATTCCACTAGGTGGCATGAGCAGGAAAAAAAGTCACTTGGAACTAAGGTGCCTCTCAGCATCACAAGTTAAAAAAAAAAAAAGATACAAGCATTTACATGATTGATCAAGACCCTCATAGTTGGTAATGGAGTTAATTCTAAGCTAATGTTTTTTCTAAAATACCTTCAACTTCAAGATCCCACTCTATCAATAGAAGAAATATTCAAGGTTATACCGGACCTAAGATCAATGATTTGCTCCTGCTTTCCTTTGTCCAAAGGATTGATTTTTTAATATTGTACAAATTGACTTACGATGTCAGAACGTTTCAGCTCTTTTCTCCTATCTTTCTCACTCCTTCGTGTGTGTGTATGTGTGTCATATGGTTGGAGAGGCGGGATATGGCTGTACTGACAAAGATTCATCACTGAAATAATATTTGCCATGGAAGTGTTAGCGGGTAACCAGCTAGGGGGTGGTCTTATTACAACTATATAATTCAATTTCCTTTAGATTTTAATATAAATGTGGACTTTCTATCCTCAACATGATATTTCAAAAAATAAGTTTGGGTACTTCACTACTTCTAATAAAGAAAAAGAAAAAGAAAACTCTCTGACAGCACAATTAAAATTTCCAAATCCTAAAGATGGATTCCTGAAGCTCTCTACTGAAGACAAGGTTTTCAAAAGGATTTGAGAGTATTTAGGGAATCCTCCGTGTCTCTAAAACGAAGCATGATTCCACATTTCTTGCAGCAATTCTGACTCTATGTACACTGAGGTTTTACAAATGAAAACATAAAAATGGAGAGTGAGTATAGTTTTAAAATATCCGTATCGTGAAAGATAACTGTGAAATATTACTCTGTGAATTAGTAAGTACTTCTGAAATGACATAGCAGACAGGAGATAATTCATTTGGAAAGTCATCTACTCACTCCTAACCCCTCAGGTCATGAGGTGTTTAAATACATTTGCGAAGGAAGTAGGAAACAGCTGTTGTAAGTGTGTGGATTTTATGTATTTCACTCGGGTGTCTAGCTGCCAAAATGAAACCATTAATAAGATAGTGCCTATGTGACTTTAAAATGTGCAAACCTGAGCTCCTTTTTGAGGTGAGACCTATAACATGTCGTTTTTCTTTATCATCATTCCCACAGAACAGTGAAGGTAAGCGAGTTAAGGATTTGATGTTTTGGCTTAACCCTTGGCTGAAGTCATCACTGAGGTACAGAAATAAAAGAATCCCGTACAAGCTCTGGTCAGTAGCTTATTTTCTCTATGACCATCCATATCATTGGATGTACACTGAACACGTTCAAGATATTTTCAATGTCTTTAGGTAGGGGGGTACAGTAATTTAGTACACTAAGGGGACAAATTGTTCTAAATGAAGCAACAGATCTCAAGGTGCTCTACGTTTAAGAAAAGGATCAGAGGATAGAGCTAGAGGATATCTATCACTGTACATATATATGTATATAGAATGGATCATATATGTGGATATATATCCTTATCTATCTATCTACCTACCTATCTATCTATCTATCTCACAGATAGATAGATAGAGATATATAATGGATCAATACAAAAGTTCACATCACTACAAAATGACTATTAATATGAGACTATAGAAAAGTAAGGTCCCAATCTCAACAGGGACAAGTTTAGCTGCTTGGAATCTTAAATCATATCTCTGAAAACACTATCCAACACCTAATGGAACAAATACACCAGACAACCCTTGGTATAATTAGGCAGATGGCCAATAACAGCATTTAACTGATAAAGTATTTAGAGAAGACATGAGTGAAATTCAGACTGATGTAAGCTGACTGCAGAGTCATAGCATTTAGCAGCATTAGAAAATTGGAGAGTAAACCACTGCCTTACTGAAAATAAGGGAACCCAAATTCAGAGTTGATTTACTTAAGATCGTACAGCTATCGAAGGAAAGGGCAAATTTGTGTCCTGTTTCCAATTCCAACGTTGTTTCTACAAAACCAGGTTGATATTTGATGTCTGGTACTCAAAGGTAATCAAGGAGAAATTAAATTGTGTCTCACTATTAAGATTTAACAGGCAAGGGAAAATGCTGATTCAATTCTCAAACTTACAATATGTTTGGGCACCCAAACAAGCAAAAAATATATATGTAATAAATATATTAGCAAGATCCAGCAAAATGAATACCTTGCCTGAGGTTTTTAACATTATCGAGTTTCACTTTTTAGCCATGATCAGTACTTAGAAAAATGAGATACTAATATAGTAACTAGTTGTGGTTGCTGAGTTCATTCAAAGCAGAAGTGGCAAGAGTACCCTAATGATATCAATGCAGATAACTTGACTGAAAGAAAAATGGAAAAAAATAAAAAGAATTTCTACTAGAATAAGTTGGTTTGGAATTTATCCCATCAAAACGAACATGCATTTTTATCCTCTTCGTTCTTTCTTCCTTGTTACTTTGAAAATACTGCAAAAAATATATATACAATAGTTATCTAAAGAAAGACACTGGGAACAGAGCCTAAGAAAACTACCAAAAGTACATTTGCAAACATAAATCAGCATAAGGCTTGTTAAAAACATAAGAGTAGGGCTGCATTCTTGGGCATCAAACCAGAGGGGTGTTGGTTGCTTTAGAAACCATTTCTACATTGTGTCTCTTGAATTACCAATAACCCCAGCTATGCGCTGTTTAAACACCAATAACTAAATACACATTTTAATGTAATTTTTAAACACCAAAAATGAAACCAGGCAGTTGCACATAGTACATGCTTATGGAAAGCAAGGAAAGGAAGGGGTGTACTGCTGAAGACTAGAGTCCATTAAGTACATAGTTCAGCCAAGGCATTTAGTCTTCACAAAGTCTGGCTATGATGTCTATTTTACAGAGGAGACTCAAAGAAGTTACGTGGGTTTTTTTCCAGAGTTCATATAATAACAGGAAGTTGTAATGCCAGTATTCAAACCTAGGTTCATTTGAGTCCAAAGTACAAGGCTTTTCACTACACTCTGTTGTGAAGTCATAGACTTTCTGGATCCCAGATAGATGTCTCTTTCTCTTTCTCCAACTTTCCTTGCAGGCTTGGAATGTTGAGGGAATGTTTTGAAAAAGAGCTATTTTATATACTTTAGATAAATTTGTAGTTTATAAGATTTCCTTCCCAGCGTGGAGGGATTAGGAAGCCAACTAATCCTCTCGCTGACAAAATGCAACCGTAAAACTGGGCAAAACTGTCAAAAACAATCATTTCAGATTGCTAAAAAAAAAAAAAAAATCTAGAGATCAAACAATGCTGTACATCAATATGAGTAGCATTTATGTGATAACTACTAAACTTTGGGTAAGGACAGCATGAGTCTATGGTGTCCTTGCCCAGGACAGCTCCCACGACCCCACTCATTCTGTCCATGATAATTCAGCCAGGGATGGACAGGCTCGGAACACCAGCAGCTTCACTGTCACTGCCCGTGAGGGCACACGGGACTTAGAACATTATTATAAAGTGGTGTGATGGTTAATTTCATGTGTCCAGTTGACTAGGTCACAGGTGCCCAGATAATTGGTTATACTTTATTTTGGGGTGTGTCTGTGAAGATGTTTCAGGAAGATATTTATCATTTGAATCCATAGACTGAGTAAAGCAGGCTGCCCTTCCCAGTGTCAGTGAGCATCTTCTAAACTGTTGAAGGGAGGCCTAAATAGGACAAAAAGGTGGAGGAAAGGAGAATTCTCTCTCTGTCTGGCTCCTGCCCTCAGAATAGGACTTACACCATTGGCACTCCTGGTTTTCAGGTCTTTGAACTCAGATTGGGGCTAACCACTGTTTTCTTGGGTCTCAGATGCCTTGCAAATGGCGGATTGTGAAACTTCTTGGCCTCCATAATTATGTGAGCCAATTCTTTATAATAACGCTCTTTTTACATATCTATACACACACACACACACACGCAAATATATATACAAGTATATGCGTGTGTGTTTATATGTGTATGTGTGTATCCTATTGGTTCTGTTTCTCTGGAAAACCCTGACTAATTCAAGTGGAAATCTTGATAGCAAGTGAAAAGAGAGGGCCAGCTGCTCTATTAGGTTGAATGTGAATAGCTAGTGGCTGGACAAGGAATTCTAGTAAAGGGAGGCACACATAGGGGGCTTGGTAAGCTTTCTACATATCCAGGGGTGGCCAGAGGCTGTGTGTGTGCAGCAGAGATCAGAGCAGACCAAAGCCACTTACACATACCTGGTCTATGGTACCAGTGCACATTCTCAAATGAGACAGAAAAAAGTAAAAAATGGCAAACTTAATACAGTCTTTTTGAATACACTCCTCAGCTCATACACAGACCTATCATCAGAGAGTGGAAAACCTTACTGGCTTGAGGTATTTGAGCATAACCTCTAACTTAGCTTTGGCTGAATAGTAAACTATGCAGACAGCGGACTACCCCTAGGAAAGCAGGCTCTAACATATAAACAAAAAATAATAACAACGAAACAAATACAACAGTAAAAACATCAGCAGCTACACCTTTGGGGGGAGACAGAAGTCACAGATTTTATAAAGAAAACAAACGTCAATCCTCAGGAGGGAAAAAGCCAATATTATCTAAGATATGCAATATTCAACAAAAGGTCATGCAAAGAAACAAGAAAATGTGACTCATACCCAGTGGAAAAAAATGGCAATCCATATAAACTGTGTCTGAGTGCCCTAGATTTTGAATTTAACAAACAACAACTTCAGATGAGTCCACATAGCTAAAGATGACCATGTTTAGAGAATTAAAGGAAAGTATGAAGACGATGATTCAATAAACAGAGTCTCTTATTAAAGAGATGGCAATTATAAAAAAGAAACAATGATTTTTGTACTTGAAAAGTAGAATAATGAAAATGAGAAATTTACTAGATACGTTCAACAATAGATTCATGTAGGCAGAAAAAAAAAGAATCAGTGAACTTGAAGGTAAATCAGTAAAAGAATCAACAGAGACAGACATATATAGAGATTTATAGAACATTGTCAGGCATACATATGTGTAATGGGAGTCCCACAAGGAGAGGAGGGAGTGGAAGGGGAAAAATATTTGAAGAAATAATGGTGAAAAAGTTCCCAACTTTAATGAAAGGCCAATAATCTGTACATCCAAGAAGCTTAGTAAACCCAAACTTCTCTTTCTTTCCTTCCTTCCTTCTTTTTCTTTCTTTCTTCTTTCTTTTCTTTCTTTCTTTCTTTCTTTCTTTCTTTCTTTCTTTCTTTCTTTCTTCCTTCTTTCCTCCCTTCCTTTCTAAATTTCTTCCTCTCTCTCTCTCTTTCTTCCTGTCTTTCTTTCTTTCTTTCAATTTAAATTCCAAATTCTTATAAGCATTAGTAAAATAAGTAATTCAGGCTTGCAACTGCTTTTGAAAATATGTATGAGATATATTGGATTGAGATGCTCAAAGTGAAAGAAATAGCTGTTGGAGAGGTACTATCGTGGTGCGTGACCTTGACTTTCTGTTTTCACTGGGCATCACCACCAGTTCCTTCTAAGGTTTCCTCTTCAGTGCAGGGAGCTACATTTCCCAGAATTTGCCCACACATAAGGTTCCAGGTTGGAGTGTATGAAAGGCAGGCGCTGGAGTCCAATTGGTAAGTCTGGAAAGAAGGAGGGGTAAGGGGATGCATAGCTAGACAGAATGTTTGAAGCAGAATGTGTGTTCCAGCTGAACTTTTGATAATCCTCCACCTTGGAATCTCAGACTGAGAAAAGTCATTAGGAGATTCCTAGGAGTTCTTGAGCCCTACAGACACTCTCAGGCAAGCTCCTGAGAATCGCCTACTTTGGTGCTGAGGCTAAGATTTTGGGTGAGGGTTTACTGACTTTCACTTCCCTATCCTTCCACTAAAAGCACTTAAGCCTGTAATTTTGTATATTAATAATTTGAGAAAAATACGATTATGCTTCACTATTAAAATGATGCTAACTTTTATTTTACAATGTGCCTAACTCAAAAGGCCCTTCGAGTCCTTGGAATGTCTTTACATCAGCATTATGAGAATAACCATCCCCATACTCTCCACAAGCAGGACTGGAAAATTCCATTTTAGTGAAAATGATCTCCGTATCTTATAACAGAGGCCATCCCTAAAATGAGGCAACTTAAGTCACTATTTTTCCCTCTAGGAAAGTTTATTTTTCTAAAATGTAGATATAACTACAAATAACTGTTCTAATTCTTCATTTCACTCTAACTCGCCGTGTAAGTTTTGACCAGAGGAGTTTAAAAAAAAAAATTGAATTTGCTCAGAGTTGCTAATTCTGGAAATGGATGGAGTGCCATAGCAGCAGTAGCAAATGCAAAAAATTTAGTTGCACCAAAGGCCCAGGTTTTAGAACCAAAACCTGTAGGTTGAGTATTAAAATTCCTTTTCAGGAGAATGTGAAAATACATTTGAATCTCTAATATCCTCTATCTACAAACTCCTTCTCATTGCCAACTCTTTATTAGCATGTAGATGAGGAGAAGGCAGAAGCTGACTGCATCTGTTCCAGAGAAATGGATAAGCGATCACCAGAATAAAGGCTCCAACGTGCTTATAGCTCATTGCCTGGTTCTCTTATTAGAAGTGCTACTATTGTATCTTTGCTGATTAATAAATCTGAATGATTAATGGTTTATAATGATTCTGAATTATTGACTAGTCCTTTATTTCTTCGACACAATAGGGCACAGATTGAGGAAATAAAAGGAATTTTTAAATGACTCAAGGATAATAGAAGGATACATCTGCTTAAAGCACTTGGCCTTAGAGAATCTGGTCATTTCCTCTTAAGACTCATATTGATGGAGAACCCAGTAACATCCTCTTGCACTTCTGTCTTGTATGAACATATTGTGAAGATGGTTTTTCGCCCTCTCTTTTTCAGTAGAATTTATTTTTTAAAGCAGTTTTAGGTTCACAGCAAAATTGAGTGGAAAGTACAGAGAGCTCCTATGCATATACAGCCTCCCTGACTATCCACATCCCCAACCAGATGGTACATTTGTTACAGTTGATGAACCTACATTCACATGATCACATTATTATCACTCAAAGTCCATAGTTTACTTTAGGGTTCACTCCGTTACACTATCATACAGAATAGCTTCACTGCCCTAAAAACCCTTTCTGCTTTGCCTATTCATCCCTCTCTCCCCTCTCTGCCTGGCAACCACTGATCCTTTTACTGTCTCTGTAGCTTTGCAGTTTTCAGAATTTCACAGACTTGGAACCTTACAGTATGTAGTCTTTTCAAATTGGCTTCTTTCACTTAGTAATATGCACTTAAGTTTTCTCCGTGTCTTTTCATGGCTTGATAGTTCATTTTTTTTAGCCCTAAATAATATTCCATTGTCTGGATGTGCCACAGTTTATTTATCCACTCACTTAAGGATATCTTTGGTTGCTTAATTTTGGCAATTAAGAATAAAACTGCTATGAACACTCATGTGCAGTGTTTTTTTCTGTGGACATAAGTTTTCAATTCTTTGGGTAAATACCAAGGAGCATGACTGCTGGATTGTTTGGTATGTTTAGTTTTGTAATAAACTGCTAAACTGTTTTCCAAAGTGGCTGTACCATTTTCATTCTCACCAGCAATGAATGAGAGTTGCTGTCGTCTCATATCCTTGCGAGGATTTGGCGTTGTCAGTGTTCTGGATTTTGGCCATAGGCGTGTATAGTGGCATTTCATTGTTTGAATTTGCATTTCTCTAATGACAGATGATGTAGAGCATCTTTTCATATGCTTATTTGCCATCTGCATATCTTTTCTAGTGAGGTGTCTGTTCAGATCTTTTGCCCATTTTTAAAATTGAGCTGTTCATTTTCTTTTTGTTGAGATTGAAGAATTCTTTGTATATTTTGGAGTGACCGTTTTTGAGATAATTCTCAAGAGTCTGCCCTATAGATGAAGGAAAGGCAGAAATGTCATTGATGATGATTTTGGTGAGGGGACTCCCCACAATTACATGAGCCATTAATTGCTTCCAGGGGGAAAACTACCACTGCTATGCTAATGACTTTGCTTTGCCAAATGAAATATTTTTGGACTAAGTTTTGGGAAATGGTCATTGCTTGGGTTTGATCAGACATTAAGTATCAAAAATGAATGCTAAAAGCTGCCAAATTCTGCCTCTTTTCTACTTTTTTTTCTTATTTTTCTTACCAGAGAGTGTGTTCAATTATAGAATTGCCTGGTTCTCAATCCTCAATACATACTTACATAAAATTAATTGATGATCACAGATCAATAGGTACAGAGCCATAGAGAATGTATTTCTTCTTCCTCCCAGACTCAGAAATCCAGGCTATATTGGTTTGGCTATTAGAATTTGAAACCAGTTTGCTTTGTATCCTTGGTGAGAATTGACTAAAAACCTTCAACTTCTAAAATGTTTTACATGAGGAACAGCAGCTTCAACCTAAAAGAAACTGCTTCCATAAACGATTTAAAAAATAATATTAATGAACATAACAGTGGCTGTTCTAACTCAGTCTGCAATTCGCTAAATGTCTCAGGCTCTTATTTTCCTTATCATAAATAACTCATCCTCCAAACTGTAGAAAAGTAATATAAAATCAATTCCAATCAAAAACAAAAAAAGTGAATGATATAGGAAAATCTATTTAATTTTTTTTCAAAAAAATGTGTATTCTTGAAAATATACTACAAAGCCATCAGAAACTAGCTTTAGGGAAATTCTCCATCCAGGGTACCCACAACCATACTTTGATCGCTTCCCCCAGAAAGAGCTTGGTCATGAATTTAGGGGGTCCTTTTATAGTATCAACAAGACATGCAAGATCTATGTAAATAGGAATTACTTCTGTTATTAGATTTACATCAGTTATGAATAGAATGGTATCTCCTAGCCTCTAAATGATGTTAATCAACCCCATAGACCACAGTCTTGAGAATCATGTCAAAATTTTTCACTCCAAAATACACAAAGAATTCTTAAAACTCAATAACAACAACAAATGAACCACCCAATTAAAACATGGGCAAAAGATCTGAACAGACACCTCACTAGAGAAGGTATACTAAGTTTATGTGTAAATTTAGTGAAATCAGGGCATATATTTCAGGAATAGTGTAAATTAGTAAAGCCCTTTTAAAAGGCAATTTAGAAATGCATGTGTTCCGCCACGAAAAATACATATTTGGGGGGTTAATAACTTCATTCTTGTTTTCTTCCAAAATGTTCTGATTTGAAAACTCTAGAGAGTAAGTTAAAATTTGCTACTTTTTCCTCCAGTTATCATAGTTTTCATGCTACCTGCTGTCACTTCTATAACTTTTTATAAAGGATTTGCTTAGCAAGGGAATATATTTCCTGCCAGTTGCTTTACCTGTGAGCCAGGTTAGTTACGCTCACTTACTATTAGAATGATAGTGTTAATGTGAATGAAAAGACAGAGTCTTCCTATAGGCATAGCTGAGATACTGAAAGAAGTACATAGCTGTTCAATGACACAGAAATTTTTATTTATTGAGCCTTGGAAGTTAAAAAATCAAACAAACCCATAGCACAAGATTCTGACGAGTACAGAATAATGTCCTAAGCTTTTCAAGTCTGAGCTGAAAATATTGCTTCTTTGATCTCCTCGACATATTTCCTTCTTTCTTTCTTTCTTTCTTTTTTTTTTCCTTGGATGAGGGTCCTAGAGGACAGGACGTGAGGTAAGTCGTTTCACCTCAATTTCAGCTTCTTTTATTGTAAAATGGAGATAATAAAACTCACCCTGCAACAAACTTGCTGTGAGGGCCAGTAAACTCATAGCTGTAGACTCAATGCATGTAACGTCTAATCCAAGAAAAAATGCCATTTTTTATTACTCATCACTCATTACTCATCACAAATGGAAAATATAAAAAGAGAACCAACACTTTGTACCTCCCAAATTGTGCTCTTCCTGCAAGTTTGCATCAAAAGTGTACAAGGTGGGGCTTCCCTGGTGGTGCAGTGGTTGGGAGTCCGCCTGCCGATGCAGGGGACGCGGGTTCGTGCCCCGGTCCGGGAAGCTCCCACATGCCGTGGAGCGGCTGGGCCCGTGAGCCATGGCCGCTGGGCCTGCGCGTCCGGAGCCTGTGCTCCGCAACGGGAGAGGCCACAACAGTGAGAGGCCCGCCTACCACACACACACAAAAAAGTGTACAAGGTGCTGCTCCTAGGTGTAGTAGATTCTCTAGTGTTTAATCCCTGCTGACTCAAACTGAAGGGCTAGTCTTGATATTTTCTGCATCTCTTCAAATCTGTCTCTGCCTGCTGACTGTGACATTCACGTGTCTGGCTTTCTGCTCATTTCAGAGATTCCTTTGTATTTATAGCCCTCAGAATACATTCTTTAAATTTGAAAGTCAAAGGGAAGCCTTGTCTTCCCTCATTCACAAAGTTCATTATGCTATATTTTTTAATGTTGAACCTGCCCTGTTGTTTCCTCAGTCAGAAGAGGATGATTTTACTTTCCTTCCAAGTGTCTTCCTAATTTGCTTTGGATACCAATTGTAAGAATGTCTGCAAAATGTTTTATTTTTCAGAATTCCCTTTTAAAAAATATACCTGTTTCTGGGTAACCATTCAAGGTTAACAGAAAAATAATTTTAAATACACTTGCATTGATATCATCTTTTACAAAGTATAGAAAAACTTTTCATTTCAATGTCCATACATGGTACGTATAAATAATCTGATTTTTGGCCCCTCTGGTTAGCTGATTTTCTTAGGGAACTATCAACAGGTTTCATTTTGGGGTTGGGAGAAAGAAAGAAACAAGTAGTTCTAATGATCTAGTAGTTACTTGGGTTAAGAGTTCAATTATACGTTATAGGAGGCCAATCACTCGTATATACATTGAATGCTGGTATTTAAATATTTTTCAATTATGTAGATTGTTCCCATTTGCTGGACATTTGATTGATATTTTTATTTATGACATAGATCCTCTTGCGCATGGAAAATGCTGGCAACGCTGGCTATGACAGAAAGGACCAGCTTGGAGACTGACCATATTTCCATTCACTGCATTTGCACCTAAGACTGGAGAGCCTTATTCAACATCCTGGACCGTGTAAGAGAATCTTTTCTCACTTTTATTCTGGTGGAGGGTGGTAGCCCTGAAAGCGATTAAGGTTGAATTTCACATCACCCACTCAAGGTAAGGTTAAATTTTATTTAGATTCTTCTTTTGATCAAGAGTGATGGTGGCGAATTTCAACTTGGTCTATACAGGAGCTCATGAATTGCAAAACATCCTTAGGCACCAGGTCTCATTGCAAGTCACAGGCTATGAGTGACTGAACTGAGAAATCACATGCAGAAATAGGCTTGTCTCTTCGAAGTCAGTCCTGATTTGAGAAATACCAGTAGGTGCTGATGAAATTAAGATTGAAGGAATAATATATAATGTTTTGAAATCTCCAGACAGATTTGTAGTGGTCTGCATACAGATCAGGACAGAACTAAAGTGAAAGTAAACCTGTTAAAGTTTGCTGAAAAGAGGAATCTCTCTGATATTTATTCCCAACAATTTTTAATTTATATGTACACTACTATATGTTCAGAACAGTTCAGCATAAACAGTGATATGTGTATATATACAAGTTAACTCTAATCTCTACTCTAGGGGCCTTAGTTAACATTTTAAGAATGCTAATCATAATATATTATACATTGGCTGATATAAACGATTTTCAAGGAAAATATATGATATTTTATTTCATTTTACATAATAATTTTAGAATTTTTCTCCAACTCACATATACTGATAAAAAGCAGTTGTACTCTATTTTCATATACTATAACTATATAGCACATTTTAATACATTTGCATCAAAAATAACAAATATTACATATAATCTATTTCACATATCTATATATACAACATGATTTTGTTGCCCCCAACTTTTGAATATTTATTTACATATTAATTTAACTGTAGGTTATATTCTTGAACACCTTATACCGTACAGTTTTCTCAGAAATAACCATAGAAGTATATGATGCATTTCTTTATGGGATAATCCAAAACTAACAGTCCCAAAGCAAAAAGTCTTAAAAAGTGCTGGAACAAATTAAAACGTGTTCAGCAAAGACTGGTTGAGTGATTGGTAATTATATAATTATTCTAAATATCTTTTCCTAAGAACCTAACCACCTTGGGAATCTTGGAATTCCAAACTCTTTGGTAGATTTCAAATAGGAAGAGCTTGTTATCTGCATAAAAAAGCCTAGGGTCAAAAATGTTAGAAGGGTCAGAATGAGGATGATGGGGCAGCATGTAACATAAAGGTCTGCATGCCGGGGATAATCCACGGAGGCAGAGCCGCTTACAGATCAGCTTCCAGAACCTGACTGCACTGACTATCCTTCAGAAAGTGAGTGTTTTGATAGCTCCTAAGTAAGCAAATCCGAGATTTGGAGATTATCCTGTGCTTATAAATAGTGAGGAAAATTGATCTGGACATACAGTGCTCTTGGACTATATTCTTGATCCTCAAAGTTTAGTCATGCTGCAGAATTCCAAACAGGATGATTTGAAGTCTTTAATGCATCTTGCCGGGATATTAACAAATAACTTAAGTGGCACGGACTGCTAATATCCAGACACCATTTTTTAAAAATAATTTCCTGCTTCCTCCTTCTCTGTTCTTCGATCTTTCAAAAAGCAGTGGAAGATCTCAATCCCTTGTCCAAGAAAACCTTCCTCATCCATAATGTCCCTTTGATGGTGACGTTGAGACTCAGCCGTGAGGGAGTGTGATGAGGCTGTCTTTCACTGTCTGGAGTTACTGTGCTCGTTTATATGACGTCCTGGGGTAGGCTTGGACAGAGCTCACAGGACCTCTTGTTCTTTTTGAAAAGGTATCAGTTGAATGTTGGGGATGTAAAAGCAATCACCCAGGGGCTTCCCTGGTGGCGCAGTGGTAAAGAATCCGCCTGCCAGGGCAGGGGACACGGATTCGAGCCCTGATCGGGGAAGATCCCACATGCCGCGGAGCAAATGAGCCCGTGAGCCACAACTACTGAGCCTGCTCTCTAGAGCCCATGAGCCACAACTACTGAGCTCACGTGCCACAACTACTGAAGCCCACATGCCTAGAGCCCGTGCTCCACAACAAGAGAAGCCACCGCAATGAGAAGACCGCGCACCCCAACAAAGACCCCAGGCAGCCAAAAATAAATAAATTTATTTATTTTTTAAAAAATAATAAATAAAAGCAATCAACCAGGTTCCTTCGGCATGGAAGCTCCTATGGCTGTGGGGTGCGGCCAGCTGTTCGCTGGTACCTAATGTTGTACTTGCAAATTACAACTTTCAGGGTTCTAAGGATTGATTTTATCCTAGACTGCTTTCACTTATCTGTCTTAAAACGACAGTCTCAAATTTCCCAGTATTTCCAAGGAGCTGCTGCCCATCGTCTTAATAAAGGGAAGCAATTCAGTTCAATAACTTCAGTATAGATCCTGAAGCACAAGCCTGTCTACTATAATATTGGGAGGAAGATAGAATGAGTTTTGGAATTCAGTATAGCTGATTTCAATACGGACTCTGCTTGGCTGACCGACCACCCGTCCTGGTTTACAAGATATTAAGTGTCCCGGGAAGGACCTGGACCACCAGGGTGAGTTGAACACTACCTGTACTGCTTTCTTGGGCAAATGATTTCTCCTCTTTGAATAGCAACTATTCTCTTATTTATTACATGGAGATAGAGTATACTGTTTTTCCCCTGGGATGATTTTGAAGAGTTTATGAGATCAAATATTATTTATTAAGTGCTATGAGTCAGAACCTGTGCTAAGTGTTTTACGTACTTGATTTTACTGAATCCTGAGAGTTTAATAAAGTGACTAAGAGCTCTATTCTCTCTGCCCGAGTTTGAATTCTGGCTCTGCCATTCACTAGCTGTACGGCCCTTGGCATATTCTTTAACCTCGGAAATGTTTTCTCAACTATAAAAGAGTAAGAGTTTCAACTCCACAGAGCTGCTGGTAGGACGGTGTCTGAAATAGAGTAATGGGGCATGGCCTCTATTTTTATGAAGCTTATTTTCTCATGGGGGGACTAAACCAAAAATATAAAAGCTAAATAGATGATTTTGGAATTGACAAGCCCTTTGACAATATCGTGTTTGGTGATAGAAGACTACTTCTAAAGATGGGACTGGGGGCTACTTTACAGAGAAGGATGCAGAGAGAACCAGTCTGAAGAAATAATATTTGGGCTGAACTTGAAGGTTGAGAAAAGAGCCAGCCAGGGGAAGAGCAAGCAGATCATTCCGGACAGAGGAGATGGCAAATGTGAAAGGCCTGGGGCAAGAGTATTTCTGTTGGAGCAGAGGAATGGAAAGGAAGTTGGTAAGGTTAGAGTGTTGACCAAAGAAAGGAACACCATGGCAGCTGGGGGATGTGGTTTGTCAACCAACAGAAGCATCACCATTTAATGGTATAAACCTAAGCAACACAAGGTCAGGTTTTCTCTTGATCTCTCCTAGACAGTGACATGACTTTCATTAAAGCTGTGTGGCCAAGTGTCAGCAAAATCTACTAGAAAATGCCCCAGAGCACAGCTATAGAAGCAGAGGTAACTAAAGAAAACGTACCCAAGCAGCATCACCTATGCATTTGGGAAGGAGAATGGATGGAGCTGTGAGAACCCATTCTTCTCTCTCACTTATATACGTCTCACTTTTTTTTTTAACCAGACAAAATAAGCACTGGCTACTTTTGAGGGAACAGAAATAAATTGATTTTTGGCTGTGCTTTCTTAGAAATATTTCTGCTTTTATAAACTGTAATGTTCCAGGATTGACTTTTCCTACAGAATAGGTCATTCTATGGCTGCGTTCTTGCTGGCCTGGGCTGGGGGTGGGGAAGGGAAGATTTTCAGCAAAAAGAGAGCAATGTGAGCTTTTTTATTATGTATTTACGTGTTCTTGAGGTTAACCTGAAATAATTACTCCTCCGCTCAATAATCTATATCAACCAAATACTACGGCAGCCTGCCATTCGACTATTAGCAATTAATTGCCTAACGCTGGATTCTCCATGGAAATGTACATAATGCTAGGTTAACACCTACATTCTATTTTCAGGTTTTTTTTTTTTAATTTTAATGAGCTAGTCCCTGATGACAATATAACAATTAACAGTAGGTTTTGAAGAAATTTAAAGATGAATGAAAAGCATCTCAGAGGCATATGGTTTAGATGGAGAGTTGCATGTGACACATTTCAGGAAATGAACGTAAAGTCAGATAATGCTTAAAATGAGGGCATGTATGGGTATAGAGTATATCTAGGGTAAAGTGTGATTGGCCAATTATTCGTGTGAAATATTTTATTGGCCAAAGCTTTTCCAAGGTCCCTGCCCAACTTAAAGTCTTTGAGACTGTGATTCTGTGAATGATATATATGCCTTTCCAAAAATTCTCACTAGATTTTACCAGTAGATGTTCCTAGCTTTCGTCGAAGAAATACCAGTAGCCACGCTCAGACATGATCTGGCCCCATGCAAATTATATCCAAAGTTAGAGACAATATAAAATTATATTCATTACCTTGAATATCCTGAATAGCCATCATTCTAACACTTGTTTTGACCCTTCTGCATTCTTTTAGAGTTTTTTATCCGAATTTTGAAGACCAATTTTTAGTGAGACATAAATCTGAGAAATCATAGTGTAGCTCGATTGTTTGACGTTTATTTTTGGTCTAATGTTCAACTTACAGAAAAGTTGCAAAACTAATACAGAGAATGCCCATCTCACTTTGCTCAGCATCTACTAATGGTAGCATCTTAGATAGCATATTAAAATGATCAAAACCAGGAAACAACATCAGTTGTTTCAGATTTTCTTTGAATTTTGCCAGTTCTTTATATGTCCTATTTGTATTCCACTAGCTAATTGAGGACCTTGTATCATATTTAGTTTTTATGTCTCCTTGGTTGGCTCTAATCTGTAACAAAGTCTCAGTCCTTGTCTTTCAGACTTTGACATTTTTGATGCTTAGGGGTCAGTAATTTTGTAGAGAGTCTCTCAATTTGGGGTTGACTGAAATTTTGTTTGTTTGTTTCTTGCTCAGAAAGAGGTTATGCATCTTTGGCAAAGACACCACAGAAGTAAAGTTGTGCCCTTCTTAGGCATTATAATATGATGTTTTGTGTTACTACTGGTAATGTTAGCCTTGATCTCTGAATTATGGTGGTTTCTGCTGTGTTTATCCACTGTACAATTATTATATACAATTATTATATACTTTCCCAGTATACTTTGTATACCGGGGAAGATCATATAACAGATATCCTGGGGAAGATACTTTGAGGCTATGCAAATATCCTGTTCCCCTCCAAAATATGCTCACTGATTTTGGTATTCATTGTAGATCTTGTCTGCAACCTTAATTATTGTGGTGTTTGCTCAATGGTGATACTCCATTTCCATCTTTTTATATGTATTAATAGAATTCTTCTGTAAGAAAGAACTGTCCCTTCTATGATATTTATTTATTCATTCAATTCATATATTTTTTTCTTTCTTTAAGATGATTCCCCAGAAAGGGGTTATTATTTCTTTAAATGCAGTTCAAAATGCATTCTTAAATGGTTGAATCAATTTAAAGGGTTAACAGAATTAAATAACTTCTCCAGCTTTATTACATCCTTTATTAGCACTGGTCAGAGGTAAATTTTAAATGTGGTTAATCTGAGAGGGGCAAAATGTCATTGAATTTTGAATAGTTCTGATATTTCAAATTGCTTCTCATATTTGTGGATTTTACTTGTTGCAGTATGAATTATTAACTCTGTCTTTTTATAAGTGTTTTATTGTACTCGGTATAATTTCGGAAGACTAGTAAATGTGTTCAATTTACCTAATGTTTTTGTGCTAAAAATCTGATATTTTCCATAGCTATAAAGGCAGTACCTTCATTTAAAATATGTGCTCTTAGATGCACGACATATTTATATTTTAAATATGGGATGCTAGTTTCCAACTGAAATACAGTCTCCATTCTTAACCCTTATCGACTGCAAATGTCCAGCCATGTCTTTGGGTTACTGCTTTCCAATCCCTACAGGATTCTCTCGCGCTTACAAATATCCTGGAGAATTTGCTAACATGAATTATTTCAGTGTATTGTGAAGTTGGGTTCCTTCCTCAGCCAACTGTCAATGTATGAGAGATAAACAGTGCTCATCCATTTATCAGACTGAATGAAATCTAAACCATAGCTCAAGTGTAAACGCCCTGAATATATGCTCTTTAATACGCACCTGACCACTTAACGTAATCAAGGCCAGTTTTGAAATGCCCTGTTTCTTCATCTTTACTGCTGGGCATATCACACTATTGTTTGCTACTTTGTCCATTCTTAGTCCAGTGGTCCTCAAATCTATCAACGTAAGCTGTGTATCTCTAAAAAGAGTTACTGCAGTTTGATCTATATCTCTGGACTAAATTTTGCCCAATGAATCCCTGACGCACATCACATCAGGAGAAATGATTTGTTTTTGAAGATCATGGTATTTCTGAACTGAACAGTATGTACATTTTATCCCAAGGGACTGAAAACGTCACCTCATCAAACTGACGTTTTTCAATCAACCACACTCTTAAGCCCAGATTTTTCTGTTGTCCACCAAGATGGGGATACTGGGTTATGCTCACCGGGATGGAGGAGAGACTGTATTTGTTGGAACGTGTGTAAATGTGTGTGTGTGTGTGTGAGTGAGACAGACAGCATGCTCACAGGAAAATATTCTTCAATTCACACAGAAGAAACAATACTTGGAAATTCTCATATAATACAGTAACTTGTGTAGTCACCAACCAATGTCCTTAAAGTACACTTTCCCGTGCATTTTACCAATGCAGGCTGAGAATTTTAAGCTCTGTACCAAATAAATGAGCGCAAGTGTCAGAGCATCTCTCTGAGAATGCATTACTGGATTCTATGTATTGTCACTAATGTGTCACCAGATGGCTTGTACTATTAATGCTGCACTGTCCGTTTGTATAGCTCTTTACAGTTTAGTAATGAGTTTCACATAATTGATTTCATTTCATCTTAATAAAACTACCCAGTCCCTCTATAAACTTGGTTATCTATTTCAGGGAAAATGATTTATTCATTCACGCATTTATATATTCATGGAAGCATCTGTCCATTTCATCATGACAAAATTCATGTGTCCATTCTTCAGTTAATCCATTTATTTGTTTACATCATTTTGCCTTACCTACGATTAAGATAGCTGGAAATATGGATTATTTAGACTAACATCTCTTAAACTTTAATGTACATTTGAATAACCTGGGGAATTTTAAATAAAAATGATGTGCAAATAGTTCTGGACGGGACCCGAGATTTGGCATTTCTAACAAGCAGATGCGGCCAGTGCCGCATGACCTCACTGACCTCACTCTGATTAGCAAGGCCTAGATGCCCCTCTGTCTTCTTGAGGAGACTTCGGTAAGGAGATCTAATACATATTGAACATTGAGTAATTCAGAGTAGCTTCCCAAGCTCCCATTTACATCTGAGGGAGTAGGGCTTGGGAAGTGTTTACTACTCTCACAGCGGGTAGTTAATAGAGGGAAAGTGGACTTTCTCAACTAAAGATGCTACACCTATTCATCTCATCTTCAGAACAGAGATGAGCAATGATTCAACAGAGAAATCACAGTCCTGCAGTGCTCATCTGCTGTGATATATAGAGATATATAGGGAAAAGAGATTTTCAGAGATATATAGGGAAAG